>NC_092095.1:70197534-70220034 GCF_045679555.1 Salvelinus alpinus
ATACGCGACGAGGACCAGGACGACAGTGATGAAGATGAGGATGATGATGACGACGACGATGATGAAGATGAGGAGCTCTCTCCGTACGAGACGGAGGACTTCCTCCCGGGAACGGGGCCAAGGATGTTAAAGGACGAGGAGGAGAGTACGGATGACCAGGCCATGCCAGAGCTGCAGCTGGGGAGTCTGAAGAGGATACAGCAAGGAGACGGGGGGAGTCCAGAACACATGTGGATGGAGAGGGGTCGCTCCCGCCTCCCCCGTCAGGTCGACATGGGGAGCTGTGAGATCTCCTCCAGCTCAGACACCTTCAGCAGCCCCATCCACTCTGTCTCTACTACGGGGGTGCTGAGAGGACAGATAGACCACAAGGTACGTCTTCGTTGCCATCTTCACTTATCTGTGTATCTTGTCTTCTGTCTTCTTTTGCTTGTAGCCTTTTGGAAGTCATTTTGTTTGTTTTTGTTAGTTTGTTTTTGATGAGCAGGCCCTGCGACAGACTAGTGTCCTGTCCAGGGGGTGTACTGCACATCAAGCTGCCTCACGCTACAGAAACAGGAGATAGACTAGTGTCCTGTCCAGGGGGTGTACTGTACATCAAGCTGCCTCACGCTACAGAAACAGGAGATAGACTAGTGTCCTGTCCAGGGGGTGTACTGTACATCAAGCTGCCTCACGCTACAGAAACAGGAGATAGACTAGTGTCCTGTCCAGGGGGTGTACTGTACATCAAGCTGCCTCACGCTACAGAAACAGGAGATAGACTAGTGTCCTGTCCAGGGGGTGTACTGTACATCAAGCTGCCTCACGCTACAGAAACAGGAGATAGACTAGTGTCCTGTCCAGGGGGTGTACTGTACATCAAGCTGCCTCACGCTACAGAAACAGGAGATAGACTAGTGTCCTGTCCAGGGGGTGTACTGTACATCAAGCTGCCTCACGCTACAGAAACAGGAGATAGACTAGTGTCCTGTCCAGGGGGTGTATTGTACATCAAGCTGCCTCACGCTACAGAAACAGGAGATAGGCTCCTGCCCAATGGGCCATTCTGGCTTGGACAAGGCTGACTTACTTATATGATGTGCAGAGCTTTCTGCTTTCTGCATGTGATGAAAAGCGCTCTACAAATAACATGTATTATTACCATAAGGAGGACCACCAGTCGTCCAGTGGGAACTGGAGTGGCAGCAGTTCCACATGCCCCTCCCAGACCTCTGAGACACTCCCCCCCGCCGCCTCCCCCCCTCTGACCGGCTCCTCCCACTGTGACTCGGAGCTGTCGCTCAACGCCGCGCCACACGCCATCGATGACCTCACCGGCTTTATCATCGACCCGTACCATTCGGATCAGCCGCAGGTGAGTTTCCCTCTGACGATCCTACTTACCTTTGACTTCCTGTCTTCAATACTTTATTTATTGACTTGGAGATGGTGTTGTTTGTTGGGACTTTTGTACAGGAAGTTAATATTTTAGCTGTAAATAAAATAAAGCTACATTTACTTAATTAAACTAGGTAAAGCATTTTGAGCTACTGGAAAATAGCTATATAAATCAGATTTATTATTATTATGAATTATTATCATTATTATTACAGGGCCAGGGTCATAGGTCCAGCTCCTTCACCTCCTCAGCCACTGACCAGCTGGATGATGCAGGGGTCAGCACTGCCAGCGAGGGAGAGTGGACCTACCCTCAAGACCAGGTACCACTGCTATTTAGCAATATAGATTATTTTCTCCTCTCCTCTCCTCTCCTCTCCTCTCCTCTCCTCTCCTCTCCTCTCCTCTCCTCTCTTTTCTTCTAATCTTTTCTCTTATCTTATCTTGTCTCATCTTATCTTATATAATGTTATGTTATCCTGTTCTAGGCTGATCAGGACCAGCTGTGTAGTCAGGACTTCAGCCCCAGGCGTTCCTCCAGGGGGGACCAGACCAGGATAGACTTCACCAGCATCAGCACCTACGACGGCTTCTCAGAGCGAGCTCCCCCTACTGCTGCAGCAGACTCCCAGGGCTTCTACTCATCCTCCATGCACTTTGACCCCATACAGGGCCAGAGTTACAGGAGCTACATGTACAACTATGCAGCAGTGGGCTCTGGCGCTGACTGTGGCCAGGGTAATACTGTGGGCGCTACGCCTGGTGAGGGAGAGGGCATGGCTGGGTATCCTCCTCAGTCCTCTGACTACAGGGGAGCCACCCTGACGCTAGGGAGGCCGTGTCGTCCGCTGAAGAAACCAAAGGTCAAGCCACCCCCACCAAAACGGAGCTCATCGCTGAAGGAGAAGTGTAGCGCTGGTGCTCCAGAGAACGTCCCCCCTGAGCAGGGCGATGAGCAGGGCGATGAGCAGGGCGATGAGCAGGGCGATGAGCAGGGCGATGAGCAGGGCGACCAGGACCAACCAAAGATTCATAGTAGTGGGCAGACCCAGACCCTGAACCTGCCCATGTCTTCCAGGGACAGAGAGATGAGGCTGCAGCTGGACATGGCCAGCCCAGGGGAGGTGGAGAATCCTGGGTTGGAGGCTGAGGCGGTGGGTGGTGGTGGTGGAGGTGCCTGGGGGATGGGGAGCCCCAGGAGCCCCAGGACTGTGGAGATGACGGAGCCCACCTCGTTCGGGTCCACGGACACTCACTCCTTCAAGGACGAGGGCGCCGTTCAGTCTGACTATGCAGACCTCTGGTTCCTCAACGACTTGAAATCCAAAAATAACCTGGACCCCAACGGCTCCTTGTCCACCTCCAGCACTGCTACGGGTACTACTGTTATCGAATGCATCAAGTCGCCGCTGGACAGCTCCTCCTCTCCCGGGGGAGAGACCCAGGCGTTGATGCATTCCTCCGGCTCTGGTTCCAGCTCCTCCAGGCCCACCTCCCCTCCTCTTCCCCCCGGGGATGGAGACTTCAAGCTGGGCTCTCCTGAGAAGCTGGCTGGCCTCGCCTCGCCCTCCAGCGGATACTCTAGCCAATCCGAGACGCCCACGTCTTCATTCCCATTAGCGTTCTTCCCCGGCCCGCTCTCTCCGACCAGCGGGAAACGGAAACCCAAAGTCCCCGAGAGGAAGTCTTCTCTATCCTCGCTGCAGCACCAGGCCCAGACCCAGTTCTCTAGCTCGGCCTCTGGATCCTCCTCTTCCTGTTCCTCTTCCTCTTCCTCGTCATCCAGGAAGGACTATGACTTCCCGGCTCCACCCACCCAGCTGGACTTAAGTTCTCTTCACAGCGCCCACAGCAGCCGGCCGTTACCCACTCTGGCCCACCGGACCCACATGCACACGCTGCACCAGAACAAGCAGAGGGCAGCAGCAGCAGCAGAGGCCCGGGCCACCGCGGGTAACACTGCAGCCTCTAACGCTAATGCTAGTGCTAAAGCTAGTGCTAACGCTACTGCTAGTGCTAATGCTAACGCTAGTGCTAACGTTAGTGCAGCCCCCTCTGGGTTTATCTATGGATCCACTCTGACTCCAGAGGCCCCGCTTGCTGCCAACCCCATGGCCCTGGCCATCACCCCCACTGTGCTGCGCTCCGTCCATCTACGTTCCATCGGCCACAGGGCCACCGAGGGTTCTCAGCCCCAGGCCCGGGGCCAGGCTCAGGGTGCTCAGGGCCAGGAGCCTCCACCACCACCACAAGCATGGGCCCACGAGGCTTCAGGGGCCCCTGCCACCAGACCCAAGATGCCCAGTGTAACCATTGTGACCCCCCACTCTGACACCAACACCAGGCCCCTGCCACCCAGGAGACCCATCGCCCAGAAACCCCCGCCACCACCGTCCCAGGACCCCCACCACCCTTCTCAGGAGCAACACCACCACTCTGTACCCCAGCCCCAGCACCACCCCACCCCCATGCAGCACCCGGACGGCCCCCCGCCCTATGAGAGCCTGGCCAGGCACCGGCAGGACCGCTACAGCCCCGGAACCTTCTGGGCAATGACGGCGTTCCGGACGCGGCCTGCGGAACCTTTGGAACCTGAGGAACCCACGCACCGAGCTCCACCGCCAACTCCGGAACCCGTGATTCCTACTACACACCCGGAGTGCCACGTGCTAGGGGAGCGGACAGAGGATGAAGAAGACGAGGAGGAGGAAGAGCACGATAGAGAGATATCAAGGGTTATGAGTCACAGTCAAGGCCTAATTAGAGAATATCGAGAATATCATCAAAGAGATCATCCAAGGGAACCACCGACGTACGAGACGCTAGAGGAGTCCCACTCATATCAGTCCCAGTCGCATTATCACAGCCAGTCACAGACACACTCCTGTCACAGTCAAATGGTCCAGAGGTGGGACTTGGGCCCAAGCAGCAGTCCTGACAAAGTGCCCGGTGTAACTGTAGAAGCATCACACCCTTACTCAATTAGCCATGTGATAGATCTAAGAGGTAGGGGTGGAGAGGACCGCTATGAGATGACATCATCAGGGGTTCCTACCAGAAGTGCCTCTCAGGATAACAGCAGAGATGACTCCACCACACCGGACACAGAGGACTACTTCAGCAAAGGTCAGTCTGGATTGATAGATTTTACTTTTACTTTACTTAAATCTCTCCGCCATTTCCTGGTTGCAAAAATTTGAACAGTTCGCCTAATTTCAATTTATGTGTCAAAACAGGCAAGTATAGTTTAGTGAATCATTGTACCATCTAAAGCGCTGTGAAATATCTTTTCCATAACCCAAAATATTGTATTTTCAGCTGTTTGAAGCTGGTATACCAAACCAGAAGTAAAATACACAAAACCGGGAAGCATAGAAATAGAGCACATAGAACAGATATACTGCTTCTTAGACTTGCTTTCAATGAGAATGACAGATCTATACAAACACATTTCTATGTGAATTTTGTCAGGTCACCCAAAAAGTGACATATTGCAGCTTTAATACTTTACTTAAAACTTTACTTTACTTTGAGACTTTTTAACAATTAATTGTTTTTGAATTGATGTATTAATTTAAGAGACTTCAAGTAAAAGTATAATCCCCTTTCTCTTCCTTCTGTTGTGGTCCTCTCATCTCTAGTCTTTAATGACCTATAAGGAATGTGATCAGATCACTTCTGTTGTGGTCCTCTCATCTCTAAAGGGTTTAATGATCTATAAGGAATGTGATCAGATCACTTCTGTTGTGGTCCTCTCATCTCTAGTCTTTAATGACCTATAAGGAATGTGATCAGATCACTTCTGTTGTGGTCCTCTCATCTCTAGTCTTTAATGATCTATAAGGAATGTGATCAGATCACTTCTGTTGTGGTCCTCTCATCTCGAGAGTCTTTAATGATCTATAAGGAATGTGATCAGATCACTTCTGTTGTGGTCCTCTCATCTCGAGAGTCTTTAATGACCTATAAGGAATGTGATCAGATCACTTCTGTTGTGGTCCTCTCATCTCGAGAGTCTTTAATGATCTATAAGGAATGTGATCAGATCACTTCTGTTGTGGTCCTCTCATCTCGAGAGTCTTTAATGACCTATAAGGAATGTGATCAGATCACTTCTGTTGTGGTCCTCTCATCTCTAGAGTCTTTAATGACCTATAAGGAATGTGATCAGATCACTGGCATGATATTCCCTATAACCTCCAGTTCCTGTTCCTCCAGAGTCTACTAGTCCCAGTGATAACTCCCTCTCTCCTCTGACTGACGAAACAACCAAACCTGATGATGATGTTGTCTTCATGTCGCCCAGCAAATCCCGTACTACTGAAGACCTGTTCGCCATGATCCACAGGTCACTTTCAATTCACTTCAAATAACTGTATTATTTTTGACTCACTAGGTTATAGCTGTACTTGTCATAACCGATATTATCATTACATTTATCTGTCACTATCTTCAATTCAGTTCAAAAGATCTTCATTGTTTTCCAAGGTTGTAGCTAATTACAAACAAACTGAGAACACACATCGAATGCATCAGACATCAGAACCACAGCAGAAACCCATCAGACATCAGAACCACAGCAGAAACCCATCAGACATCAGAACCACAGCAGAATGGGCTATAAAATGTCCTGTTTACCTGAACCGTGTAACACTCTCCTATTCTAGGTCCAAGAGAAAAGTCCTGGGCCGTAAGGACTCTGGAGAGCTGAGTGGGAAGAGCCGTCTGTGTCCTCCTCCGGCTGCCGTCGTTCCCCCTGCAGCTATCCTCCCAGCCATCCCCCCTCCGCCCCCTCTCATCATCCCCCCCGCCCCAGCCCTCTCCACCCTGACCGCGGCCGGGACCCAGCGCACCCCAGGACCCATCTACCGCAGCGCCAAGAAGTCCAGCACCTCCAACGAGGAGTTCAAGCTGCTTCTCCTGAAGAAGGGCAGCCGGACTGATTCCAGCTACCGCATGTCTGCTACAGAGATCCTCAAGAGCCCCATCGCGCCGAAGTCCCCTGGGCACCCCTTGGCTGCGGAGGGCCAGGTCAGGTACCCCACCGAGGAGCCCCCCTCTCCCCTCCAGGAGCCGTCATTGCAGGCGGCCGGGGAACAACTCTTCCCCCCCAACCTCTTCCCCAGGCCCAGTTCAGACAGCTTCAGCCCTAAAACACCCCCCACGTCGGCTTCGTCCAGACAGGGGCGCTCCCGGATCCCCCCTGCAGCCAATAGTAGTCGCTACAGCACCCGTAGCCGCCTCTATACGGCACCCATGCAGGTCATATCAGAGGGGGAGACTGAGAACTCAGATGGGAGTCCTCATGATGATCGCTCCTCGTAAAGAAAATGGCATGCTCAGTGCAGAAACATGTACCCTATTCCTTATTTGGTGTACTACTTTTGACCAGGGCCCATATAAGGAATAGGATGCCATTTGGGATGTAGACATATTTATATGGATCTGGTTCAGTGCTGTTACTGTTCTTATCTACTGAGTACTGATGGATACACAACTAAACAAAGAGTGTTTAACCAGAGAGAAGACTACTCTGGACTACCTGCCTGGGGATTTGATATCTATGTGCAGAACTGAAGAACACAACTTTGTGTTTTGTTCAGAGTGTAAAGAAAGAAAAAAATATCTTGTTTTGAACTTTGAACTCCATTTTTAAATAACCCAAGATCCTGTATTGAGTGAAACGTGGACAAGAGGAGAAAAATGGAGCGGTAAGACAACCTGTGTGTGTGTTGAAGCAAATGGAACATCCATCGTCATTTTTTATCTTCTTGGATGTTGGATGACTTGTATGTCGTGTCCTAACGTGACCCTAAAATAACTGCTTTCCAAAAGAATTGCATTTCTCTCTACACTTACCCAGAGGACAGGTCATTATTTCAACCATAAACAAAATATTCCCAGTCGACAAAAATGAATAAGCTATATGTTTTGTATTGCTACCGCCCCAACACAAAACAATGGACCGTGATCACTATTGACAACCATGTGTCAAAGCATTGTTTTACCAAGAGTGAGTTAACAACACACATAGGTCTACGTGCCATCCTCACATAGATAAACTACATGTAAAGAAATAGGAATGACCTTTGCCCCTAGAAGCGCTCTCAGTGCAGGGATTCCTGGCAGGGACACATAAGGTAAATATTTGGTCTTGTTGAAGTGATTTGGTGCAGATGGTGTCAGAAGAGATGATGGGACAGTCGTGCTGTGGCCTTTCTGTGCTGGAGGGCCAAGCATGCAGGGGATTCACTGACTACTCCAGAGGAGATAGTTTGGACTATAAAAACAAAACAAAGAGTGAAAAGCTATCGAGGGTCTTTACTACTAATGTTTGGCTAGCTAGCTGGGAGGTTGAAATGAATCGGGTTTTCAAAGCTTCTCCTTTGCACTTCGTCATTATGAATTCTTCAAGAATATTCCTTGAGAAAAATAAAACTAATCTTATAATGGAAAATTCCTATTGTGTATATTTGTATTGAATATAAAGAACATAGCTATATGAAGAGACATACAAAACTTTTTTTAATGACACAAACCCATCATGTGTAGCAGAGTGGATTGGTGACGTAGAAATAGAATAACTACATTCTAGAATGACTAGATTCTGTTTCTATAGGGGTGGTGGGGATGCAATCTTACCGTAGTTCCGTAACATCAGTAGCCAGGGGCACGTCACAAAGCCCAACACATTAATCATACAACCTTATTAAGAGAAGCAACAAATCATCTGTCCTTGTGAAAATATCAGTTGAATCTTAAAAAAAAAAGATTTCACTCAAATATTACGCGTCTGTCTAGTGTTTTTCAGGGTTTTAAACGAATTTAACATAACAAATGGGTTATACATTTTAAGTAATGACATTCTGGTGAACAGACCAATCTTGAAGAGTTGTGTTTCTACATTGAAAAACAAACTGTAGATCAATGAAGTCACTCAATGTGTTCTATGAATACCTCTGCAACCATATTACTGTTCGTTTGTACAGATCTAACATAGAGATACATAGATAAAATGACAACTGTTACTCAGCGAAATTTGAATTGCAGAACTAACTGAACTGACACTGTGTACGAGGTTACAGGAGGAACAAGCTGTGAACTAATTAGAATTTAACATGATCTGTCATGAATTAATATCCGTTGCTGCAGAGCACTGTGGTGTTCGTTGTTTTATTAGTAGTTTCATCTATCGCATGCAATAAACAAAAAAACACCATATCATTTTCAAGAGGGGAAATATCTGTTAGAGATACTACCATGAGAAAAGATATAGAATTTTCAGTTTCATTTTTGAATATGTAAAGTTGAGTGTAATTCAATATATGTACAAAATGTTTGACAATTCTGTTTTGTATAGTTGTGTTCATGGACAGGGGGGTATCTTGTACTGTAAAATGAACAAAAAATTACTGGACAATCAAACAGAGAATTTTGGAAAATGTAAGAAAGCTATAAGAGTATGGGATGAGTAAGGGATGAGTACGTTCTGGAGTTAGTTATTACGTAGGTTCCAGGTAAGGGATGAGTACGTTCTGGAGTTAGTTATTACGTAGGTTCCAGGTAAGGGATGAGTACGTTCTGGAGTTAGTTATTACGTAGGTTCCAGGTAAGGGATGAGTACGTTCTGGAGTTAGTTATTACGTAGGTTCCAGGTAAGGGATGAGTACGTTCTGGAGTTAGTTATTACGTAGGTTCCAGGTAAGGGATGATGAGTACGTTCTGGACTTAGTTATTACGTAGGTTCCAGGTAAGGGATGAGTACGTTCTGGAGTTAGTTATTACGTAGGTTCCAGGTAAGGGATGAGTATGTTCTGGAGTTAGTTATTACGTAGGTTCCAGGTAAGGGATGAGTACGTTCTGGAGTTAGTTATTAGTAAAAAGATCCAGGGGGAAATCCTTGTGAGAGTCAGATGAATTGAGCTTGAGACGGGACGGGAGGTAGGATGGGTATGTGCATGCGTGTGCACTTGTGTGTGTATGTGTGCGTGCGCATCTGCGTGTGTGTGTATGTGTTACGTGGACAGTGAGCAGAGCAGGTAGAGGTAGGGTCGTCGTTAGGTAGGGCAACGCACTACAATTCCTCCCTGTACTCTTAGATAAAAAGGTGCTATCTAGAACCTGAAAGGGTTTTTCGGCTGTCCCAATAGGAGAACCCTTTGAAGAACCCTTTTTGTTTCCAAGTAGAACCCTTTTAGTTCTAGGTAGAACCCTTTTGTCTTCCATGTAGAACCCTCTGTAGAAAGGGTTCTACCTGGAACCAAAAAGTGTTCTCCTATGGAGAGAGCCGAAGAACCCTTTTGGAACCTTTCTAAGAGTGTGTGGTATAATTGTGTTAACATTCTATTTCATCTTATCGTTTTACACTGTTGGACTATAGAACTACAGCCATTCATTTGCCTGGTGTTGAAATGCCATACTATATATATCTAAGTGTTTGGTGAACCTTTCTGCGGTCAAAATGACACAAAATGGCTGGTTAGACACTGGGGAACATTGGGGAACATTGGGGAACCAAGAGACAGGTACCTCTCTATGCATTGTGTCTCTCTTTTAAATGTAGATTATGGTGCGACAACTTGACAGGATCTACAAGATGACATTCATTAATGACAATAATTAAACAGCATTGTATAGAAACTATTTTTAATCACAGGATATTTTATCCAGAGAGTTATTTTATTATCATATTGAATAACCTAGAAGAGGAATGATGGTGAAACTTAGACACTTCATATCAGAGTCTATAATAATATCATGATTGAACTGAACTGGCTGATGCTAAACTTGACGGTACATTCTTAGAATGCATCCCAAATGGCACCCTATTCCCTACCTAGTGCACTACCCCATAGGGCTCTGGTCAAAAGTAGTGCACTACATAGGGAATAAAAGGGGGCCATTTCTGACTCAGTCTTAGAATATAAACGTTAAACTATATGGTGTCAAAATCCACCTTGAGTAGATATTTGGGATCCTCTGAAGTCATTTTTAATTGTTCATATGGATTAGTAACAGCAGTTTGACATAATCTGTATGCAGCCAAAAAAATATATAGATTATATTTTGATGATTTGTGTTCCCATTGCAAGTGTCTTTCAATTTTCAGTAAAGTAGCAATGTAGCCATTTCCCCCCAGGCCAGGCCCCACAGACTAAAGACATTGGTTCGTCTGAGTCCAGGCCCCACAAACTAAAGACATTGGTTCGTCTGAGTCCAGGCCCCACAAACTAAAGACATTGGTTCGTCTGAGTCCAGGCCCCACAAACTAAAGACATTGGTTCGTCTGAGTCCAGGCCCCACAGACAAACGTTTTCAAATAAGAAACTATTGCCTGCCTTTCCGTGAGACATATCCGATGTGTGTAACAGGGTTGGGATCGATTCCATTTCAATACCAGTCAATTCAGAAAGTTAACCAAATTCTCAATTCCAATTCCAAATTTCTCCTCTTTGAAAACCATTGAAGACAATCGGAGTTGGAATTTCAGTTTACTTCCTGAATTGACTGGATTTGAAATGGATTAGAGCCCAACCCTGAAGTGTAAAACCCCAACACAGAAGTGTAATACCCCAACACAGAAGTGAGAGCCAGAGGTAATAATCTTCTCTTGTTTGCATTGACCTAGACACATTTTAACCTAGGATTAAAAAAAAAATACTGTTATACTCTGAGACATGATTCCCTGAACTTACCATTATTTCAAAGTTTAAAAACAAACAAAAAAAATATTCTCCTATTGCACTGGTATAGTGGAGCTTGTGAAGTTTTTTCTTTTTTGCTGTAACCTGAAGTTATATTGATGATGATATGTGATGATTTGTGTAAAAGACTGTATTTCCCCTATTGATTAAAAGATATTATACATGGTTGATTCATTTAGGATGCATGTTCAGGATAGCACAGGCCAGGCTTCTACCAAAGGGTTTCAGAGAGTCAGAAGTGGACTGGAAAGAACCAACACACACAAAAAATAAAGATTTAGAAACTTTAAACATTAACATTAAAAGATGAAAAACAAACTTTAAAAAGATGAAAAACCAACCAACTATTTAAAAGGATGAGCGTTACAGTGTAACTGACTCGGTCGGTACAAGATGCTCCTGGCTCACAGCTAGAGCAGAACAGATTGCATCACTTTTTGTATTTTTGTACAAACTAAATGTAAATAGTAAACCTTTTTAAAAATGTTGCAAAGATCTTTTTCTTTTTGTAAAATATTTTCAAAGTTTACATGATTAATGAATTAATTCCAAGCCTTTGTATATTTTGGAGCAGTTGCAACACTATTTGAGTCTTGTATTTATTTTGGGGTAAACGTGAGACCTCCATTGACTGCTTTATATGTTATTGATTTGACAGCTCATCAGACTGCTCAGTGACTGGGCATAGAAAAGGACAATAAATGTGACTGCGTTGAAAAGAAACATGTGGTGTCCTTGTACGTCCTTCACGTCACACAGGTCGCATGTGTGTGTGTGTGTGTGTGTGTGTGTGTGTGTGTGTGTGTGTGTGTGTGTGTGTGTGTGTGTGTGTGTGTGTGTGTGTGTGTGTGTGTGTGTGTGTGTGTGTGTGTGTGTGTGTGTGTGTGTGTGTGTGTGTGTGTGTGTGTAACGCTAGCAGAGATCACACACACTGAAAATGTATGCACTCGCTGTAAGTCTGTTGTAAGTCACTCTGGATAAAAGTATTCGCATTGGCATTTTCTTTCATTGCTTCTCAGATTCAGTGGAGAGAATGCCTAGAGGCCCCACCACCAGTAGATGGCGATGTGTCATTGCTGTGTAGTTTAGCCAACAGACAGGATGGCCTGCACTGTATTGCTAGGTCCCATCCACTGTGAGGCGATCTGCTTTGAGGCCCTGTCCCTTGCCTCTCTGCTGAGCAGACCTGGCAGAGTGAAGGGAATGCATTGGGACAGGAAGTGATGGTGGTTGATGTCTCACTGCCTGTCTGTCTCCTCACCCCTAGCCTGGCCTGTCTGTCTCCTCACCCCTAGCCTGACCTGTCTGTCTCCTCACCCCTAGCCTGACCTGTCTGTCTCCTCACCCCTAGCCTGGCCTGTCTGTCTCCTCACCCCTAGCCTGACCTGTCTCTCCTCACCCCTAGCCTGACCTGTCTATCTCCTCACCCATAGCCTGGCCTGTCTCTCACCTCACCTCTAGCCTGGCCTGTCTGTCTCTTCACCCCTAGCCTGGCCTGTCTGTCTCCTCACCCCTAGCCTGACCTGTCTGTCTCCTCACCCCTAGCCTGACCTGTCTGTCTCCTCACCCCTAGCCTGGCCTGTCTGTCTCCTCACAGACAGGCTCTGAAAGGTCTATTGTTCCATAGTGGGCCTTTAAAGACTGACCCACCACTGTGACCCCCTCACAGCTCAACTTCTAACCCCCAGGACGCACCCAGATGACCAGCCAACAGTCCTGGGCCCCTACCCACCACCAACACCACCACTACCACTTCTAAACCCCAGTTGGGGAAAATCAATCCTCAATTCTCCCCATTTAATTCCCCATGGAGCTGAGCCTTCAAACAGTTCACTGAACTGTTGTGTCCTGTGTTCCATTCTCTGGGGTAAGAATCTAAGAGCTCCCTCCCCCTTTCCAACCCTTCACCCCCCCCCCCCCCCCCCCCCATCACCACTGATGTCTTACTTGAGGAAAGTGACAATCAAACTGAAGTCATTGTCCAAATTTAAAACAGTCAGAATAGAGGAAATTAACTCTAGGGCCGTCATGCCCTAAACCTTTACACAATAATACAACTATTTGATTTTCCTCAAAGATGTGGTTTTGAATAACAAAAAGAGAAAAGGTGACCTGCTTTCCCCTCACACATTCTTATCTTAATAAATCTGGGAAACACTTATATATGCATGTCAGATGTTGATAATAACTTAGTAAAGCCAATGGTTATTGTGGAAATGATGCATTTACACATGATTGTTGTAATGTTAATTGGACAAGGTTGTGTGAGCCCAGTCAGGCATCCAGATATACAACAATCTATTAAACCCAGAAAGACATGTCAATGTATTTGACCCAGGACAGCCACAAGGCCGTCACTTGACAAGAATGTCAACAATAAAGATTCACACAAATTATGCTTACCATAAAATAAATGTAATAATTTTGATTACTTGTCTATAGAATAGAATAGATATAGCCTATGCTTTTGCCATGGAAATTCTATATATTTTTCTGTCACGGTAGGCATTATTGTTTATAAATTATAATATTTTGTAGTTACATCTGTTTGACAGCGTTCCTTATAAACCTACTGTACTATAGACTATGCTTCATAGACTATAAATATAACGGTTTGCTCGCAGGGTGAGGACAGCTCTCTCCTGTCAAAATACTTCGTACCGGAGAAAACTGAGGACACCGTCTGCGCGCGCGCAGCCTCGCTGTCACAGGACTACCGCCTCTCCAGGGAAGAAACTGTTTTTTTGGGGCTGGCTACGGTCTCTACGTTGCAGCGTCGGGACACTGACGATTTAACATCGGGCACAGCATCAACACGGGCTCTTCTTGTATGGTAATGGAATCTATCTTTGTTCTAATTTACCTTGAAATGATGGTCGGTCGACTGTTTGGTTTCTAAAGGGCGAGAGGCCGAAATTGCATGGCTGAATGGCAGTGATAGGCCATCTCGTATTTGGAGGAGCAGAAAATGATGGAAGGAGCTGTATATGAAACCTAATTAATGACACCTAGTCATTCCGACGTGATTGCATTGTTCTGCACGCGATAGTTTATATAAGGCCAGCTTTCCTGCCATGCGATTGGATGGACAAATGATTATGGGGCTTTATTGGGGTCGTCACATAGACTGTAGCCTATACAGAAATAACGGGTCTCATCATTACACGGTAATACTATATACACACATGTGGAGACATAGTCATAGACATACATACAGTCTACATTAAGTGGAAAATAGCCTAACAATTCTGTCTTTATTTGGAAGGCAAATGCCACCGCGTCATTAAGTAATGTTATTTATTGGGTAGACTTGACCAATGCTCCCACAAATTATTTTTATAACACTGGTAGGATTCTAGTAAAAAAAAATTTTTTTTTAGATTCAGACAGTTATGGTTTGCTTATCGTGATGTCTATATTTAGTAATATATATGTAAACATATCTAAAGAAATGAACGTCTCTAAATAATTGAATGTAGGCCTTTGTAACTAAAGATAACTGTTTAGTGCCCCCCACCTGTCCCTGTGGTGATTTGGTCCAGCAGTATGTCCAAACAGCTGTGGTACTGTGTAACCCTAGAGGCCTCTGGGGACCCTTTGGGGGCCCCTTGGAAACGATTAGACGGATCACAGTAATTATACATTACAGGACAACCCAGGTGACACACACATTATATTGTCATCCATACCATTGTCTAATTACAATAACCTATTGTCCTGATGGCTAAAGGTACAGGCTAAACTACAATATAGCTCAGTCGTTAAAGACTCCAGGATCAAACCCACCTGCTGCTCAGTCGTTAAAGACTCCAGGATCAAACCCACCTGCTGCTCAGTCGTTAAAGACTCCAGGATCAAACCCACCTGCTGCTCAGTCGTTAAAGACTCCAGGATCAAACCCACCTACTGCTCAGTCGTTAAAGACTCCAGGATCAAACCCACCTGCTGCTCAGTCGTTAAAGACTCCAGGATCAAACCCACCTGCTGCTCAGTCGTTAAAGACTCCAGGATCAAACCCAACTGCTGCTCAGTCGTTAAAGACTCCAGGATCAAACCCACCTGCTGCTCAGTCGCTCAGCAACAGACATACCGTGATGAGACTAGAGGTAGATTGGGACTGTAAATAAAATAGCCTTATCCACCTATGGCAAATGTGATCTGTGGCAGACTGCTAGAGGTATTGATAAGAAGTTGGTACAGAGATAATCTGTGGCAGACTGCTAGAGGTATTGATAAGAAGTTGGTACAGAGATAATCTGGCAGACTGCTAGAGGTATTGATAAGAAGTTGGTACAGAGATAATCTGTGGCAGACTGCTAGAGGTATTGATAAGAAGTTGGTACAGAGATAATCTGTGGCAGACTGCTAGAGGTATTGATAAGAAGTTGGTACAGAGATAATCTGTGGCAGACTGCTAGAGGTATTGATAAGAAGTTGGTACAGAGATAATCTGTGGCAGACTGCTAGAGGTATTGATAAGAAGTTGGTACAGAGATAATATAATACTTCTGACAGCATACTTCAGTATGTTTGATTTGTTTTGATACTAGAATATATCAGGTCTATCTCCTCTGCCATATATAATATATCAGGTCTATCTCCTCTGCCATATATTATATATCAGGTCTATCTCCTCTGCCATATATTATATATCAGGTCTATCTCCTCTGCCATATATTATATATCAGGTCTATCTCCTCTGCCATATATTATATATCAGGTCTATCTCCTCTGCCATATATTATATATCAGGTCTATCTCCTCTGCCATATATAATATATCAGGTCTATCTCCTCTGCCATATATAATATATCAGGTCTATCTCCTCTGCCATATATAATATATCAGGTCTATCCCCTGTAGTGGCCTCTCCATTCTAGTTTGAAATACTGTTCTATTATATGCAGATGTTTAGAGAGAGTAAAAGCATGTCACACACACACACACACACACACACACACACACACACACACATATCAGTAATCTGGGCACCTCAACTGTGTTTGGTTTTGTGAAAACGGAGAAGGGGGGAGCTTTCCTTTTTTGGGAGTTAAAGTGGAGAGAGAGAACTGTGGAAGACATTACTACACACACACAGACTGACACAGACAGACAGTCAGACA
Source organism: Salvelinus alpinus (assembly GCF_045679555.1). NCBI lineage: Eukaryota > Metazoa > Chordata > Actinopteri > Salmoniformes > Salmonidae > Salvelinus > Salvelinus alpinus. The sequence goes on from NC_092095.1 coordinate 70,213,742, forward strand.
GACAGACAGACAGACAGACAGACAGACAGTCAGACAGACAGACAGACAGACAGACAGACAGACAGACAGACAGACAGACAGACAGACAGACAGACAGACAGACACTCACAGACAGACAGACAGACAGACAGACAGACAGACAGACAGACAGACAGACAGACAGACAGACAGACACACACACACACACACACACACACACACACACAGACAGACAGACAGACAGACACACACACACACACACACACACACAGACACACACAGACACACACACACACACACACTCACTGTGTTGTTGTCCAGTGGGTATGCTGGCTGTGCTAGCTGGTCAAGGCCATGCCCGGCAGTGGCATAAAAGGCACATTATGTAATTCCTCAGCCTGTCCCTACCTATTTTCTTACAGAAGCACATCTTAAAGGCACATCTTACAGATTATACCTTTAAACTATGAGGTCATTACTTGGACCCCTGATTTCTCCTGACCACGTGACCTGACCAGGAAGAACATCAGCCCCTAGTTATACTGTTGTTATAAACTAGTGGAAAGCAGCACACTACATAGGAAACAGGATGAAATCACCCTACATAGGAAACAGGATGAAATCACACTACATAGGAAACAGGATGAAATCACACTACATAGGAAACATGAGCATAGCCTGAAGGTAGGGAGGGTCAGCTCCTCTTGCTGCTCCATTGACAAGTACCATGGTCTTGTAGTGGATGTGAGCTTCAACTGGAAGCCAGTGAAGTGTGAGGAAGCCAGTGAAGTGTGAGGAAGCCAGTGAAGTGTGTGGAAGCCAGTGAAGTGTGTGGAAGCCAGTGAAGTGTGAGGAAGCCAGTGAAGTGTGAGGAAGCCAGTGAAGGGTGAGGAAGCCAGTGAAGTGTGAGGAAGCCAGTGAAGTGTGTGGAAGCCAGTGAAGTGTGTGGAAGCCAGTGAAGTGTGAGGAAGCCAGTGAAGGGTGAGGAAGCCAGTGAAGGGTGAGGAAGCCAGTGAAGTGTGAGGAAGCCAGTGAAGTGTGTGGAAGCCAGTGAAGTGTGTGGAAGCCAGTGAAGTATGTGGAAGCCAGTGAAGTGTGTGGGAGCCAGTGAAGTGTGTGGAAGCCAGTGAAGTGTGTGGAAGCCAGTGAAGTGTGTGGAAGCCAGTGAAGTGTGAGGAAGCCAGTGAAGTGTGTGGAAGCCAGTGAAGTGTGAGGAAGCCAGTGAAGTGTGTGGAAGCCAGTGAAGTGTGAGGAAGCCAGTGAAGTGTGTGGAAGCCAGTGAAGTGTGAGGAAGCCAGTGAAGTGTGTGGAAGCCAGTGAAATGTGAGGAAGCCAGTGAAGTGTGAGGAAGCCAGTGAAGTGTGAGGAAGCCAGTGAAGTGTGTGGAAGCCAGTGAAGGGTGTGGAAGCCAGTGAAGTGTGAGGAAGCCAGTGAAGTGTGTGGAAGCCATTGAAGTGTGTGGAAGCCAGTGAAGGGTGAACATCAGGCGGGCTGCAGCATTCTAGATAAGTTGTAGGGGTTTGATGGCATAAGCCCAGCCAACAGCGAGTTGCAGTAGCCCAGACAGGAGATGACGAGTGCCTGGATTAGGACCAGCACTGCTTCCTGTGTGAGGTAGGGTAGTACTCTACGGATGTTGTAGAGCATGAACCTGCAGTAGCGAGTCACTGCTTTGATGTTTGCAGAGAACGACAGGGTGATGTCCAGAGTCACGCCAAGGTTCTTTGCACTCTGTGATGGGAACACCATTGAGTTGTCAACTGTGATGGAGAGGTCTTGGAGCAGGCAGGCCTTTCCCAGGAGGAAGAGCAGCTCTGTCTTGTTGAGGTTGAGCTTGAGGTGGTGGGCTGACATCCAAGCTGAGATATCTGCCAGGCACGCAGAGATGCATGTCGCCACCTGGGTGTCAGAAGGGGGGAAGGAGAAAAGTAGTTGGGTGTCATCCGCATAGCAATGAGAGATGAGAGAGATAGCAGAACCACCTGAGAGTTCTGAGAGTTCTGAGAGTTCTGAGAGTTCTGAGAGTTCTGAGAGTTCTGAGAGTTCTGAGAGTTGGTCAGAGACGACACGCTCAAGGGTTCTGGAAAGAAAATAAAGACGGGAAACAGTCCATCAACAGTCTCTGCATTTCAGGACTCACCGTAGCAAGTACTCCTGGTGCACTGGGCAATTATTTAGCCATTTAAACATTTCGTTTTGGAAGAAAACTCTTGTTTTTTTGCCATAGTCCTCACTGGCTTTCATGAGATTTACGTCAGCTTGTCCAAGGTGTTGGACTCGACGATAGTTGCTATCCATTGGAGCACTGCGATTGGTTACCCAACATTCTGGGGCGGGACTTAGCGAAGGGTCCAGTTAACAATGACGTATTACAGCGTGAATAATCTCCCAGCCCAGACCAAGAACACACTTAATGCCTTTATAAACACACGGCCATCAGAGCATCGTCTACATACAAATAACAGCCTGCCAGAGCGAAGCCTCATCTATTCTAAAACAATGACACACTAACCATCTAAACAAATGACTATCTCCATTGGGCATGTGTGTCCAGGACTAGGCTTCATCTGGGTTTAGAGTCCCACACTATATGTTTGGAGTAGTACTAAACATACACAAAGCATTATTGGATTCTCATATGATGGGCATAAACTGAGTGAACTGAAGGCACTGGTCTCCAAACCCACCGTAATGATCGTAATGATTGGTTCTGCTTTAAGATTACATTCCTCATCAATTACAGCCTTGTCTCTCCCTCTGTGCCAGCTTTGCTTCAAACTCATGTAGAAAACGTATTTAGGGTTAAGTCACAAATGGCACCCTATTCCCTATACAGTGCAGTGCACTTCTTTTCACCAGAGCCCAAATGGGCCCTAGTCAAAAGTAGTGCACTAAATAGGGAATAGGGTGCCATTTGGGACACAAAACTAGGAAGCCTATTTTACCCCTTTCCTTATGGTTGCAACAGCTTCCCACATGGGTACCATTAAACTGGAGAAACGACAGGCTTTCTGAGGTTTGGGGTTGAAGACATGCCATTTTGTAATTGATGTTTTTAAGTCTCTGATTATGTGAACTGCTTCCCCCTCCGTGAGGACATGAAGTCTTCCTCTCTCTCTTATATGCCTTATATTTTCTCTTTTATTTAGTTGTTCTCTCTGAGAGATGACGTAGTCTGCGTTGTGTGTTGTTTTCACACACACTCTGTCTCTGTCCTCAGATGTAGACAATCTAGCCTAGGGTTCCCTAATAGGCTGCCCAGTGATTTTATTTGGCCCCTATAAGTTTTCTAGATTTTTTTCCAATATAATTTTAATTTCTCCACATAAAATACTGTAAGCTCACCAGGAAATCAACTCGGAATGATTTAAATGTAGGAAATCTGTTCCCAAGTATTCCCAGGCGGAAGTGTGATGTGATGGTATCAATGTAATCAAGGTTTGAAATGATTCTGTTTTTGTCAAGTAATTTATCTGTTTGGGGTTCTTGCAGTCAGTTCACAGTACAAATTATTTACAACTCTGTTCCTGCCCCCCAACTATCCACTCAAGGAAAAGTCGTCCGACAGCTGAATGTAATTCGGGCCCCTGCCCGAGGCCTATAGTAGATCTCCAAATTACATGGTGTTGTGTTATGATGTGATGCTGTCTGTGGTCTTGAGGTGCTGTGTTATGATGTGATGCTGTCTGTGATCTTGAGGTGCTGTGGTGTTGTGTTATGTTGTGATGCTGTCTGTGGTGTTGTGGTGCTGTGATGTGCTGTGGTGTTGTGCTGTTACGTTGTTCTGTTATGTTGTGGGGCTGTGATGTTGTGCTGTTATGTTGTGGGGCTGTGATGTTGTGCTGTTATGTTGTGGTGCTGTGGTGTTGTGGTGCTGTGGTGTTGTTCTGTTGTGCTGTTCTGTTGTGGTGCTGTAGTGTTGTGTTATGTTGTGGTGCTGTAGTGTTGTGTTATGTTGTGGTGTTGTGGTGTTGTGGTGTTGTGGTGCTGTGGTGCTGTGGTGTTGTGGTGCTGTGGTGTTGTGGTGCTGTGGTGCTGTGGTGTTGTGGTGTTGTGGTGCTGTGGTGCTGTGGTGCTGTGGTGTTGTGGTGCTGTGGTGCTGTGGTGTTGTGGTGTTGTGGTGCTGTGGTGTTGTGGTGCTGTGGTGTTGTTCTGTTGTGCTGTTATGTTGTGGTGCTGTAGTGTTGTGTTATGTTGTGGTGCTGTAGTGTTGTGTTATGTTGTGGTGCTGTGGTGTTGTGGTGTTGTGGTGCTGTGGTGCTGTGGTGCTGTGGTGCTGTGGTGCTGTGGTGTTGTGCTGGTATGTTGTGGTGTTGTGGTGTTATGTTGTGTTGTGCTGTTTTGTTGTGGTGTTGTGTGGTATGTTGTGGTGTTGTGTGGTATGTTGTGGTGTTGTGTGGTATGTTGTGGTGTTATGTTGTGTTGTGCTGGTATGTTGTGTTGTGCTGGTATGTTGTGGTGTTATGTTGTGCTGGTATGTTGTGGTGTTGTGGTGTTGTGCTGGTATGTTGTGGTGTTGTGTTGTGGTGTTGTGTTGTGCTGGTATGTTGTGGTGTTGTGGTGTTGTGTTGTTGTGTTGTGCTGGTATGTTGTGGTGTTGTGGTGTTGTGTTGTGCTGGTATGTTGTGGTGTTGTGGTGTTGTGGTGTTATGTTGTGCTGGTATGTTGTGGTGTTGTGGTGTTGTGTTGTGCTGGTATGTTGTGGTGTTGTGGTGTTGTGTTGTGCTGGTATGTTGTGGTGTTGTGTTGTGCTGGTATGTTGTGGTGTTGTGGTGTTGTGTTGTGCTGGTATGTTGTGGTGTTGTGGTGTTATGTTGTGCTGGTATGTTGTGGTGTTGTGCTGGTATGTTGTGGTGTTGTGGTGTTGTGCTGGTATGTTGTGGTGTTGTGGTGGTATGTTGTGGTGTTGTGGTGGTATGTTGTGGTGTTGTGCTGGTATGTTGTGGTGTTGTGCTGGTATGTTGTGGTGTTGTGCTGGTATGTTGTGGTGTTGTGGTGTTGTGCTGGTATGTTGTGGTGTTGTGCTGGTATGTTGTGGTGTTGTGGTGTTGTGCTGGTATGTTGTGGTGTTGTGGTGTTGTGCTGGTATGTTGTGGTGTTGTGTTGTGCTGGTATGTTGTGGTGTTGTGTTGTTGTGTTGTGCTGGTATGTTGTGGTGTTGTGGTGTTGTGTTGTGCTGGTATGTTGTTGTGTTGTGGTGTTATGTTGTGCTGGTATGTTGTGGTGTTGTGCTGGTATGTTGTGGTGTTGTGGTGTTGTGTTGTGCTGGTATGTTGTGGTGTTGTGGTGTTTTGTTGTGGTGTTGTGTTGTGTGGTATGGGAGATATAGATCAGACCTCAGCCAACATCAGACAATAGTAACCTAGAGAAAGGGCACTGGTAAAGAAACCCATCGCTGTTCCCCCAACACAGATGAACCCTACCATCCGTGTAGCCTACAAAATGGCTGCCAGAGTTGCTGCTGCTTCACTGTGCCACCGACTGTGTTGCCATGACAACAGTAGATTGGGGCTCAGGAAGCACAGCAACTCAAAGACAGTCTCCCTCTCCTCCAATAACATCTCCTCCAATATCTCCCAATACCAGTCAGGGAAAGGGGGATTCTTAGTCAGTTGTACAACTGAATGCATTCAACTGAAACGTGTCTTCTGCATTTAACCCAACCCCTCTGAATCAGAGGTGTGGAGGGCCGCCTTAATCAACATCCACGTCTTTGGCGGCTGGGGAACAGTGGGTTAACTTCCTTGTTCAGGGGCAGAACGACAGATTTTTACCTTATCGGTGTGGCAACCAATGAAGATTGAGTGTAGAATTAAAGGGGAAATCTGCAGTTCAAACAATAACAAAGCAATCACTCTGCCACTGATTCAGTAAACAGCTGAGGGGGTGGGGCTGGAGAAACGTAACCACTCTCAAATTCATAGACAGAGCTATGGATACAAGGACTGACCATCTACTGTATGATATCAACATGATAGTTTTAAGGTTTAAAACATGGCACCCATCCATGCCAGTGTTTGTTTACAATTGGAGTTAGATGGAGTTAGACAGTTGAACTATATAAGTTATATCCTTCAAGAATCAATGGCTACATATCATAAATCAAACAATGGATGTATCATTCACAGATTGCCCCTTTAAAGTGTTTACAGTCTGTTGCATTCAGTCAGGTCCTGAATGACCATTACCGTTAGAGCTAGCCATGACATCAGTGTTTACAGTCTGTTGCATTCAGTCAGGTCCTGAATGACCATTACCGTTAGAGCTAGCCATGACATCAGTGTTTACAGTCTGTTGCATTCAGTCAGGTCCTG
>NC_092095.1:70222534-70225876 GCF_045679555.1 Salvelinus alpinus
GGTTCTTTATAGACCAGGTGGCTATAGAGGGTTCTATAGAGACCAGGTGGCTATAGGAGGTTATTTATAGACCAGGTGGCTATAGAGGGTTCTTTATAGACCAGGTGGCTATAGAGGGTTCTATAGAGACCAGGTGGCTATAGGAGGTTATTTATAGACCAGGTGGCTATAGAGGGTTCTTTATAGACCAGGTGGCTATAGAGGGTTCTTTATAGACCAGGTGGCTATAGAGGGTTCTTTATATACCAGGTGGCTATAGAGGGTTATTTATAGACCAGGTGGCTATAGAGGGTTCTTTATAGACCAGGTGGCTATAGAGGGTTCTTTATAGACCAGGTGGCTATAGAGGGTTCTTTATAGACCAGGTGGCTATAGAGGGTTATTTATAGACCAGGTGGCTATAGAGGGTTCTTTATAGACCAGGTGGCTATAGAGGGTTCTATATAGACCAGGTGGCTATAGAGGGTTATTTATAGACCAGGTGGCTATAGAGGGTTATTTATAGACCAGGTGGCTATAGAGGGTTCTTTATAGACCAGGTGGCTATAGAGGGTTATTTATAGACCAGGTGGCTATAGAGGGTTATTTATAGACCAGGTGGCTATAGAGGGTTATATATAGACCAGGTGGCTATTGAGGGTTCTATATAGACCAGGTGGCTATAGAGGGTTCTATATAGACCAGGTGGCTATAGAGGGTTATTTATAGACCAGGTGGCTATAGAGGGTTATTTATAGACCAGGTGGCTATAGAGGGTTATTTATAGACCAGGTGGCTATAGAGGGTTTTATAGAGACCAGGTGGCTATAGAGGGTTATTTATAGACCAGGTGGCTATAGAGGGTTCTTTAGAGACCAGGTGGCTATAGAGGGTTCTATATAGACCAGGTGGCTATAGGGGGTTATTTATAGACCAGGTGGCTATAGAGGGTTCTTTATAGACCAGGTGGCTATAGAGGGTTATATATAGACCAGGTGGCTATAGAGGGTTATTTATAGACCAGGTGGCTATAGAGGGTTCTTTAGAGACCAGGTGGCTATAGAGGGTTCTATATAGACCAGGTGGCTATAGGGGGTTCTAAATAGACCAGGTGGCTATAGAGGGTTCTATAGAGACCAGGTGGCTATAGAGGGTTCTATAGAGACCAGGTGGCTATAGAGGGTTCTATATAGACCAGGTGGCTATAGAGGGTTCTATAGAGACCAGGTGGCTATAGAGGGTTCTATATAGACCAGGTGGCTATAGAGGGTTCTATATAGACCAGGTGGCTATAGAGGGTTCTTTAGAGACCAGGTGGCTATAGAGGGTTCTTTAGAGACCAGGTGGCTATAGAGGGTTCTTTAGAGACCAGGTGGCTATAGAGGGTTCTTTATAGACCAGGTGGCTATAGAGGGTTCTTTAGAGACCAGGTGGCTATAGAGGGTTCTATAGAGACCAGGTGGCTATAGAGGGTTCTTTATAGACCAGGTGGCTATAGAGGGTTATTTATAGACCAGGTGGCTATAGAGGGTTCTTTAGAGACCAGGTGGCTATAGAGGGTTATTTATAGACCAGGTGGCTATAGAGGGTTCTTTATAGACCAGGTGGCTATAGAGGGTTATTTATAGACCAGGTGGCTATAGAGGGTTATTTATAGACCAGGTGGCTATTGAGGGTTATATATAGACCAGGTGGCTATAGAGGGTTCTATATAGACCAGGTGGCTATAGAGGGTTATTTATAGACCAGGTGGCTATAGAGGGTTATTTATAGACCAGGTGGCTATAGAGGGTTATTTATAGACCAGGTGGCTATAGAGGGTTTTATAGAGACCAGGTGGCTATAGAGGGTTATTTATAGACCAGGTGGCTATAGAGGGTTCTTTAGAGACCAGGTGGCTATAGAGGGTTCTATATAGACCAGGTGGCTATAGGGGGTTATTTATAGACCAGGTGGCTATAGAGGGTTCTTTATAGACCAGGTGGCTATAGAGGGTTATATATAGACCAGGTGGCTATAGAGGGTTATTTATAGACCAGGTGGCTATAGAGGGTTCTTTAGAGACCAGGTGGCTATAGAGGGTTCTATATAGACCAGGTGGCTATAGGGGGTTCTAAATAGACCAGGTGGCTATAGAGGGTTCTATAGAGACCAGGTGGCTATAGAGGGTTCTATAGAGACCAGGTGGCTATAGAGGGTTCTATATAGACCAGGTGGCTATAGAGGGTTCTATAGAGACCAGGTGGCTATAGAGGGTTCTATATAGACCAGGTGGCTATAGAGGGTTCTATATAGACCAGGTGGCTATAGAGGGTTCTTTAGAGACCAGGTGGCTATAGAGGGTTCTTTAGAGACCAGGTGGCTATAGAGGGTTCTTTAGAGACCAGGTGGCTATAGAGGGTTCTTTATAGACCAGGTGGCTATAGAGGGTTCTTTAGAGACCAGGTGGCTATAGAGGGTTCTATAGAGACCAGGTGGCTATAGAGGGTTCTATAGAGACCAGGTGGCTATAGAGGGTTCTTTAGAGACCAGGTGGCTATAGAGGGTTCTATAGAGACCAGGTGGCTATAGAGGGTTCTTTAGAGACCAGGTGGCTATAGAGGGTTCTGTATAGACCAGGTGGCTATAGAGGGTTCTATATAGACCAGGTGGCTATAGGGGGTTCTATATAGACCAGGTGGCTATAGGGGGTTCTATAGAGACCAGGTGGCTATAGAGTGTTTGTAAATAATTTTCCACATGAGACAATGATTCACCTGAAGATAATCTGGTCGTTGGCGGAGTGATACAGTACCGTGGGTCGTTCACCTGAAGATAATCTGGTCGTTGGCGGAGTGATACAGTACCGTGGGTCGTTCACCTGAAGGTAATCTGGTCGTTGGCGGAGTGATACAGTACCGTGGGTCATTCACCTGAAGGTAATCTGGTCGTTGGCGGAGTGATACAGTACCGTGGGTCGTTCACCTGAAGGTAATCTGGTCGTTGGCGGAGTGATACAGTACCGTGGGTCGTTCACCTGAAGGTAATCTGGTCGTTGGCGGAGTGATACAGTACCGTGGGTCGTTCACCTGAAGATAATCTGGTCGTTGGCGGAGTGATACAGTACCGTGGGTCGTTCACCTGATGGTAATCTGGTCGTTGGCGGAGTGATACAGTACCGTGGGTCGTTCACCTGAAGGTAATCTGGTCGTTGGCGGAGTGATACAGTACCGTGGGTCGTTCACCTGAAGGTAATCTGGTCATTGGCGGAGTGATACAGTACCGTGGGTCGTTCACCTGATGGTAATCTGGTCGTTGGCGGAGTGATACAGTACCGTGGGTCGTTCACCTGAAGATAATCTGGTCGTTGGCGGATTGATACAA
>NC_092095.1:70225976-70322195 GCF_045679555.1 Salvelinus alpinus
ACCGTGGGTCGTTCACCTGAAGGTAATCTGGACGTTGGCGGATTGATACAGTTTTGTGTGGTAGGTCTTCTTCAAACACACGCACACCACAGGAGGCTGGTGGCACCTTAATTGGGGAGGACGAGCTCATGGTAATGGCTGGTCGGAATCAGTGGAATGGTATCAAATACATCAACTACATGGCTTGATGCCATTCCATTCACACCGATCCAGCCATTATTATGAGCCGTCCTCCCCTCAGCAGCCTCTACTGACGCACACACACACACACACACACACACACACACACACACACACACACACACACACACACACACACACACACACACACACACACACACACACACACACACACACACACACACACACACAGAGACACACACACACACACACAGACACACACACACCTCACATGACTGTTGTTAAAACGCTACCCTGACTGGACTCTCTGTCCGTCAGGAATCTGACCATAAATTCAAAGCTTCATCCCAGGCCCAGCCAGGCGCTGCCCAGTGGTAGAGTTCATTCGTCCTGTAGTAGTGATGAAGTAGTAGTCTGGATTCGTTTCTGAAGCCTTCGCCGTGCACTGCTGCTTCTTTGACTTATGTGTGTGTTTGGGGGGGGGGGGGTCATTGTGCGTAGCATTAAGAGCGTGTGTGTGGGGGGGTGGGGGGGGGGGTCACTGTGTGTATGGGGGGGTGTCATTGTGCATGTGTATGGTGTATGTTGTGTGTGTGTATGTGTGTGTGTGTGCGTGTACGTCCATGCACATGGTTGTGTTCTGGAACCCACATAAATACATGTACAACAAGTCATTATTCCAGGCAGGAGTTTGGGGTGTGTTTGGAAATGTTACACTTTTATTTGACTTTACTGCTGAGTTTCTTCTTCTCTGGAGGATAAATCACCTTCTTGAAGCCGGCTGGCCGGTCGGTGGCTAACCTTGTAGCGCTTCCAATGCTGGGATTTTAATTTAGAAGACTTTCTTTTTATTGAAGATTTATTTCAGAGTTCTTGGCAGGGCGTTTAATAGATTTCAGACCAATAAAGTGGAGTTTAGTCAGGCAGTGTGTGTGTGTGTGTGTGTGTGTGTGTGTGTGTGTGTGTGTGTGTGTGTGTGTGTGTGTGTGTGTGTGTGTGTGTGTGTGTGTGTGTGTGTGTGTGTGTGTGTGTGTGTGTGTGAGAGAGAGAGATTGTATGTGTGTGTGTGTGTGTGTATGCGTGAGATTGTGTGTGTGTGTGTGTGTGTGTGTGTGTGTGTGTGTGTGTGTGTGTGTGTGTGTGTGTGTGTGTGTGTGTGTGTGTGTGTGTGTGTGTGTGTGTGTGTGTGTGTGAGAGAGAGATTGTATGTGTGTGTGTGTGTGTGTGTGTGTATGCGTGAGATTGTGTGTGTGTGTGTGTGTGTGTGTGTGTGTGTGTGTGTGTGTGTGTGTGTGTGTGTGTGTGTGTGTGTGTGTGTGTGTGTGTGTGTGTGTGTGTGTGTGTGTGTGTGTGTGTGTGTGTGTGTGTGTGTGTGTGTGTGTGTGTGTGTGTGTACAGTGCTGGTAGCTTTAAGAGCATGTGTTTGTTTTCCACCACATTTTAAACAAGTGCTTGAATGTAAACTCTTGATTATTGTTGACCTCATTTCTATCACCGCCCCAGATGAGTCCCAGGGAGTGTAAGTCAACAGAATGACGTTTCAATTGAAGACAGATTTGTAAAAACGTGGCTTTCGTAAAATCAGATGCATCTTACAGTTGTAAAAAGCTCCAGTGTTTTACAGTCAGGCTTGAACAGACTATTTTTACAGAACTTATTCAGAATATTTACACTCAATAAAACCAATTTCTAACTAAGCCTTGACGTCTTCAGGCCAACTGAAGAAAAATATATGACAACAAGACTCTCAAATACAGGAACTAGTGTATCATCCTGAATCTGACGGCTATGCTCTGTAGACATTATTATTAATTTACCGTTCCAAATGTCCTTTCTTTTATTACATTAGTGGGTTAATGCAGAGGAACCATTTTGTCCAGGCCAGTGATCAGCAGAACAGCAGGAGATCTAATCTGTGTCCCAAAATGGCACCCTATTCCCTGGCCAATGTAGTGTACTATGTTTAAACTAGAGCCCTATGGGCCCTGGTCAAAAGTAGTGCACTACATAGGGAATAGGGTGTCATTTGGCACACAGCCTTAAGCAGTGTATTAGGGTCATGGAGTTGGAACAGACCTCCTTTGGCATTAAGGTTTTTCCAAACACAATTCACCACAGGACCCTGAAGCCTCACAAATGAAAAGCTTCCCTCTAAACAGCTACATATGGCCTATTACCCCCGGCTTAACCTTTTCAACTCAGTCCCCGACCGACTGCTGGGGAGGAGAAGAGAGCCAAGCAGAGGAGAGCCGTCCTCTATTCACATTCTAGATCCTGGTCATGCGGGGGAGGTTCTGTATCTGGTGTTTGGATGGGCATATTCATATCTGTGGTGTACATGCAGGCCTGCTATTGGACGAGATGTGTTGAGGAGGGTTTATGTGTTTTCTCTCTCCTCGTGTCTGTGTCAGGGTGACCTGATAAGAGAGACATAAAGGACATGTTCAAGGACTTTAACAGGATATCACCAGGATTTGATTTAACCCTCCCCGTACCTCGTCTTCCTCCCCCAAACCTAACAGAGCCTTTCTTTAGCTTTCTCTTCAGTTTCATTTTAATATTGTAGGAGACTGGAGATTTTCTATGGAACATTTTCTATGTCCATGAGGAACCAAGGCTTCAATGTGTCCTGGAAACCTGACCCTAAGGTTCATATGCTGACCCTAAGGTTCAGATCTATTTGACAGAGTTTCTGTCAACGTGGAAGTATTGTATTCCACAGTAATATGACCGGCAAAGACAGTCTCCATGGGAATATACTGTAGATAGCTGGGTCTTCCCTCTCAGTACACAAGTATCTTATTTATTTGGCCTGCACGTAAACAACTCTCTGAGTGGAGGAGGAATATCCAGCCTGATCTAACTGAGTGGAGGGGGAATATCCAGCCTGATCTGAGTGGAGGAGGAATATCCAGCCTGATCTATCTGAGTGGAGGGGGAATATCCAGCCTGATCTATCTGAGTGGAGGGGGAATATCCAGCCTGATCAAACTGAGTGGAGGGGGAATATCCAGCCTGATCAAACTGAGTGGAGGGGGAATATCCAGCCTGATTTAACTGGGTTGAGGGGGAATATCCAGCCTGATCTAACTGGGTTGAGGGGGAATATCCAGCCTGATCTAACTGGGTTGAGGGGGAATATCCAGCCTGATCGAACTGAGTGGAGGGGGAATATCCAGCCTGATTTAACTGGGTTGAGGGGGAATATCCAGCCTGATCTAACTGGGTTGAGGGGGAATATCCAGCCTGATCTAACTGGGTTGAGGGGGAATATCCAGCCTGATCTAACTGAGTGGAGGGGGAATATCCAGCCTGATCTAACTGGGTGGAGGAGGAATATCCAGCCTGATCTAACTGAGTGGAGGAGGAATATCCAGCCTGATCTAACTGGGTGGAGGGGGAATATCCAGCCTGATCTAACTGGGTGGAGGAGGAATATCCAGCCTGATCTAACTGGGTTGAGGGGGAATATCCAGCCTGATCTGAGTGGAGGGGGGATATCCAGTCTGTACTGAGTGGAGGGGGAATATCCAGCCTGATCTAACTGAGTGGAAATGGAATATCCAGCCTGATCTAACTGAGTGGAGGGTGAATATCCAGCCTGATCTAACTGAGTGGAGGAGGAATATCCAGCCTGATCTAACTGGGTGGAGGAGGAATATCCAGCCTGATCTAACTGAGTGGAAAGGGAATATCCAGCCTGATCTAACTGAGTGGAAAGGGAATATCCAGCCTGATCTAACTGAGTGGATAAGGAATATCCAGCCTGATCTAACTGAGTGGAAAGGGAATATCCAGCCTGATCTAACTGAGTGGAGGGGGAATATCCAGCCTGATCTAACTGGGTGGAGGAGGAATATCCAGCCTGATCTAACTGGGTGGAGGGGGAATATCCAGCCTGATCTAACTGGGTTGAGGAGGAATATCCAGCCTGATCTAACTGGGTTGAGGGGGAATATCCAGCCTGATCTAACTGAGTGGAGGAGGAATATCCAGCCTGATCTAACTGAGTGGAGGAAGAATATCCAGCCTGATCTAACTGAGTGGAAAGGGAATATCCAGCCTGATCTAACTGGGTGGAGGAGGAATATCCAGCCTGATCTAACTGAGTGGAGGGGGAATATCCAGCCTGATCTAACTGAGTGGAGAAGGAATATCCAGCCTGATCTAACTGGGTTGAGAAGGAATATCCAGCCTGATCTAACTGAGTGGAAAGGGAATATCCAGCCTGATCTAACTGAGTGGAGAAGGAATATCCAGCCTGATCTAACTGAGTGGAGGAGGAATATCCAGCCTGATCTAACTGGGTGGAAAGGGAATATCCAGCCTGATCTAACTGGGTGGAGGGGGAATATCCAGCCTGATCTAACTGAGTGGAAAGGGAATATCCAGCCTGATCTAACTGAGTGGAAAGGGAATATCCAGCCTGATCTAACTGAGTGGAGGAGGAATATCCAGCCTGATCTAACTGAGTGGAAAGGGAATATCCAGCCTGATCTAACTGGGTGGAGGAGGAATATCCAGCCTGATCTAACTGAGTGGAAAGGGAATATCCAGCCTGATCTAACTGGGTGGAGGGGGAATATCCAGCCTGATCTAACTGAGTGGAAAGGGAATATCCAGCCTGATCTAACTGAGTGGAGGAGGAATATCCAGCCTGATCTAACTTAGTGGAAAGGGAATATCCAGCCTGATCTAACTGGGTTGAGGGGGAATATCCAGCCTGATCTAACTGGGTTGAGGGGGAATATCCAGCCTGATCGAACTGAGTGGAGGGGGAATATCCAGCCTGATTTAACTGGGTTGAGGGGGAATATCCAGCCTGATCTAACTGGGTTGAGGGGGAATATCCAGCCTGATCTAACTGGGTTGAGGGGGAATATCCAGCCTGATCTAACTGAGTGGAGGGGGAATATCCAGCCTGATCTAACTGGGTGGAGGAGGAATATCCAGCCTGATCTAACTGAGTGGAGGAGGAATATCCAGCCTGATCTAACTGGGTGGAGGGGGAATATCCAGCCTGATCTAACTGGGTGGAGGAGGAATATCCAGCCTGATCTAACTGGGTTGAGGGGGAATATCCAGCCTGATCTGAGTGGAGGGGGGATATCCAGTCTGTACTGAGTGGAGGGGGAATATCCAGCCTGATCTAACTGAGTGGAAATGGAATATCCAGCCTGATCTAACTGAGTGGAGGTTGAATATCCAGCCTGATCTAACTGAGTGGAGGAGGAATATCCAGCCTGATCTAACTGGGTGGAGGAGGAATATCCAGCCTGATCTAACTGAGTGGAAAGGGAATATCCAGCCTGGTCTAACTGAGTGGAAAGGGAATATCCAGCCTGATCTAACTGAGTGGATAAGGAATATCCAGCCTGATCTAACTGAGTGGAAAGGGAATATCCAGCCTGATCTAACTGAGTGGAGGGGGAATATCCAGCCTGGTCTAACTGGGTGGAGGAGGAATATCCAGCCTGATCTAACTGGGTGGAGGGGGAATATCCAGCCTGATCTAACTGGGTTGAGGAGGAATATCCAGCCTGATCTAACTGGGTTGAGGGGGAATATCCAGCCTGATCTAACTGGGTGGAGGAGGAATATCCAGCCTGATCTAACTGAGTGGCGGAGGAGTATCCAGCCTGATCTAACTGAGTGGAGGAGGAATATCCAGCCTGATCTAACTGAGTGGAGGAAGAAGATCCAGCCTGATCTAACTGAGTGGAAAGGGAATATCCAGCCTGATCTAACTGGGTGGAGGAGGAATATCCAGCCTGATCTAACTGAGTGGAGGGGGAATATCCAGCCTGATCTACCTGAGTGGAGAAGGAATATCCAGCCTGATCTAACTGGGTTGAGAAGGAATATCCAGCCTGATCTAACTGAGTGGAAAGGGAATATCCAGCCTGATCTAACTGAGTGGAGAAGGAATATCCAGCCTGATCTAACTGAGTGGAGGAGGAATATCCAGCCTGATCTAACTGGGTGGAAAGGGAATATCCAGCCTGATCTAACTGGGTGGAGGGGGAATATCCAGCCTGATCTAACTGAGTGGAAAGGGAATATCCAGCCTGATCTAACTGAGTGGAAAGGGAATATCCAGCCTGATCTAACTGAGTGGAGGAGGAATATCCAGCCTGATCTAACTGAGTGGAAAGGGAATATCCAGCCTGATCTAACTGGGTGGAGGAGGAATATCCAGCCTGATCTAACTGAGTGGAAAGGGAATATCCAGCCTGATCTAACTGAGTGGAGGGAAAATATCCAGCCTGATCTAACTGAGTGGAGGAAGAATATCCAGCCTGATCTAACTGGGTGGAGGAGGAATATCCAGCCTGATCTAACTGGGTGGAGGAAGAATATCCAGCCTGATCTAACTGGGTGGAGGAGGAATATCCAGCCTGATCTAACTGGGTGGAGGGGAATATCCAGCCTGATCTAACTGAGTGGAGGAAGAATATCCAGCCTGATCTATCTGAATGGAGGAGGAATATCCAGCCTGATCTAACTGGGTTGAGGGGGAATATCCAGCCTGATCTAACTGGGTTGAGGAGGAATATCCAGCCTGATCTAACTGGGTGGAGGAGGAATATCCAGCCTGATCTAACTGGGTGGAGGGGGAATATCCAGCCTGATCTAACTGGGTTGAGGGGGAATATCCAGCCTGATCTAACTGGGTTGAGGGGGAATATCCAGCCTGATCTAACTGGGTGGAGGAGGAATATCCAGCCTGATCTAACTGAGTGGAGGGGGAATATCCAGCCTGATCTAACTGGGTTGAGGGGGAATATCCAGCCTGATCTAACTGGGTTGAGGGGGAATATCCAGCCTGATCTAACTGGGTGGAGGAGGAATATCCAGCCTGATCTAACTGAGTGGAAAGGGAATATCCAGCCTGATCTAACTGGGTGGAGGAGGAATATCCAGCCTGATCTAACTGAGTGGAAAGGGAATATCCAGCCTGATCTAACTAACTGAGTGGAAGAGGTATATCCAGCCTGATCCAACCTCACAATAGCCTGGTCTCAGATCTGTCTGCGCTGTCTTGACAACTCAATTTCTGTCACAGCAATGCGCTGGAGTTGTCAAGACAGCACAGACAGATCTGAGACCAGGCTAAAGCCATTGGCTTCCACCACAAAACAACTAAATCTAATAGAAAGGAGAGACGTTGGGAGGTGAGAGGCCAGGACTAGTTCTGTTTCTGGTCATATTTAGACCTAATCAGGAATCATACTGATCTAAATTGCTCTGTGAAGGTTTTCCAGAACTCTGGTTTAAAACACGACAATGGTGGACTGTTGTTCATATTGATCCAGTCTAGTTTTAACTCTGGTTTAAAACACGACAATGGTGGACTGTTGTTGATATTGATCCAGTCTAGTTTTAACTCTGGTTTAAAACACGACAATGGTGGACTGTTGTTCATATTGATCCAGTCTAGTTTTAACTCTGGTTTAAAACACGACAATGGTGGACTGTTGTTCATATTGATCCAGTCTAGTTTTAACTCTGGTTTAAAACTCGACAATGGTGGACTGTTGTTCATATTGATCCAGTCTAGTTTTAACTCTGGTTTAAAACACGACAATGGTGACTATCGTTCATATTGATCCAGTCTAGTTTTAACTCTGGTTTAAAACACGACAATGGTGGACTGTTGTTTATATTGATCCAGTCTAGTTTTAACTCTGGTTTAAAACACGACAATGGTGGACTGTCGTTCATATTGATCCAGTCTAGTTTTAACTCTGGTTTAAAACACGACAATGGTGGACTGTCGTTCATATTGATCCAGTCTAGTTTTAACTCTGGTTTAAAACACGACAATGGTGGACTGTTGTTCATATTGATCCAGTCTAGTTTTATGGTCACTTCGAGGCCTCATTATAGAAATATCCTGTTTCCTGTATTTGGTCAATATGTTGGAGAACAAAATAACAGATTTCCTGTGTTCTCTCTTCTGCTGCTAAAATAAGTGGTACATCAGCGGTGAGCTTGTGTCAGTGCTTCAGCTATCACACACAGAGTATTTCTACTGTCTCTTCATTATTATGACAAGGTTTATTACAGGTTCTTTACCTCCTAGGTCTCTGTAAAGACATGAGCCACCGTCTGTCCAATCTAACTCAATTAAACCAGGCTCAACATGACCCTTATGAAATGACATTCCTGCTTCATCTATGCCTGCCAGGGAAACACGTTTGCAATAAATGTACTGGTGCTGGCAATGTTAGTTATTGTATTTAGGTTTATTGTGCACTACTTTTGACCAGGGCCCATAGTGCTCATAGGGCTCAGGTCAAATGTAATACACTAGATAGAGAATAGGGTGCTATTTGGGACACACACAGGCATCACTAGCAGGTTCATGGGTAATACTGGGAGATTTGGAAAAGACAAGAGGATTTAGAAGTGATTTAGTGTTCATTTTGAGTTGAACCAAGTCAAGCCAACAGTTTGTCCTCGGGGTCTTTCATTAAATCATAGCAGGAGGGGACTGGGACATAAAGCTCCCAACTCTACTCTGCTTTCATCCACATGAACACTGAATAAACACTGAAGCTTGTTATTTTCTCTTACTTTACTTTGCTAACTTGCCAGTTCTAGTTCTGACTAATGACCAATATTTCTCCACTTCATTTTTCATTAAAACTAGCTTTTTTTCTTTCCCCCCGTCAGGTTAGATGCCAGTCACTGCTAAACAGTAACCATGGCCCTCCTGTCCTAAGCTAAGACTCCAGTGGATGTTTTGAGGAAAAAGAAGATGGAGGATCTTTGCTCAGAGCATGTAGCTGACCTTCCTCAGAATGGGGGAAGTAGTAGAGGAGGAAGAGGTGGTGGTGGAGAGGGGGTCAGAAAGGTAGAGAACACTGTCACCCAGCTGATTACAAGTGAGGACTCAAGCATCAGTTCTCCTGGCCAGGCTAATCAGAAACCAACCCTTTCACATATGGTAACTATCCCAACGTCCCCCACCATGGTCAGTCCCAGCGCCGAGGCTCCAGAAGGGGTGGCTCTCAAGGTGGCTGCCACCGTGCTTCAGCCTCTCTGTCTGGGGGACAGTCCTGTGATGCTGCCCATCCACCCCCTCCAACAGATGGCTGGAGGAACCGCTCCCCAGGGGATCCCTCCGTACCTCCTGACCCACCAGGGGCCTCTCTCCCTGGGCTCCCTCTCCCAAGGCCCTGGCCTCTCCCTGCCTCTGGTCCTGGAGCAGCATGTGTTCCAGCATCTGAACACCATGGGAGCGATGCTCCAGCAGACTCCCCCCTGCCCCTCCCTGTCCTTCCTCCAGAACAATCTGCTGTGTCACACCCAGCCTCAGACCTCTTCCATGGCTTCATTGGCCTTCTGCCAGCCTCCAGCCCTGGATCAGAAACTACCTGGACCTCCAGCCCAGGACCCAGGTAATTGTAATGGTATATAGTAATTCAGCTGTCTACTATTGGTGTGTAATCCCTTCAATTGTAGTAATACAATCTCTTTCTCTCTCCTAGGTATTTATGCCATCCTCCAGAACCCAGCATTCGCTGCCCTCATACAGGACCTGTTTTCTGCTCAGACCAACCCCATCTCCTCTTCCTGTCACCCAGCGGGATCAACCCCAACTGACCCGTTTGCTTCAGCCTCGTTCCCCCCATCCCAACCCCAACCTCCACCCCTCTCCTACCCCTACAGCTCCCCGCTAGCCCCCCTGGTACCCCCTGCCACCCTCCTGGTCCCCTACCCTGTCATTGTTCCTCTCCCTGTGCCTCTACCCTTCCCTCTCCCTCTCCCTATCCCCGTCCCACAGAGCCAGGAGTCAAAAGGATTCTCTGACACCTCTAAACCAGCCTGTATGGTGACTAAAAGCACACAGACTAACTATGAGGACATCGTCAGTCCTCCACCACACGGGAACATGATGACTCTTTACCCTCCATCGTCCATGGCCTCTCTGTCCTCTGTTGCCATGGTCCCCGAGGGGGAGGTGCTTGACCTATCAGTGAAAGCCCCTCCCATAATCCAACCAAAGCAGGAAATGGCATTTCAACAACACGATGACACTATCCTCGACCTGTCTGTAGCTAGTAAACAGAAAAGAAAAGAGCGTCCTTCATCGCGGGACTGGCACACTTCTTCCGAGAGCACTACTACAGCTTGGCTCCCTTCACCCGAGGGCACTACATCTGTTTCTCTGGAGGTCTTAAAGCCTGCGGAGTGCACTCAGAAGCTCCACCACCACCCTAACCTGTTGAACGGCGTAACCCATGTAGAGTTCAGTAGACGGCGTCAGTGGGCGGTGGTGGACGGAGGCGGGAGCGGTAACAGACCCAGCAGCGAGCCCAAGAGCAGCAGCGGCAGCTCCAACTTTGAGATCTTTCACACCTCTCAAACAGCCAAAGTCATCGTGGCGGTCAAAGACGCGATCCCCGCCACCGCCATCTTCTGTGGGAAGATCAAGTCTCTCTCAGGGCTGTCCAGTAAGAGCTTGTCTATTAAACAACACGACTCCTCCGGCCACACGGGGGCGCTGTTACATCAGTGTTACGGTGCTCTGCCTCTACCCAGAGGACACCATGTGGTGGAGCAGAAGGACCCTAACCTCCCCAGGAACAGACAGGCCATCAAACTGAAGAAGGTCAGCTCACAGGAGATCCACATCCTCCCCATCAAGAAGCAACGTCTGGCTGCCTTCTGCCCCAGGAAGTAGAGAGAAGTTAGCCTGGTCCCAGATCTGTTAGTAGAGAGGAGTTAGCCTGGTCCCAGATCTGTTTGTACTGTCTTGCAGATCTGGGACCAGGCCGGAGCGTGAAGTGTCATTGTAGAAGTGGGATCGAATCCCGGATCAGACAGACAGGGCTGTCTCTGTTACATAAAGGAGGTGGTGATGAGGTGAACTATTCTTGACTAAGACCTGAAGACTTGTGTTAGCTCCCTGAGCTTAGCTAATGCCTAGGCTTTAGCTCAACAGGCTAACCCAGTCTTGTGGGACACAAGAGACCCGAGGTTCCAGTCGATTACATGCCTCTTTACTGCTAGCTCTTGTGCTTGACAGAAGTTACAACGTGTTCTTCTGAGACATTGGCCAAGTGCTGTGACTACGGCAGACGATTGGGGATAATCTTCCTGGCATGGACAATATCTCTTCCATGTGTTGAGAGACAGAGGACGACTTTGTTGCTGTAGTGTTGTGACTGTATTTGTAGTTGTCTGACATTTGTACCTTACAAAACATTCATGTTTAATTCATCAATATAAACTGTTAAAGGATGACTTTGTCCTTTTACAAAATGCTGTCAATTCACAGATGAAATGTGGCTGTCCATCGTCTGCTACTTTCCATGTGAAAAGGTACATTTGTCGATGCTTTGCTAGGCCTATACAGTATTTCATATCTGATTGAGGATCTGACACTTAGCCAGTCATTTGATGGTTCATGTTTGTATGTGATTCAGTTGGAAAAAAATGACCTGAGAATAAAACAACGTGTTCTTGTTGAGTATGATTCCCCTTTGTATGATTCGCATTTACTTATTTATAACTAAAGGGACACTTCCCTTTTCAGATTGTTAAAGGTTCGTGCCGGCGCGGCCTAGTGTTAGAGCGTTGGGCCATTAACCAAAAGGTTGCTGGATCAAATCCCTGAGTGGACAAGGTAAAAATGTCTGTTCTGCTCCCCGGTAGGCCCTCATTGTCTGTTCCCCGGTAGGCCCTCATTGTCTGTTCCCCGGTAGGCCCTCATTGTAAATTAGAATTTGTTCTTAACTGACTTGCCTAGTTAAATAAAAAGGTTAAAATAAAAATGCTTGTCAACTCTCATGAAATGAGGCAAATGGTGAAAAAAAAGGGTTTAATTGCGTGAAAGTACATATGCAAATATTATTTAACAACCATTTTCCAGTACCGGTACTTGAAAAAGTTGTTTTCCCCATATATGTACACTGTGTGTTGTTTCTATGGAACAACAGATGAAAATGTAGAATCTTAAAAAATATATACAAAGTTGATCTAAAATATTGTCAAACAGAAAATGAACTTACAGCAAATGCTACTATGAAGAACTCTGTCCTGAAACACAAAAGCCTAGTAAAACCTGAGTATCACAATAAAGCAAGGCCGTTTGAACTATTACCCTTCATTTAAACTAAAAGCGTTCACATAAAAATGCAACTACAAAAGACTGTTTTGAATATATGACTTCTAAAAAAAAAAAAATCTGAAATTGATCACTTCTTCTGCCACAGCGACAAGATAAATACTAAAATAAGTCATAGTTTATCACATTATAGGTTGTTGTGAAACAAATGAATCCCATCCACATCTCTTTTGCTTGTGTGTTAAATCCCCCTAACACTCCATATCCTAGCCTGTTGCCTGACTGCTGTATAGCCTTGTATCTATATATGCTGGATATCCTGAACATGAAACGTTAAATACATATCAACTGTCCATTTGGTGCTTGAAAACCTTCAGACAACCAACTGTCAACTATCTACTTTTAACGGCTATGATTTGAAATGAGATGAAGGCCATACACTTATTGCAATCAATGTTCAGCTCGGCTACCATCGGGTAGTTGTCTGATGGTGTAGCCAACACTACCATTACAAATACCAGATTGTTTGGGTTAAAATACAGACAGGATTCAACACAACCTTCCTGTATATATGCAGAGATTAATAATACCTTTTACACACAGTACAAAATCCAAGATATAAAAAAAACATACTTTTTTGGCTTTTTATGTAAAACACAGGTTTTTTGTCTGGTTCTTCAAACATAAGTCCACCTTCTTCTTTTACAATAAGACTTTGACTTGAACAGGAACTTCCCGTCTTCATTGTCCAACGTATTCTAGAATGTACACGCAGCAGAGGAATGTGTGAATGTCCAATCACAATCATAGATCCTGGTTAGAAGTTCCATCGGGCGATCCAAAGAAGGATCAGTGTTCCACAGGAGTCCAGATGCTGTGATGTCACACCCTGAATGGACTAAGGAGTACGGTCAAATGCAGTGTCCAAAACAAACAATGAATCTTAACAGCATGGTACATTCTCCTTATCAACATCCTTTGAAATTGAAACTATTAAAGAATCAAATCACAGTATCCATATAGAAGCTGAATGGTTGATATCTTATTGCAATGAGAGGCTAGTGCAACAAGCAGTACATGCCATTGGGGGTTGTGTGGAGACGGCTCCTTGCATCTCCAGGCCTCCACGGCTGACAGTAGCCTGGTCTCAGATCTGTTTGTTTTTTACAGAACGTTCTGGGACCAGGCTAAGTAGGTAAGGGTTGACAGAAGGTGTACATGGACAATGCATAGGTAGGTAAACACTCAACATGATCCTTTGGGATTCAGCTGTGTCTATTCTAAAGAATAGTAGACTGAAGTTGGTTCATAGTGTTTCTCTGTACTGACGTTCATACTGACGTCCATACTGTTTCTCTGAATGCTCTTCATCACAGGATGAGCTATGAGGGTCTCTGCAAAGGAATGATTAAGGACTCATTGTGCTTAGGGTTTCACAGCCAAGATGATCTTCCCATTCTAGTGTGTGTGTGTGTATGTGTGTGTGTGTGTGTGTGTGTGTGAGAGAGAGTGTTACTGTTTGGTCTGTTTGAGCCTCTCGATGTGGTGACATAGCTTGAGGGCGGGGCCTAGCTTCAGACCCATGTACTTCATGATGATGTCACTACGTAGAAGCATCAGCGCCTTTCCGTCGATCTCCTGAAGACAAGAGACAAACCCAGTCAGAAAGAGGGCTGAGCACCAACACAGGACAAGATGACAGCCAAGATGGCCGAAACATCAATGATTAACTCTTCTAAATGAAAGGTTGTGTTTTTTTTTAACGTTCAACAGCAGGACAACAACATAATTCTCTCTGAGCTGAGATGTCCAGACAGACATCAACAGAAAATTCCAAACAGAAATTGTCTGGCGTCGTACTGTAAACATTCACTACGTTGTAGATGGCCTGTATGGTTTAAGAGAGTTGGGTTTTCCTGGAGGGAATGAAAGTGATTCTCTCCAGAAAGGTAGGGAAGGTTCTGAGACAGCCCAGTGCTCGTCTCCCAGGTTATAGACTAAACACAGAGGACACAGGCCATAGGAATAGAATTAGAACACTGGTGTAAATCTATCTCTGTGACACAGGCGTCCTCCCTTTCTGCTTCCTGCTTCTGACAGGGACCTACACACAGCAAGGAAGGCTGGAGCACATCACAACCAGGCCAGACACCTAACACATATCCAGGGTGAATTTTTGATTTTTTAAAATATTTATTGAATTTTTACACAACATTAAAATAATCTAGGGAGCATCTCAAATAGTGTAACATCAGGCCTGGACCCGGCACTTAGACACACATCTAGGGGGCATCTCAATAGTGTAGTGTCTGCCTCTCCTTGTCTTCTTTCCTCTATCAGCAGTGATGCTCCAAAGGAAGAAAAAGGACAAGAAACATCATCAATCAATAAATCAATCAATCAAGGTCCACTCACGTGTTTTCTGAAGAGCTCCACGTGGGGTCCGAGTGTTTGGGGGTCGGCGTCGTGGACGAACTGCATCACCTCATCCACAGACCAGGAGGAAGGGGCGTTCCCGGCCCCGTTCCCCGCTGCAGCCTCCCGGTCTGCAGCTGCTAGGTGCTCAGGACCTGTGGTGGAGCTTGCAGCTGAAGAACAGAACACACAGACAGAGCAGCAGAGAGTCAGAATTCAATATTCACCTCTCTAGTTAACCACCATGAATACTAATCCTTTCAGACTTTACAGGCCGGCGGGTAGCATAGTGGTTAGAGGCAGGTAGCCTAGTGGTTAGAGGCAGGTAGCCTAGTGGTTAGAGGCAGGTAGCCTAGTGGTTAGAGGCAGGTAGCCTAGTGGTTAGAGGCAGGTAGTCTAGTGGTTAGAGGCAGGTAGCCTAGTGGTTAAAGGCAGGTAGCCTAGTGGTTAGAGGCAGGTAGCCTAGTGGTTAGAGGCAGGTAGCCTAGTGGTTAGAGGGGGGAGGCAGGTAGCCTAGTGGTTAGAGGCAGGTAGCCTAGTGGTTAAAGGCAGGTAGCCTAGTGGTTAGAGGCAGGTAGCCTAGTGGTTAGAGGGGGGAGGCAGGTAGTCTAGTGGTTAGAGGCAGGTAGCCTAGTGGTTAGAGGCAGGGAGCCTAGTGGTTAGAGGGGGTAGGCAGGTAGCCTAGTGGTTAGAGGCAGGTAGCCTAGTGGTTAGAGGGGGGAGGCAGGTAGCCTAGTGGTTAGAGGCAGGTAGCCTAGTGGTTAGAGGCAGGTAGCCTAGTGGTTAGAGGGGGGAGGCAGGTAGCCTAGTGGTTAAAGGCAGGTAGCCTAGTGGTTAGAGGCAGGTAGTCTAGTGGTTAGAGGCAGGTAGCCTAGTGGTTAAAGGCAGGTAGCCTAGTGGTTAGAGGCAGGTAGCCTAGTGGTTAGAGGCAGGTAGCCTAGTGGTTAGAGGGGGGAGGCAGGTAGCCTAGTGGTTAGAGGCAGGTAGCCTAGTGGTTAAAGGCAGGTAGCCTAGTGGTTAGAGGCAGGTAGTCTAGTGGTTAGAGGCAGGTAGCCTAGTGGTTAGAGGCAGGTAGCCTAGTGGTTAGAGGGGGGAGGCAGGTAGCCTAGTGGTTAGAGGCAGGTAGCCTAGTGGTTAGAGGCAGGTAGCCTAGTGGTTAGAGGCAGGTAGCCTAGTGGTTAGAGGGGGGAGGCAGGTAGCCTAGTGGTTAGAGGCAGGTAGCCTAGTGGTTAAAGGCAGGTAGCCTAGTGGTTAGAGGCAGGTAGTCTAGTGGTTAAAGGCAGGTAGCCTAGTGGTTAAAGGCAGGTAGCCTAGTGGTTAGAGGCAGGTAGCCTAGTGGTTAGAGGCAGGTAGCCTAGTGGTTAGAGGGGGGAGGCAGGTAGCCTAGTGGTTAGAGGCAGGTAGCCTAGTGGTTAAAGGCAGGTAGCCTAGTGGTTAGAGGCAGGTAGTCTAGTGGTTAGAGGCAGGTAGCCTAGTGGTTAGAGGCAGGTAGCCTAGTGGTTAGAGGCAGGTAGCCTAGTGGTTAGAGGCAGGTAGCCTAGTGGTTAGAGGCAGGTAGCCTAGTGGTTAGAGGGGGTAGGCAGGTAGCCTAGTGGTTAGAGGCAGGTAGCCTAGTGGTTAGAGGCAGGTAGCCTAGTGGTTAGAGGGGGGAGGCAGGTAGCCTAGTGGTTAGAGGCAGGTAGCCTAGTGGTTAGAGGCAGGTAGCCTAGTGGTTAGAGGGGGGAGGCAGGTAGCCTAGTGGTTAGAGCGTTGGGCTAGTAACTGAAAGGTTGCAAGATCAAATCCCCAAGCTGACCAGGTAAAAATTTGTCGTTCTGCCCCTGAACAAGGCAGTTAACCCACTGGCTGTCATTGAAAATAAGAATTTGTTCTTAACTAACTTGCCTAGTTAAATAAAGAAAAATACATTACAGGGAAGGTACAACATATCCATGGCATTGTCCACTAGGTGGCAGTGCTAGACAAAATATTTACTGACTACACTTCTGTTAAACGAATGAAAATAAAAACACCATCGCCTTTCTTGATCAAACTTGTCTTGCTAGCACTGTAGTGCTCCTTTATTGAGGAAAATGTACTGACTGTGACTGAGATGTGTGGTTGTCTCACCTAGCTATCTTAAGATGAATGTACTGACTGTGACTGAGATGTGTGGTTGTCTCACCTAGCTATCTTAAGATGAATGTACTGACTGTGACTGAGATGTGTGGTTGTCTCACCTAGCTATCTTAAGATGAATGTACTGACTGTGACTGAGATGTGTGGTTGTCTCACCTAGCTATCTTAAGATGAATGTACTGACTGTGACTGAGATGTGTGGTTGTCTCACCTAGCTATCTTAAGATGAATGTACTGACTATGACTGAGATGTGTGGTTGTCTCACCTAGCTATCTTAAGATGAATGTACTGACTATGACTGAGATGTGTGGTTGTCTCACCTAGCTATCTTAAGATGAATGTACTGACTATGACTGAGATGTGTGGTTGTCTCACCTAGCTATCTTAAGATGAATGTACTGACTATGACTGAGATGTGTGGTTGTCTCACCTAGCT
This sequence comes from Salvelinus alpinus, assembly GCF_045679555.1. Taxonomy (NCBI): domain Eukaryota; kingdom Metazoa; phylum Chordata; class Actinopteri; order Salmoniformes; family Salmonidae; genus Salvelinus; species Salvelinus alpinus. Next base: position 70,243,167 of record NC_092095.1, read on the forward strand.
ATCTTAAGATGAATGTACTGACTATGACTGAGATGTGTGGTTGTCTCACCTAGCTATCTTAAGATGAATGTACTGACTATGACTGAGATGTGTGGTTGTCTCACCTAGCTATCTTAAGATGAATGCACTAACTAAGTCGCTCTGGATAAGAGCATCTGCTAAGTTACTAAATTATTGAATGTGATCTGCTCCAACACAGGAAGCCTAGCCCCAAAATAGACCCCAAAAAAATCTACATTCAAAGAAACGTAAATGGCCAACTACAATCCAGAGGCACACACAAGGCCCGCCCAGTCAGCCAGCCAATGGGGGTTCAGCTCTTACAAGGCCTACCTTCCACTCTTCTCTGTAGCCCTCTGGACCCCAGGTCGGGAGGGTTGGGGGCCAGGCGCCTGAGGGGTGGTGGTGGGGGGTGACCAGGGCCAGACCCAGGGTAGTAGGGGCTGCTGGACCCCTGGCCACGGTACTCTGAGGTGGTGCGTTGTGTCAGGGGGCGAGGGGTCATGGAGGGAGAGGTGGAGGTGTCCATAGGGTCCTCAGTCAACCCGTTCTCACTGCGAGGAAGGGGCTCTGATGGAGGGTAAGAGAGGTAGGATCGTCAGCGTATAGACACACACACTAATACAGTGTCACACACACATGAATTCTTAAAGTAAAATGCCATCTAATAATGTGTCATGAGAAACTTAACAAGTGTTTGATGATTGGTGATTAATCATGAAGTGGTAGCTTAGCCGTTAGCTGCTTGACGATTAATCATGTAGTGGTAGCTTAGCCGTTAGCTGCTTGGTGATCGGTGATTAATCCTGAAGTGGTAGCTTAGCCTTTAGCTGCTTGGTGATTAATCATTAAGTGGTAGCTTAGCCGTTAGCTGCTTGGTGATTAATCATGAAGTGGTAGCTTAGCCGTTAGCTACTTGGTGATCGGTGATTAATCATGACGTGGTAGCTTAGCCGTTAGCTGCTTGGTGATCGGTGATTAATCATGACGTGGTAGCTTAGCCGTTAGCTGCTTGGTGATTAATCATGAAGTGGTAGCTTAGCCGTTAGCTGCTTGGTGATTAATCATGAAGTGGTAGCTTAGCCGTTAGCTACTTGGTGATCGGTGATTAATCATGACGTGGTAGCTTAGCCGTTAGCTGCTTGGTGATCGGTGATTAATCATGACGTGGTAGCTTAGCCGTTAGCTGCTTGGTGATTAATCATGAAGTGGTAGCTTAGCCGTTAGCTGCTTGGTGATCGGTGATTAATCATGAAGTGGTAGCTTAGCCGTTAGCTGCTTGACGATTAATCATGTAGTGGTAGCTTAGCTGTTAGCTGCTTGGTGATCGGTGATTAATCATGAAGTGGTAGCTTAGCCGTTAGCTGCTTGACGATTAATCATGTAGTGGTAGCTTAGCTGTTAGCTGCTTGGTGATTAATCATGAAGTGGTAGCTTAGCCGTTAGCTGCTTGACAATTAATCATGTAGTGGTAGCTTAGCCGTTAGCTGCTTGGTGATCGGTGATTAATCATGAAGTGGTAGCTTAGCCGTTAGCTGCTGATGCAATTACATTGAACAGTGGCAGGTCATCAATATCTGTACAGTTACTAAGACTTCATTAATAAACTATACAAGCGGAAGTTTTAATGAATCAAACAGCAGTTATGCATTAAGGAAAGTGTTTCAATAATGTCGAATCAGGATGCAATAAGAAGGAAGACGATTGGCCACAACTATCACTCTACTGATGACACAAGGAAGTGGTTATTTGTGTTAATTCAGTAGAGTGGTCCTTCTAGTTAATCACAGTGTCCAGTCCAGCACTGGGCTGCATCTTAATAGTGTAGAGAAGCTTCCTCTCCTTCTAGTTAATCACAGTGTCCAGTCCAGCACTGGGCTGCATCTTAATAGTGTAGAGAGGCTTCCTCTCCTTCTAGTTAATCACAGTACCCAGTCCAGCACTGGGCTGCATCTTAATAGTGTAGAGAGGCTTCCTCTCCTTCAAGTTAATCACAGTGCCCAGTCCAGCACTGGGCTGCATCTTAATAGTGTAGAGAGGCTTCCTCTCCTTCTAGTTAATCACAGTGCCCAGTCCAGCACTGGGCTGCGTCTTAATAGTGTAGAGAGGCTTCCTCTCCTTCAAGTTAATCACAGTGTCCAGTCCAGCACTGAGCTGCATCTTAATAGTGTAGAGAGGCTTCCTCTCCTTCAAGTTAATCACAGTGCCCAGTCCAGCACTGGGCTGCATCTTAATAGTGTAGAGAGGCTTCCTCTCCTTCAAGTTAATCACAGTGTCCAGTCCAGCACTGGGCTGCATCTTAATAGTGCAGAGAGGCTTCCTCTCCTTCAAGTTAATCACAGTGTCCAGTCCAGCACTGGGCTGCATCTTAATAGTGCAGAGAGGCTTCCTCTCCTTCTAGTTAATCACAGTGTCCAGTCCAGCACTGGGCTGCATCTTAATAGTGTAGAGAGGCTTCCTCTCTTTCTAGTTAATCACAGTGCCCAGTCCAGCACTGGGCTGCGTCTTAATAGTGTAGAGAGGCTTCCTCTCCTTCTAGTTAATCACAGTGTCCAGTCCAGCACTGAGCTGCATCTTAATAGTGTAGAGAGGCTTCCTCTCCTCCTAGTTAATCACAGTGCCCAGTCCAGCACTGGGCTGCGTCTTAATAGTGTGGAGAGGCTTCCTCTCCTTCTAGTTAATCACAGTGCCCAGTCCAGCACTGGGCTGCGTCTTAATAGTGTAGAGAGGCTTCCTCTCCTTCTAGTTAATCACAGTGTCCAGTCCAGCACTAGGCTGCATCTTAATAGTGTAGAGAGGCTTCCTCTCCTTCTAGTTAATCACAGTGTCCAGTCCAGCACTAGGCTGCATCTTAATAGTGTAGAGAGGCTTCCTCTCCTTCTAGTTAATCACAGTGTCCAGTCCAGCACTAGCCTGCATCTTAATAGTGTAGAGAGGCTTCCTCTCTTTCTAGTTAATCACAGTGTCCAGTCCAGCACTAGGCTGCATCTTAATAGTGTAGAGAGGCTTCCTCTCCTTCTAGTTAATCACAGTGTCCAGTCCAGCACTGGGCTGCGTCTTAATAGTGTAGAGAGGCTTCCTCTCCTTCTAGTTAATCACAGTGCCCAGTCCAGCACTGGGCTGCATCTTAATAGTGTAGAGAGGCTTCCTCTCCTTCTAGTTAATCACAGTGTCCAGTCCAGCACTGGGCTGCATCTTAATAGTGTAGAGAGGCTTCCTCTCCTTCTAGTTAATCACAGTGCCCAGTCCAGCACTGGGCTGCGTCTTAATAGTGTAGAGAGGCTTCCTCTCCTCATTTCATCTGCACTGACATTAAAGAACTGGACAGGTGAAAGTCAATTCCTGAGTAGCTATCCTCCATTTAGTTTTTTCCTTATCCTGTATTTTGTGTTTATATATCAGTACTGAAGGAGACGAGATGACAAAGGAAGGACAGGAGGTAATTTCAAACTATTGCGATGCATCCCCAGTGAGTGCACCAGGGGTAGCTCTGAGGCTGAGGGGTGTTAGTGTACCTTCCGAGGGGTGTGCCTCTGTGCTGTGCAGCCGTTTGGAGGAGGACAGGGGGGCAGGGTAAAGGTTACAGTCCCTGTCTCTGTCCATCTGGAAGCGCCTGCTCCTTCCTACGGCGCCTCTGGCTATGGACAAGGCCTCTGACATCTCTTCTTTTACTGAAGACAACAGAGGAGAGGAGAGAGACGGCATCAGCTACTGCCAACTGAGGGCCGCTCAGATATCTCTATAAACTTGTGTTTTTTGGGGTCTGATGTTTCATGTGGGTCAGTGACCTGTTGAAGGAAATGCTATGACATTATAGATGACCAATGGAATATTAGAGAAATAGCCACAGTTTCTAATGTGACTGTTGATGGTGTAGGTTGATGGAAAATACATGCTGCCTTGTGGCTTTGTGACAAAGATAAGGAAAAGCTCACCAACACACACACACACACACACACACACACACACACACACACACACACACACACACACACACACACACACACACACACACACACACACACACACACACACACACACACACACAATGGTTTGCAGGCATTACCTGACGTGCTCCTGTCGTAGGCTGTGTGTCCAGTGGAGGCCATGAATGCAGGGCTGAAGGGTTGGGAGGAGAACAGGTTGTCACTCTGCAGCTGGTGACACAGAGTCTCCATGAACCTGAGCACGAAGGAGGCAGAGGAGGCCTGGGGCAGCTTGACATAGTGGATCCCCCCATCAGAGCGCACTGCCGGGTGGGAGACAGAACAGATAGACACAGTCATATGGTATCTAGCTGATTACAGAGGCACTGAAGGCCTGGGGCAGCTTGACATAGACGAGCCTTCCGTCACTACGTACTGGGAGGGGAGAAAGCACACGTCAGTGTTGGACTGAACCAGAGTCCCCCGAAGTCATTGTTCTGGTGATGTGGTTGTACAGTTGAAGTCAGAAGTTTACAAACACTTAGGTTGGAGTCATTAAAACTTGTTCTTCAACCACTCCACAAATTTCTGGTTAATTTCTGGTCAGAAAAGAAAGTGTAGACCTCCACAAGTCTGGTTCATCCTTGGGAGCAATTTCCAAACGCCTGCAGGTACCACGTTCATCTGTACAAGCAATGGTACGCAAGTATAAACACCATGGGACCACGCAGCCGTCATACCGCTCAGGAAGGAGACGCGTTCTGTCTCCTAGAGATGAACGTACTTTGGTGCAAAAAAGTGCAAATCAATCCCAGAACAACAGCAAAGGACCTTGTGAAGATGCTGGAGGAAACGGGTACAAAAGTATCTATATCCACAGTCAAACGAGTCCTATATCGACATAACCTGAAAGGCCGCTCAGCAAGGAAGAAGCCACTGCTCCAAAACCTCCATAAAAAAGCCAGACTAGGGTTTGCAACTGCACATGGGGACAAAGATCGTAGTTTTTGGAGAAATGTCCTCTGGTCTGATGAAACAAAAATAGAACTGTTTGGCCACAATCACCATTGTTATGTTATGAGGAAAAAGGGGGATGCTTGCAAGCCGAAGAACACCATCCAAACACCATCCAAACACCATCCAAACCGTGAAGCATCTCAAGACATCAGTCAGGAAGTTAAAGCTTGGTCGCAAATGGGTCTTCCAAATGGACAATGACCCCAAGCATACTTCCAAAGTTGTCGCAAAATGGCACAACAAAGTCAAGGTATTGGAGCGGCCATCACAAAGCCCTGACCTCAACCCTATAGAAAATATGTGGGCAGAACTGAAAAAGCATGTGCGAGCAAGGAGGCCTACAAACCTGACTCAGTTACACCAGCTCTGTCAGGAGGAATGGGCCAAAATTCACCCAACTTATTGTGGGAAGCTTGTTGAAGGCCACCCGAAACGTTTGACCCAAGTTAAACAATTTAAAGGCAATGCTACCAAATACTAATTGAGTGTTTGTAAACTTCTGACCCACTGGGAATGTGATGAAAGAAATAAAAGCTGAAATAAATCATTCTCTCTACTATTATTCTGTCATTTCACATTCTTAAAATAAAGTGGTGATCCTAACTGACCTAAAACAGGGAATTTTTACTAGGATTAAGTGTCAGGAATTGTGAAAAACTCAGTTTAAATGTGTTTGGCTAAGGTGTATGTAAACTTCCGACTTCAACTGTATGTATCTGGGCTGAGAGAGGCAGGCAGAGGCACTCAGCAGATGCAGAAATGACTGGCTTTACCAGGCATCCATCACATAGTGTTTCAACAGCTAGGTAAAGCGCTATCTGTTAGGGGCCTGACCATACTATATTATCACCATACTTATGTATGGAGATTCTCACAATTCTATATGTATTGTGATTCGATACTGTGATTTTATTGCGATTCCATGTTCCAAACGTATTGCTCACCATTTGTCTGCTGTCGAGGAACAAGAGAGAACCATGATAACCATGAATCTATGGCGCAGTAATAGACATGATTATTTGGTTTCTATGGCACAGTAACAGACAGGATTATTTGGTTTCTATGGCGCAGTAACAGACAGGATTATTTGGTTTCTATGGCGCAGTAACAGACATTATTATTTGGATTCTATGGCACAGTAACAGACATTATTATTTGGATTCTATGGCGCAGTAACAGACAGGATTATTTGGTTTCTATGACGCAGTAACAGACATTATTATTTGGATTCTATGGCACAGTAACAGACAGGATTATTTGGATTCTATGGCGCAGTAATAGACATGATTATTTGGTTTCTATGGCACAGTAACAGACATGATTATTTGGTTTCTATGGCGCAGTAACAGACATGATTATTTGGTTTCTATGGCGCAGTAACAGACATGATTATTTGGTTTCTATGGCGCAGTAACAGACATGATTATTTGGTTTCTATGGCGCAGTAACAGACATGATTATTTGGTTTCTATGGCGCAGTAACAGACATTATTATTTGGTTTATATGGTGCAGTAACAGATGGCCCAGCATCAGATGACCCCCCCCCCACACACACACACAGACTGGGACCCCCCCGGGGAGCCCCTCCCAAACCAGGTTACGCACACATGTCACTTCTCATTACCCCCAGACACATGACATCAGCTGCTGCACACACACTTTATCCCACCAGGCATTATCCAGTGCACCATGTGGGCCCTGCAGCCTAAACCAATTCCTACTGCCTGATTGAATCCCCAGCCTACCCCCATATTCCCAATTGGTATTTGGCATTATTTTAATGAGAACTGAGGAACTATTTGAATATGTAGCCCTGTCTGTGTAGAGTAGACGGTCCAGGGGCCGGGGTGTTCTTCTGGCTTCTTCATCATGTCATGACATCACTGTGGAGTAACAACCCTGGTGTTTCTGTCCAGTGAGGTTTGGACCATCTGGGTTCGGACCCGAGTCTCCGACACATCACGGGACTGTGTTAGCGCGCTGAACTAAAGCCTACAGGCATTAGCTTGAGGAAGCTAACAAGTCCTCAGCTCACAGACAAGCTTAGTTACTCATCACGTCAGCACAGCAGTTCACCGACCCTCCTTCATTACACAACCATAGAACACCTCATGATGTCATGAGAACGATACAATACTACACTAGCTATAACCACAGACCATATATCAGGACAGGCCCCAGCTAAAATGGCTGACCAACTGTTCCATTCTGATGTATAGGGACTACATGACATCAGCCTATCTAGGGTTCTATATCTATAATACACCTGATGATCTCTCCTCCTATCTAGGGTTATACATCTATGGCTATAATACCTCTGATGATCTCTCCTCCTATCTAGGGTTATACATCTATGGCTATAATACCCCTGATGATCTCCCCTCCTATCTAGGGTTATACATCTATGGCTATAATACCTCTGACGATCTCTCCTCCTATCTAGGGTTATATAACTATGGCTATAATACCTCTGATGATCTCTCCTCCTATCTAGGGTTATATAACTATGGCTATAATACCTCTGATGATCTCCCCTCCTATCTAGGGTTATACATCTATGGCTATAATACCCCTGATGATCTCTCCTCCTATCTAGGGTTATATATCTATGGCTATAATACCTCTGATGATCTCTCCTCCTATCTAGGGTTATACATCTATGGCTATAATACCTCTGATGATCTCTCCTCCTATCTAGGGTTATACATCTATGGCTATAATACCTCTGATGATCTCTCCTCCTATCTAGGGTTATATAACTATGGCTATAATACCTCTGACGATCTCTCCTCCTATCTAGGGTTATACATCTATGGCTATAATACCCCTGATGATCTCTCCTCCTATCTAGGGTTATACATCTATGGCTATAATACCTCTGATGATCTCCCCTCCTATCTAGGGTTATACATCTATGGCTATAATACCTCTGATGATCTCCCCTCCTATCTAGGGTTATACATCTATGGCTATAATACCCCTGATGATCTCTCCTCCTATCTAGGGTTATATATCTATGGCTATAATACCTCTGATGATCTCTCCTCCTATCTAGGGTTATATATCTATGGCTATAATACCTCTGATGATCTCTCCTCCTATCTAGGGTTATATATCTATGGCTATAATACCGCTGACTATCTCTCCTCCTATCTAGGGTTATATATCTATGGCTATAATACCTCTGATGATCTCTCCTCCGTCGGACTGGGACTGTAGGAAGCTGAAGAGGAAGGTAGGCTGGTAGGCACAGTCCACACATGCCTGAACAGCCTGCTGTAGGACAGTGTTGACCGGACCCGGCCCAAAGTGGTCCGGTAGCTGCTGCAACTGCTTCCTGTCCAGGTGTGGGCCGCAGGCGCCGTGCTTGTTCACGTACACACACACTGGGGGAGAGAGAGAGAAAGAGAGAGATGAAGGTCAGGGGTCAGGAAGCACTAGAACATGTCTAAAGCTTCATTCTAGACGGATCAGTTACATCACTCAGAACAAGGGACCAGCTGGACTGCTCTAGACGGATCAGTTACATCACTCAGAACAAGGGACCAGCTGGACTGCTCTAGACGGATCAGTTACATCACTCAGAACAAGGGACCAGCTGGACTGCTCTAGACGGATCAGTTACATCACTCAGAACAAGGGACCAGCTGGACTGCTCTAGACGGATCAGTTAAATCACTCAGAACAAGGGACCAGCTGGACTGCTCTAGACGGATCAGTTACATCACTCAGAACAAGGGACCAGCTGGACTGCTCTAGACGGATCAGTTACATCACTCAGAACAAGGGACCAGCTGGACTGCTCTAGACGGATCAGTTACATCACTCAGAACAAGGGACCAGCTGGACTGCTCTAGACGGATCAGTTACATCACTCAGAACAAGGGACCAGCTGGACTGCTCTAGACGGATCAGTTACATCACTCAGAACAAGGGACCAGCTGGACTGCTCTAGACGGATCAGTTACATCACTCAGAACAAGGGACCAGCTGGACTGCTCTAGACGGATCAGTTACATCACTCAGAACAAGGGACCAGCTGGACTGCTCTAGACGGATCAGTTACATCACTCAGAACAAGGGACCAGCTGGACTGCTCTAGACGGATCAGTTACATCACTCAGAACAAGGGACCAGCTGGACTGCTCTAGACGGATCAGTTACATCACTCAGAACAAGGGACCAGCTGGACTGCTCTAGACGGATCAGTTACATCACTCAGAACAAGGGACCAGCTGGACTGCTCTAGACGGATCAGTTACATCACTCAGAACAAGGGACCAGCTGGACTGCTCTAGACGGATCAGTTACATCACTCAGAACAAGGGACCAGCTGGACTGCTCTAGACGGATCAGTTACATCACTCAGAACAAGGGACCAGCTGGACTGCTCTAGACAGATCAGTTACATCACTCAGAACAAGGGACCAGCTGGACTGCTCTAGACGGATCAGTTACATCACTCAGAACAAGGGACCAGCTGGACTGCTCTAGACGGATCAGTTACATCACTCAGAACAAGGGACCAGCTGGACTGCTCTAGACGGATCAGTTACATCACTCAGAACAAGGGGCCAGCTGGACTGCTCTAGACGGATCAGTTACATCACTCAGAACAAGGGACCAGCTGGACTGCTCTAGACGGATCAGTTACATCACTCAGAACAAGGGACCAGCTGGACTGCTCTAGACGGATCAGTTACATCACTCAGAACAAGGGGCCAGCTGGACTGCTCTAGACGGATCAGTTACATCACTCAGAACAAGGGGCCAGCTGGACTGCTCTAGACGGATCAGTTACATCACTCAGAACAAGGGACCAGCTGGACTGCTCTAGACGGATCAGTTACATCACTCAGAACAAGGGACCAGCTGGACTGCTCTAGACGGATCAGTTACATCACTCAGAACAAGGGACCAGCTGGACTGCTCTAGACGGATCAGTTACATCACTCAGAACAAGGGACCAGCTGGACTGCTCTAGACGGATCAGTTACATCACTCAGAACAAGGGACCAGCTGGACTGCTCTAGACGGATCAGTTAAATCACTCAGAACAAGGGACCAGCTGGACTGCTCTAGACGGATCAGTTACATCACTCAGAACAAGGGACCAGCTGGACTGCTCTAGACGGATCAGTTACATCACTCAGAACAAGGGACCAGCTGGACTGCTCTAGACGGATCAGTTACATCACTCAGAACAAGGGACCAGCTGGACTGCTCTAGACGGATCAGTTACATCACTCAGAACAAGGGACCAGCTGGACTGCTCTAGACGGATCAGTTACATCACTCAGAACAAGGGACCAGCTGGACTGCTCTAGACGGATCAGTTACATCACTCAGAACAAGGGACCAGCTGGACTGCTCTAGACGGATCAGTTACATCACTCAGAACAAGGGACCAGCTGGACTGCTCTAGACGGATCAGTTACATCACTCAGAACAAGGGACCAGCTGGACTGCTCTAGACGGATCAGTTACATCACTCAGAACAAGGGACCAGCTGGACTGCTCTAGACGGATCAGTTACATCACTCAGAACAAGGGACCAGCTGGACTGCTCTAGACGGATCAGTTACATCACTCAGAACAAGGGACCAGCTGGACTGCTCTAGACGGATCAGTTAAATCACTCAGAACAAGGGACCAGCTGGACTGGTCTAGACGGATCAGTTAAATCACTCAGAACAAGGGACCAGCTGGACTGCTCTAGACGGATCAGTTAAATCACTCAGAACAAGGGACCAGCTGGACTGCTCTAGACGGATCAGTTTAATCACTCAGAACAAGGGACCAGCTGGACTGCTCTAGACGGATCAGTTTAATCACTCAGAACAAGGGACCAGCTGGACTGCTCTAGACGGATCAGTTAAATCACTCAGAACAAGGGACCAGCTGGACTGCTCTAGACGGATCAGTTTAATCACTCAGAACAAGGGACCAGCTGGACTGCTCTAGACGGATCAATTACATCACTCAGAACAAGGGACCAGCTGGACTGCTCTAGACGGATCAGTTACATCACTCAGAACAAGGGACCAGCTGGACTGCTCTAGACGGATCAGTTACATCACTCAGAACAAGGGACCAGCTGGACTGCTCTAGACGGATCAGTTACATCACTCAGAACAAGGGACCAGCTGGACTGCTCTAGACGGATCAGTTACATCACTCAGAACAAGGGACCAGCTGGACTGCTCTAGACGGATCAGTTTAATCACTCAGAACAAGGGACCAGCTGGACTGCTCTAGACGGATCAGTTAAATCACTCAGAACAAGGGATCAGCTGGACTGCTCTACACGGATCAGTTAAATCACTCAGAACAAGGGACCAGCTGGACTGCTCTAGACGGATCAGTTAAATCACTCAGAACAAGGGACCAGCTGGACTGCTCTAGACGGATCAGTTTAATCACTCAGAACAAGGCACCAGCTGGACTGCTCTAGACGGATCAGTTAAATCACTCAGAACAAGGGACCAGCTGGACTGCTCTAGACGGATCAGTTAAATCACTCAGAACAAGGGACCAGCTGGACTGCTCTAGACGGATCAGTTTAATCACTCAGAACAAGGGACCAGCTGGACTGCTCTAGACGGATCAGTTTAATCACTCAGAACAAGGGACCAGCTGGACTGCTCTAGACGGATCAGTTAAATCACTCAGAACAAGGGACCAGCTGGACTGCTCTAGACGGATCAGTTTAATCACTCAGAACAAGGGACCAGCTGGACTGCTCTAGACGGATCAATTACATCACTCAGAACAAGGGACCAGCTGGACTGCTCTAGACGGATCAGTTACATCACTCAGAACAAGGGACCAGCTGGACTGCTCTAGACGGATCAGTTACATCACTCAGAACAAGGGACCAGCTGGACTGCTCTAGACGGATCAGTTACATCACTCAGAACAAGGGACCAGCTGGACTGCTCTAGACGGATCAGTTACATCACTCAGAACAAGGGACCAGCTGGACTGCTCTAGACGGATCAGTTTAATCACTCAGAACAAGGGACCAGCTGGACTGCTCTAGACGGATCAGTTTAATCACTCAGAACAAGGGACCAGCTGGACTGCTCTACACGGATCAGTTAAATCACTCAGAACAAGGGATCAGCTGGACTGCTCTACACGGATCAGTTAAATCACTCAGAACAAGGGACCAGCTGGACTGCTCTAGACGGATCAGTTAAATCACTCAGAACAAGGGACCAGCTGGACTGCTCTAGACGGATCAGTTTAATCACTCAGAACAAGGCACCAGCTGGACTGCTCTAGACGGATCAGTTAAATCACTCAGAACAAGGGACCAGCTGGACTGCTCTAGACGGATCAGTTAAATCACTCAGAACAAGGGACCAGCTGGACTGCTCTAGCGTGGGAATATATACTGAGTGTACCAAACATTAGGAACACCTTCCTAATATGGAGTTGCACCCGCTTTTGCCCTCAGAACAGCCTCAATTCGTCAGGGCATGGACTCTACAAGGTGTCAACAGCGTTCCACAGGGATGCTGACCCATATTGACTACAATGCTTCCCACAGTTGTGTCAAGTTGGCTGGATGTCCTTTGGGTGGTGGACCATTTTTGATACACACGGGAAACTGTTGAGCGTGAAAACCCCAGCAGCGTTGTAGTTCTTGACACAAACTGGTGCGCCTGGCACCTACTAGCATACCCCGTTCAAAGACACTAATCTTTTACCTTGTCCATTCCCCCTCTGAATGGCACACAGACACAATCCATGTCTCAGCTGGCTCAGGGCTTTAAACTCCTTGTTTAACCCGTCTCCTCCCCTTCATCTACACTGATTGAAGTGGATTTAACAATGACATCGATAAAGGATCATCGTTTCAACATGGATTCACCTGATCAGTCTATGTCAAGGAAAGAGCAGGTGTTCCTAATGTTTTGTCCACTCAGTGTATATCTGTTAATACAGCGATCTGTTAAATGGCATCAATGTTATTATGTATCTGCCAGGACTGAGTCTTACCTGTGGAGACCACTCCAGGGCTGGAGCTGAGGCTGGTGTCCTTTGGTCCATGAAGGTTGATCAGTCTGGTCTCCGAGGCTGTAGTATATACAGAGCCTGTCCCCGAGGAGGGCAGCACACGAGGCTTCCTCTGAACAAACACAACCTTGTTCACTGACAACTCTCTGATCCCTGTCATATACTGACACTACACAGCACCCCCTCTGATCCCTGTCATATACTGACACTACACAGCACCCCCTCTGATCCCTGTCATATACTGACACTACACAGCACCCCCTCTGATCCCTGTCATATACTGACACTACACAGCACCCCCTCTGATCCCTGTCATATACTGACACTACACAGCACCCCCTCTGATCCCTGCCATATACTGACACTACACAGCACCCCCTCTGATCCCTGTCATATACTGACACTACACAGCACCCCCTCTGATCCCTGTCATATACTGACACTACACAGCACCCCCTCTGATCCCTGTCATATACTGACACTACACAGCACCCCCACTGATCCCTGTCATATACTGACACTACACAGCACCCCCTCTGATCCCTGTCATATACTGACACTACTCAGCACCCCCTCTGATCCCTGTCATATACTGACACTACACAGCACCCCCTCTGATCCCTGTCATATACTGACACTACACAGCACCCCCTCTGATCCCTGTCATATACTGACACTACACAGCACCCCCTCTGATCCCTGTCATATACTGACACTACACAGCACCCCCTCTGATCCCTGTCATATACTGACACTACACAGCACCCCCTCTGATCCCTGTCATATACTGACACTACACAGCACCCCCTCTGATCCCTGTCATATACTGACACTACACAGCACCCCCACTGATCCCTGTCATATACTGACACTACACAGCACCCCCTCTGATCCCTGTCATATACTGACACTACACAGCACCCCCTCTGATCCCTGTCATATACTGACACTACACAGCACCCCCTCTGATCCCTGTCATATACTGACACTACACAGCACCCCCTCTGATCCCTGTCATATACTGACACTACACAGCACCCCCTCTGATCCCTGTCATATACTGACACTACACAGCACCCCCACTGATCCCTGTCATATACTGACACTACACAGCACCCCCTCTGTTCCCTGTCATATACTGACACTACACAGCACCCCCTCTGATCCCTGTCATATACTGACACTACACAGCACCCCCACTGATCCCTGTCATATACTGACACTACACAGCACCCCCTCTGATCCCTGTCATATACTGACACTACACAGCACCCCCACTGATCCCTGTCATATACTGACACTACACAGCACCCCCTCTGTTCCCTGTCATATACTGACACTACACAGCACCCCCACTGATCCCTGTCATATACTGACACTACACAGCACCCCCTCTGATCCCTGTCATATACTGACACTACACAGCACCCCCTCTGATCCCTGTCATATACTGACACTACACAGCACCCCCTCTGATCCCTGTCATATACTGACACTACACAGCACCCCCTCTGATCCCTGTCATATACTGACACTACACAGCACCCCCTCTGATCCCTGTCATATACTGACACTACACAGCACCCCCTCTGATCCCTGTCATATACTGACACTACACAGCACCCCCTCTGATCCCTGTCATATACTGACACTACACAGCACCCCCTCTGATCCCTGTCATATACTGACACTACACAGCACCCCATCTGATCCCTGTCATATACTGACACTACACAGCACCCCCTCTGATCCCTGTCATATACTGACACTACACACCACCCCCTCTGATCCCTGTCATATACTGACACTACACAGCACCCCCTCTGATCCCTGTCATATACTGACACTACACAGCACCCCCTCTGATCCCTGTCATATACTGACACTACACAGCACCCCCTCTGATCCCTGTCATATACTGACACTACACAGCACCCCCTCTGATCCCTGTCATATACTGACACTACACAGCACCCCACGGTAATAATACCACTGTGATGATGTCATACAACATCGTGTATACTGATTGGACTGGACATACTGTGATGATGTCATACAACATCGTGTATACTGATTGGACTGGACATACTGTGATGATGTCATACAACATCGTGTATACTGATTGGACTGGACACACTGTGATGATGTCATACAACATCGTGTATACTGATTGGACTGGACATACTGTGATGATGTCATACAACATCGTGTATACTGATTGGACTGGACATACTGTGATGATGTCATACAACATCGTGTATACTGATTGGACTGGACACACTGTGATGATGTCATACAACATCGTGTATACTGATTGGACTGGACACACTGTGATGATGTCATACAACATCGTGTATACTGATTGGACTGGACATACTGTGATGATGTCATACAACATCGTGTATACTGATTGGACTGGACATACTGTGATGATGTCATACAACATCGTGTATACTGATTGGACTGGACATACTGTGATGATGTCTTACAACATCGTGTATACTGATTGGACATAAATTCCTCCAGGAGTGTTAACTGGAGCCAATCACTGCAACCAGTCACACATGTACATTTCATTAAACAGATAGACAATACAATCACTGCAACCAGTCACACATGTACATTTCATTAAACAGATAGACAATACAATCACTGCAACCAGTCACACATGTACATTTCATTAAACAGATAGACAATACAATCACTGCAACCAGTCACACATGTACATTTCATTAAACAGATAGACAATACAATCACTGCAACCAGTCACACATGTACATTTCATTAAACAGATAGACAATACAATCACTGCAACCAGTCACACATGTACATTTCATTAAACAGATAGACAATACAATCACTGCAACCAGTCACACATGTACATTTCATTAAACAGATAGACAATACAATCACTGCAACCAGTCACACATGTACATTTCATTAAACAGATAGACAATACAATCACTGCAACCAGTCACACATGTACATTTCATTAAACAGATAGACAATACAATCACTGCAACCAGTCACACATGTACATTTCATTAAACAGACAGACAATACAATCACTGCAACCAGTCACACATGTACATTTCATTAAACAGATAGACAATACAATCACTGCAACCAGTCACACATGTACATTTCATTAAACAGATAGACAATACAATCACTGCAACCAGTCACACATGTACATTTCATTAAACAGATAGACAATACAATCACTGCAACCAGTCACACATGTACATTTCATTAAACAGACAGACAATACAATCACTGCAACCAGTTACACATGTACATTTCATTAAACAGATAGACAATACAATCACTGCAACCAGTCACACATGTACATTTCATTAAACAGACAGACAATACAATCACTGCAACCAGTCACACATGTACATTTCATTAAACAGATAGACAATACAATCACTGCAACCAGTCACACATGTACATTTCATTAAACAGATAGACAATACAATCACTGCAACCAGTCACACATGTACATTTCATTAAACAGATAGACAATACAATCACTGCAACCAGTCACACATGTACATTTCATTAAACAGATAGACAATACAATCACTGCAACCAGTCACACATGTACATTTCATTAAACAGATAGACAATACAATCACTGCAACCAGTCACACATGTACATTTCATTAAACAGACAGACAATACAATCACTGCAACCAGTCACACATGTACATTTCATTAAACAGATAGACAATACAAATGATGTACCAATAAGCATACTTTTTCAGTCCAGTACGAAACTCAATCTGGATCCAGGAAACTGGTTCATTGACCATAGCCCCTTACCTTGCTCCCGGGCTTGGGCCCCCTCTTCTTATGGGGTCTGGGTGCTAGCTGGGAGCCGGAGAGCTGTGGCGTACCATTCAGAGCAGCCTCTGCTGCTGCCTCCGCCGCTGCCTTGAGCAGGGCGATGGTCTGCAGTTTGGGGCGCCGGCCCCGGACCCCCTTCCGCACGGGCAGAGGGGGCAGCGGGTGGGGCAGGCGATAGGAGGAGGGGGACTGCATGGGGCGTCTGGAGGGGGTGGGGGGAGAGGAGGAGGCTGGGAGGAAGAGGGCCTTGGGGAGGGTGACTGAAACGAGAGGAAAGGCAAAAGGTGGAATTAGAAAATCACCATGGGAAGTTATTTGCCACTGCAATATCACCAGGAACTCAGTCATTCACAACAACTGAAAACGTAGCTTATAATGACCATCGCTGTTTCTGTTTCTGACCCAAGGTTCATTTAATAATGTTGCATTTCAATACAGCTATTGTTGAATCAATCCATGGTATTAAGGCGTATGAAAAGGGGAGCTACGGTTCTGGGAGGCAAAACAGGAGGACTTCCTGGACACACACACAAATCAATCACTGTCTGTTCCGATACGAGTTAAGAATTCCACTGAGGTGAAGCGAGTCTACACTCTGCAGCACCAGTAGATCAAACACTGTCTGACACACATGAATAACAACTATGATCTTCCCGCTTTGATTCAAAAGCTACAGCTCAAAGTCAGACTTCAT
Organism: Salvelinus alpinus; assembly: GCF_045679555.1. Taxonomy (NCBI): domain Eukaryota; kingdom Metazoa; phylum Chordata; class Actinopteri; order Salmoniformes; family Salmonidae; genus Salvelinus; species Salvelinus alpinus. The sequence continues at coordinate 70,260,682 of NC_092095.1, forward strand.
ACATAATACTACTTCCAATCCTACACACAAACAATCTACCTCCCCCAGCTCCAGCCAGGCGGCCAAAGGGTCTTTAAAATATCCAAAGCGTCACATTTCCACTCCTCGTGTTGGTTGGCTACATTTCAAGTGTTCGCTGTTCGCCCATTTTCCCCTCAAAACATTGGGTCAGTGGAAGGAATGGTTGGAATCTTTAAGAGGAGGAAAGGGAAGCATTAGAGGCAGGAATCTTTAAGAGGAGGAAAGGGAAGCATTAGAGGCAGGAATCTTTAAGAGGAGGAAAGGGAAGCATTAGAGGCAGGAATCTTTAAGAGGAGGAAAGGGAAGCAGTAGAGGCAGGAATCTTTAAGAGGAGGAAAGGGAAGCAGTAGAGGCAGGAATCTTTAAGAGGAGGAAAGGAAAGCAGTAGAGGCAGGAATCTTTAAGAGGAGGAAAGGGAAGCAGTAGAGGCAGGAATCTTTAAGAGGAGGAAAGGGAAGCATTAGAGGCAGGAATCTTTAAGAGGAGGAAAGGGAAGCAGTAGAGGCAGGAATCTTTAAGAGGAGGAAAAGGAAGCAGTAGAGGCAGGAATCTTTAAGAGGAGGAAAGGGAAGCAGTAGAGGCAGGAATCTTTAAGAGGAGGAAAGGGAAGCAGTAGAGGCAGGAATCTTTAAGAGGAGGAAAAGGAAGCAGTAGAGGCAGGAATCTTTAAGAGGAGGCAAGGGAAGCAGTAGAGGCAGGAATCTTTAAGAGGAGGAAAGGGAAGCAGTAGAGGGAGGAATCTTTAAGAGGAGGAAAGGGAAGCAGTAGAGGCAGGAATCTTTAAGAGGAGGAAAGGGAAGCATTAGAGGCAGGAATCTTTAAGAGGAGGAAAGGGAAGCATTAGAGGCAGGAATCTTTAAGAGGAGGAAAGGGAAGCAGTAGAGGGAGGAATCTTTAAGAGGAGGAAAGGGAAGCAGTAGAGGCAGGAATCTTTAAGAGGAGGAAAGGGAAGCATTAGAGGCAGGAATCTTTAAGAGGAGGAAAGGGAAGCAGTAGAGGCAGGAATCTTTAAGAGGAGGAAAAGGAAACAGTAGAGGCAGGAATCTTTAAGAGGAGGAAAGACATACCAGAGTATTCCATCACATTGGGGATAAGGGATACGTTTCCAGTGTGTTTTGTTCTCTGGGTCTAACAAGACTTTTGTCTGGGGCCCTCCCCCCTTTCATTACAGAGGTCAGGGGTCAGCCTCCCCTGAGACCAGCCAGGTAATCCCCTTCTGCAGACAGCCTGCCTTCATCTCACCTAGATCACAACACTGGGCTACTGTTACATGTTCAGTTACTAAACTCAAACCTACCATTTCTACTATGAGGTTTAGGTTTGTTATAACACTGCGATGCCAGTCAATAGTTTCAAAGACAGTTGAACCAAATGAAAAGCTAGTCTAATATACAGACAATGGGTTTTCTAGGGGTGAGGTTCTCTAAGGGTTGAAATCTTTGTATTTAAACAGCTTGGTATACAGGGCACTTATTATATAGACAGGGCCTTGTAGCTAAACACATCCCTAAACCAGCTATAAAGACAGACACGTATTATATAGACAGGACTAAACACATCCCTAAACCAGCTATAAAGACAGACACGTATTATATAGACAGGATTAAACACATCCCTAAACCAGCTATAAAGACAGACACGTATTATATAGACAGGATTAAACACATCCCTAAACCAGCTATAAAGACAAACACTTATTATATAGACAGGATTAAACACATCCCTAAACCAGCTATAAAGACAGACACGTATTATATAGACAGGATTAAACACATCCCTAAACCAGCTATAAAGACAGACACTTATTATATAGACAGGATTAAACACATCCCTAAACCATCTATGACAGACACTTATTATATAGACAGGATTAAACACATCCCTAGACCATCTATGACAAACACTTATTATATAGACAGGATTAAACACATCCCTAGACCATCTATGACAAACACTTATTATATAGACAGGATTAAACACATCCCAAGACCATCTATGACAAACACTTATTATATAGACAGGATTAAACACATCCCTAGACCATCTATGACAGACACTTATTATATAGACAGGATTAAACACATCCCTAGACCATCTATGACAAACACTTATTATATAGACAGGATTAAACACATCCCTAGACCATCTATGACAAACACTTATTATATAGACAGGATTAAACACATCCCTAGACCATCTATGACAGACACTTATTATATAGACAGGACTAAACACATCCCTAGACCAGCTATAAAGACAAACACTTATTATATAGACAGGATTAAACACATCCCTAAACCAGCTATAAAGACAGACACGTATTATATAGACAGGATTAAACACATCCCTAAACCAGCTACAAAGACAGACACGTATTATATAGACAGGATTAAACACATCCCTAAACCAGCTATAAAGACAGACACGTATTATATAGACAGGACTAAACACATCCCTAAACCAGCTAGGATAAAGTAATCCTTCTAACCCCCCCCCCCCTTAAAAGAGTTAGATGCACTATTGTAAAGTGGTTGTTCCACTGGATATCATAAGGTGAATGCACCAATTTGTAAGTCGCTCTGGATAAGAGCGTCTGCTAAATGACTTAAATGTAATGTAAATGTAGACCATCTATGACAAACACTTATTATATAGACAGGATTAAACACATCCCTAGACCATCTATGACAGACACTTATTATATAGACAGGATTAAACACATCCCTAGACCATCTATGACAGACACTTATTATATAGACAGGACTAAAGACATCCCTAGACCATCTATGACAAACACTTATTATATAGACAGGATTAAACACATCCCTAGACCATCTATGACAGACACTTATTATATAGACAGGATTAAACACATCCCTAGACCATCTATGACAAACACTTATTATATAGACAGGATTAAACACATCCCTAGACCATCTATGACAGACACTTATTATATAGACAGGACTAAACACATCCCTAGACCATCTATAATGACAGACAATAGCAGTATAACCTTATTTCTATTAGGTATTGAGATATATATATATATATAGATTATTTGTTCACTCTTTATGCGCAATGCAGAGAAGACTGGAAGAAGAATTATCATTTAATTATCATAGTGAATTATTCTAATGTTTGTTTATGTGTCAATTAATCCCATAAGGGACGGGTTGCCAATTGGCGATTTGACATGAATTTCTTTTTTTCATTCATTAAAAAATGTAATTCATTCATTCATCCAGCAGCAGGTAAAACTACCATATTCAAATATCCTTCTCTCATTACTGCTCTATTTAATCTCAGCTGTCGTTTATAACTAATTCTTATCATGACTAGCAGACTACTGACTTAGACTTTTAAATTCTACTGGAGCTCAATGCCTCCTCTCCTTCTGGTCCCTGTCTCTCTATCTGGCCCAGCAACACAATGGAGTGGAAGGTCTAGGAGGAGATCTGCCATTCAAAGCATCACGTCAACCCATCCATCAATAGAGGTGAAAAAAATGGCACATCCAGAGAAAGACATTGAAAGGCATTGTGGGTAATCACACAAAAGCAGCCAGTGGCACAAGTCAGTCCACGATTCAGAGTTTTATTATTAGTAGCAGTGTGTGTGTGTGTGTGTGTGTGTGTGTGTGTGTGTGTGTGTGTGTGTGTGTGTGTGTGTGTGTGTGTGTGTGTGTGTGTGTGTGTGTGTGTGTGTGTGTGTGTGTGTGTGTGTGTGTGTGTGTGTGTGTGAGTGTGTGTGTGTGTGTGTGTGTCAAATATGCCCTGATAAGCATCTCCTATTTCAACAGAACTCTAGACTGGTTGTCTAGTAGAGAGCAGACCTCTACTGCATTCTCTAAGGGCCAGCAAAATGCCTCTATGGCTGGCTCTACAGCGTTCTCTAAGGGCCAGCAAAATGCCTCTATGGCTGGCTCTACAGCGTTCTCTATGGGCCAGCAAAATGCCTCTATGGCTGGCTCTACAGCGTTCTCTAAGGGCCAGCAAAATGCCTCTATGGCTGGCTCTACAGCGTTCTCTAAGGGCCAGCACAATGCCTCTATGGCTGGCTCTACAGCGTTCTCTATGGGCCAGCAAAATGCCTCAATGGCTGGCTCTACAGCGTTCTCTAAGGGCCAGCAAAATGCCTCTATGGCTGGCTCTACAGCGTTCTCTATGGGCCAGCAAAATGCCTCTATGGCTGGCTCTACAGCGTTCTCTATGGGCCAGCAAAATGCTTCTATGGCTGGCTCTACAGCGTTCTCTAAGGGCCAGCAAAATGCCTCTATGGCTGGCTCTACAGCGTTCTCTATGGGCCAGCAAAATGCCTCTATGGCTGGCTCTACAGCGTTCTCTAAGGGCCAGCAAAATGCCTCTATGGCTGGCTCTACAGCGTTCTCTAAGGGCCAGCAAAATGCCTCTATGGCTGGCTCTACAGCGTTCTCTATGGGCCAGCAAAATGCCTCTATAGCGTTCTCTATGGGCCAGCAAAATGCTTCTATGGCTGGCTCTACAGCGTTCTCTAAGGGCCAGCAAAATGCCTCTATGGCTGGCTCTACAGCGTTCTCTATGGGCCAGCAAAATGCCTCTATGGCTGGCTCTACAGCGTTCTCTAAGGGCCAGCAAAATGCCTCTATGGCTGGCTCTACAGCGTTCTCTAAGGGCCAGCAAAATGCCTCTATGGCTGGCTCTACAGCGTTCTCTAAGGGCCAGCAAAATGCCTCAATGGCTGGCTCTACAGCGTTCTCTAAGGGCCAGCAAAATGCCTCTATGGCTGGCTCTACAGCGTTCTCTATGGGCCAGCAAAATGCCTCTATGGCTGGCTCTACAGCGTTCTCTATGGGTCAGCAAAATGCTTCTATGGCTGGCTCTACAGCGTTCTCTAAGGGCCAGCAAAATGCCTCTATGGCTGGCTCTACAGCGTTCTCTAAGGGCCAGCAAAATGCCTCTATGGCTGGCTCTACAGCGTTCTCTAAGGGCCAGCAAAATGCCTCTATGGCTGGCTCTACAGCGTTCTCTAAGGGCCAGCAAAATGCCTCTATGGCTGGCTCTACAGCGTTCTCTAAGGGCCAGCAAAATGCCTCTATGGCTGGCTCTACAGCGTTCTCTATGGGCCAGCAAAATTCCTCTATGGCTGGCTCTACAGCGTTCTCTATGGGCCAGCAAAATGCTTCTATGGCTGGCTCTACAGCGTTCTCTAAGGGCCAGCAAAATGCCTCTATGGCTGGCTCTACAGCGTTCTCTATGGGCCAGCAAAATGCCTCTATGGCTGGCTCTACAGCGTTCTCTAAGGGCCAGCAAAATGCCTCTATGGCTGGCTCTACAGCGTTCTCTAAGGGCCAGCAAAATGCCTCTATGGCTGGCTCTACAGCGTTCTCTAAGGGCCAGCAAAATGCCTCTATGGCTGGCTCTACAGCGTTCTCTAAGGGCCAGCATAATGCCTCTATGGCTGGCTCTACAGCGTTCTCTATGGGCCAGCAAAATGCCTCTATGGCTGGCTCTAAAGCGTTCTCAAAGGGCCAGCAAAATGCCTCTATGGCTGGCTGTACAGCGTTCTCTATGGGCCAGCAAAATGCCTCTATGGCTGGCTCTACAGCGTTCTCTAAGGGCCAGCAAAATGCCTCTATGGCTGGCTCTACAGCGTTCTCTAAGGGCCAGCAAAATGCCTCTATGGCTGGCTCTACAGCGTTCTCTAAGGGCCAGCAAAATGCCTCTATGGCTGGCTCTACAGCGTTCTCTAAGGGCCAGCAAAATGCCTCTATGGCTGGCTCTACAGCGTTCTCTATGGGCCAGCAAAATGCCTCAATGGCTGGCTCTACATCGTTCTCTAAGGGCCAGCAAAATGCCTCTATGGCTGGCTCTACAGCGTTCTCTATGGGCCAGCAAAATTCCTCTATGGCTGGCTCTACAGCGTTCTCTATGGGCCAGCAAAATGCTTCTATGGCTGGCTCTACAGCGTTCTCTAAGGGCCAGCAAAATGCCTCTATGGCTGGCTCTACAGCGTTCTCTATGGGCCAGCAAAATGCCTCTATGGCTGGCTCTACAGCGTTCTCTAAGGGCCAGCAAAATGCCTCTATGGCTGGCTCTACAGCGTTCTCTAAGGGCCAGCAAAATGCCTCTATGGCTGGCTCTACAGCGTTCTCTAAGGGCCAGCAAAATGCCTCTATGGCTGGCTCTACAGCGTTCTCTAAGGGCCAGCATAATGCCTCTATGGCTGGCTCTACAGCGTTCTCTATGGGCCAGCAAAATGCCTCTATGGCTGGCTCTAAAGCGTTCTCAAAGGGCCAGCAAAATGCCTCTATGGCTGGCTGTACAGCGTTCTCTATGGGCCAGCAAAATGCCTCTATGGCTGGCTCTACAGCGTTCTCTATGGGCCAGCAAAATGCCTCTATTGCTGGCTGTACAGCGTTCTCTAAGGGCCAGCAAAATGCCTCTATTGCTGGCTGTACAGCGTTCTCTAAGGGCCAGCAAAATGCCTCTATTGCTGGCTCTACAGCGTTCTCTAAGGGCCAGCAAAATGCCTCTATGGCTGCTTAAGCAGCTTGGAAAAAGGTTTCATTGAGAGATGAGGGAAAGTGGGGGAAGAACAGACGAGTGTTTTGTTTCACAAGGAGGGAAACACTAGGGGCAGGGCTACCCCCCCACACACACACAGACACACACACACACACACACACACATTCGCTCTAGCACATACAGACACACGACAATACTCCACAACAGCTTAGCGAGCAATAGACAAAAACATATTTTAGTTCCAAGTCAAGACAAAGTTTCATTTCCATTCCATTAAACTGTCCCTCTTGTTGTTCTAACATAGAACCTTCCATTCAGTTTATATTAAACTGTCCCCCTAGTTGTTCTAACAGAGCCTTCTATTCAGTTTATATTAAACTGTCCCTCTTGTTGTTCTAACATAGAACCTTCCATTCAGTTTATATTAAACTGTCCCTCTTGTTGTTCTAACATAGAACCTTCCATTCAGTTTATATTAAACTGTCCCTCTTGTTGTTCTAACAGAGCCTTCCATTCAGTTTATATTAAACTGTCCCTCTTGTTGTTCTAACATAGAACCTTCCATTCAGTTTATATTAAACTGTCCCCCTAGTTGTTCTAACATAGAGCCTTCCATTCAGTTTATATTAAACTGTCCCCCTAGTTGTTCTAACATAGAACCTTCCATTCAGTTTATATTAAACTGTCCCCCTAGTTGTTCTAACAAAGAACCTTCCATTCAGTTTATATTAAACTGTCCCCCTAGTTGTTCTAACAAAGAACCTTCCATTCAGTTTATATTAAACTGTCCCCCTAGTTGTTCTAACAAAGAACCTTCCATTCAGTTTATATTAAGCTGTCCCTCTTGTTGTTCTAACATAGAACCTTCCATTCAGTTTATATTAAACTGTCCCTCTAGTTGTTCTAACATAGAACCTTCCATTCAGTTTATATTAAACTGTCCCCCTAGTTGTTCTAACAAAGAACCTTCCATTCAGTTTATATTAAACTGTCCCCCTAGTTGTTCTAACATAGAGCCTTCCATTCAGTTTATATTAAACTGTCCCCCTAGTTGTTCTAACATAGAACCTTCCATTCAGTTTATATTAAACTGTCCCCCTAGTTGTTCTAACAAAGAACCTTCCATTCAGTTTATATTAAACTGTCCCCCTAGTTGTTCTAACAAAGAACCTTCCATTCAGTTTATATTAAACTGTCCCCCTTGTTGTTCTAACAAAGAACCTTACATTCAGTTTATATTAAGCTGTCCCTCTTGTTGTTCTAACATAGAACCTTCCATTCAGTTTATATTAAACTGTCCCTCTTGTTGTTCTAACATAGAACCTTCCATTCAGTTTATATTAAACTGTCCCTCTTGTTGTTCTAACAAAGAACCTTCCATTCAGTTTATATTAAACTGTCCCCCTAGTTGTTCTAACACAGAACCTTCCATTCAGTTTATATTAAAATGTCCCTCTAGTTGTTCTAACATAGAACCTTCCATTCAGTTTATATTAAACTGTCCCCCTAGTTGTTCTAACATAGAACCTTCCATTCAATTGATATTAAACTGTCCCCCTAGTTGTTCTAACATAGAACCTTCCATTCAGTTTATATTAAACTGTCCCCCTAGTTGTTCTAACATAGAACCTTCCATTCAATTGATATTAAACTGTCCCCCTAGTTGTTCTAACATAGAGCCTTCCATTCCATTCCGTTAAACCTGTCCTGTGTTCTGCAGTAGGAGTGTAAGGAGTTAATCATGACGGGTCATTTCAGGCTGACCCAATGACCCGGTGGCCAGGAGGTCTGGAGCCCCGGGGCGGTGAGGGGCGCTACTACTGGGGCTGAGAAGTGTGGCTCCTGCCTGGCGGCCTGGATGACTGGTTGGGGGTTGGGTCGGGGCCTGTGTGTGTGTGTGTGTGTGTGTGTGTGTGTGTGTGTGTGTGTGTGTGTGTGTGTGTGTGTGTGTGTGTGTGTGTGTGTGTGTGTGTGTGTGTGTGTGTGTGTGTGTGTGTGTGTGTGTGTTTGACCACGCCTCAAGCCGTATTACCCAGCTCTCCCTCCTGTAATATTTCCATTTCAGTTTGAACTGGGAGCTCTGGAGGGAATCAGAACCATTGAGCTCCCTGGTGCAGTGTGAATATAAACCACATGCTTTGAGACCAGAGAAGGACTGGGGTTTAGAGAGGAGGTAGTATGGTAGACCAGGGGAGGACTGGGGTTTAGAGAGGAGGTAGTATGGTAGACCAGGGAAGGACTGGGGTTTAGAGAGGAGGTAGTATGGTAGACCAGGGGAGGACTGGGGTTTAGAGAGGAGGTAGTATGGTAGACCAGGGGAGGACTGGGGTTTAGAGAGGAGGTAGTATGGTAGACCAGGGGAGGACTGGGGTTTAGAGAGGAGGTAGTATGGTAGACCAGGGGAGGACTGGGGTTTAGAGAGGAGGTAGTACGGTAGACCAGGGGAGGACTGAGGTTTAGAGAGGAGGTAGTATGGTAGACCAGGGGAGGACTGGGGTTTAGAGAGGAGGTAGTATGGTAGACCAGGGGAGGACTGGGGTTTAGAGAGGAGGCAGTATGGTAGACCAGGGGAGGACTGGGGTTTAGAGAAGAGGTAGTATGGTAGACCAGGGGAGGACTGGGGTTTAGAGAGGGGGTAGTGTGGTAGACCAGGGGAGGACTGGGGTTTAGAGAGGAGGTAGTGTGGTAGACCAGGGAAGGACTGGGGTTTAGAGAGGGGGTAGTATGGTAGACCAGGGAAGGACTGGGGTTTAGAGAGGAGGTAGTATGGTAGACCAGGGAAGGACTGGGGTTTAGAGAGGAGGTAGTATGGTAGACCAGGGGGGGACTGGGGTTTAGAGAGGAGGTAGTATGGTAGACCAGGGGAGGACTGGGGTTTAGAGAGGAGGTAGTACGGTAGACCAGGGAAGGACTGGGGTTTAGAGAGGAGGTAGTACGGTAGACCAGGGGAGGACTGGGGTTTAGAGAGGAGGTAGTATGGTAGACCAGGGGAGGACTGGGGTTTAGAGAGGAGGTAGTATGGTAGACCAGGGGAGGACTGGGGTTTAGAGAGGAGGTAGTATGGTAGACCAGGGGAGGACTGGGGTTTAGAGAGGAGGTAGTACGGTAGACCAGGGGAGGACTGGTGTTTAGAGAGGAGGTAGTACGGTAGACCAGGGGAGGACTGGGGTTTAGAGAGGAGGTAGTACGGTAGACCAGGGGAGGACTGGGGTTTAGAGAGGAGGTAGTACGGTAGACCAGGGGAGGACTGGGGTTTAGAGAGGAGGTAGTACGGTAGACCAGGGGAGGACTGGGGTTTAGAGAGGAGGTAGTACGGTAGACCAGGGGAGGACTGGGGTTTAGAGAGGAGGTAGTACGGTAGACCAGGGAAGGACTGGGGTTTAGAGAGGAGGTAGTACGGTAGACCAGGGGAGGACTGGGGTTTAGAGAGGAGGTAGTATGGTAGACCAGGGGAGGACTGGGGTTTAGAGAGGAGGTAGTACGGTAGACCAGGGGAGGACTGGGGTTTAGAGAGGAGGTAGTATGGTAGACCAGGGAAGGACTGGGGTTTAGAGAGGAGGTAGTATGGTAGACCAGGGAAAGACTGGGGTTTAGAGAGGAGGTAGTATGGTAGACCAGGGGAGGACTGGGGTTTAGAGAGGAGGTAGTATGGTAGACCAGGGAAGGACTGGGGTTTAGAGAGGAGGTAGTATGGTAGACCAGGGGAGGACTGGGGTTTAGAGAGGGGGTAGTATGGTAGACCAGGGGAGGACTGGGGTTTAGAGAGGGGTAGTATGGTAGACCAGGGGAGGACTGGGGTTTAGAGAGGAGGTAGTATGGTAGACCAGGGAAGGACTGGGGTTTAGAGAGGGGGTAGTATGGTAGACCAGGGGAGGACTGGGGTTTAGTGAGGAGGTAGTATGGTAGACCAGGGGAGGACTGGGGTTTAGAGAGGGGGTAGTATGGTAGACCAGGGGAGGACTGGGGTTTAGAGAGGAGGTAGTATGGTAGACCAGGGAAGGACTGGGGTTTAGAGAGGAGGTAGTATGGTAGACCAGGGGAGGACTGGGGTTTAGAGAGGAGGTAGTATGGTAGACCAGGGGAGGACTGGGGTTTAGAGAGGGGGTAGTATGGTAGACCAGGGGAGGACTGGGGTTTAGAGAGGAGGTAGTATGGTAGACCAGGGGAGGACTGGGGTTTAGAGAGGAGGTAGTATGGTAGACCAGGGGAGGACTGGGGTTTAGAGAGGGGGTAGTATGGTAGACCAGGGGAGGACTGGGGTTTAGAGAGGGGGTAGTATGGTAGACCAGGGGAGGACTGGGGTTTAGAGAGGAGGTAGTATGGTAGACCAGGGAAGGACTGGGGTTTAGAGAGGAGGTAGTATGGTAGACCAGGGGAGGACTGGGGTTTAGAGAGGAGGTAGTATGGTAGACCAGGGGAGGACTGGGGTTTAGAGAGGAGGTAGTATGGTAGACCAGGGGAGGACTGGGGTTTAGAGAGGAGGTAGTATGGTAGACCAGGGGAGGACTGGGGTTTAGAGAGGAGGTAGTATGGTAGACCAGGGGAGGACTGGGGTTTAGAGAGGAGGTATGAATGGTAGACCAGGGGAGGACTGGGGTTTAGAGAGGGGGTAGTATGGTAGACCAGGGGAGGACTGGGGTTTAGAGAGGAGGTAGTATGGTAGACCAGGGAAGGACTGGGGTTTAGAGAGGAGGTAGTATGGTAGACCAGGGGAGGACTGGGGTTTAGAGAGGAGGTAGTATGGTAGACCAGGGGAGGACTGGGGTTTAGAGAGGGGGTAGTATGGTAGACCAGGGAAGGACTGGGGTTTAGAGAGGGGGTAGGGTGGTACTGATAGCCCCAGGTAGACCCATTTAAACAATCTGTTACTGTGTCAAACATCAAACAGAACAATTCTTTTTATACTGAAAAAATATTTAACTTGATGGAAAAGTACTTGTACTTCAGGATGTTCCAATAATTAGAAACAAGGTTTTTGCATAAAAAGATGGGTGAATATTTCCATAAACATAAGAGACTAAAGCAATTCTCTAAGGACTAAATAGTGTATTTAAATGTAATTATATTCTGGAATTTACATTTATGAAGCAATTTGCATGGTTCTATTGCATGGTTCTAACAAAATGACGTTGCCTTAACAGTCATAAATTGATTTAACATATGTACATTATACGATAGCCGGTAGACACATATACCAACGCTGAGCAGAGACCAGTAGTCCTGAATATCAGTGACTGTTCCCTATGAGCCCTCATTTCAATCATTCAAATCAACCAGAGCAAACAAAGAGAGTGGTTGAAACAGTCAGGGCCATGCAAACGATAGCTACATCATCTGCATTAAGTACATCTACGGGTGACTGAGATGCAACAGCCATTCATTCACACAAACAGTGGATTCCCTCCTTTCTAGAAACGGACTGCTAACGAAGACGAAGTCTAGCGCCGGCTCTCACGTGAGAGGAAGAGGAACTGAACAGCCACCACCAGTTAAAAATAGACAGCAGACAAAAGCAGAGGCAGCAAACTCACCAGGAACTCCCAACACGGTGTTACGTTTCCGGGCAGCAACAGCAGCAGTAGTAGTCCACAACAACAGAACAGTCCCTCTTTACTAGTTTGACCCCTGGTTAACGTCAGGGTCTCTCTCTCTCTCTCTCTCCCTCTACCTCTCTCTCTCTATTCTCCCTATTTCTCTCTCCTTCCCTCGTTCTCTCTTTCTCTGTCCAGCTCCAGTCCACAACAAAGCCCCATGCTGCTGCTGCCTGACTGAGGCGGTATTAGAAACAGGAGGAGCTAGCTACTAGTGGCCCCTCCCTCTGTCCCTGTGAATGAACAGAGCAGAGCAGCAGAGAGCTGAAGGGCTGATTTGCATCGCGGGGAAAGAGGAGGGGGGTGGATGAGGCTAGCAGGCGGAGGAGGGGTGGGAGGGAGGGGTAAAGGGGGAAGGGTTTTATGCATGTGATCAAAGAGCTATATTGACAGTGCTCATCGGTCACCTGCCGTTCACTCTCCTCGCCAGGCCCAACTCTCTGAGGGGTGGGGGGGGGGGGGGGGTTGAGTGGCGGGGTGCCTGGGGAGAGGGGTGGGGGTGTAAAAGGTTCAAATGGATGAGAGGACCCCGATTGAGGAATGGGCACAAGAGGTCTCCTGTAGGCTGCATTAGAAGGCTCAGACAACCCTCCAGGAGAATGGGAGGAAAGGGGAGAGAGGGGTCTCCCTGACTCAGAACCCAAAAAGAGGGAGGGGGGTCCCTCATCCCTCTCTCTGTAACCCAAGCCTATTCAGACGTCCCTGGAGGACCTGGTGAAAGACGGCTTGGATAGGGGCAGGAAACAGTGGCAGAGCACGGAGCAGCCACGGCTTTAGATACCCTGTCTGTCTCAAATAACACCCTGTGCCCTTTATAGGGGTCCTGGTCTAAAGTAGTGCACTATAAAGGGAATAGGATCTAAAGTAGTGCACTATAATGGGAATCGGGTGCCATTTGCCCTGGTCTAAAGTAGTGCACTATAATGTGAATCGGGTGCCATTTGCCCTGGTCTAAAGTAGTGCACTATAAAGGGAATGGGGTGTCATTTGGGAAGCAGCCCTCCTGCTTCAGAAAGTCTCCTTCTAATCTGACTGATCTGAGGCAAACAAAGACGGCTTCATCTCCAGAAAACAAGACCTCAACGCTGCTCATTTGGTTATTTCACCATGGAGCCAGAGAAATTATCTGAGGGTTATTTACTTCAGGTTATAATGAAACAATAATAAATGGGGGTGTTACTTGGCAGCCTGCCGGTGTAGTTAGGGTGTAGGACTGTGAACTATAGGAAATGGTTCCCCTAATAAATTCATAAATGGTCTGTTCTAAAATGAAGAGGCTGTTGTTTTCCCATCATGCATAACTAATGCTAGTGAGGTAGAAGAGACACAACCAAAGACAGCAGCTAGAAACTAACTTCAGCACACTCCTGTAGTGTTTCTTACAAACACATAGTTCATGAAGATGACTCATCATGTTACTTGAATTGAAGTGGTAAATAAGAATGAAAGTGTGTTCTACAGTGTTTGTTTTGAAAAAGCAACCGTTTATTCCTCATTTACTAATGAAGAGCATTTGTGTGGCATTTTTATACAATGGGATTCAATTATTATTTTATGAATGAAGAAAATCTATTCACAATACTAAAATTACACTGTTCTTTTGTAATTGTCTTTCTCTACTCTAACAGTAGAACACCAAGACGTAAACCGTTTGGCTGCTAGTAAAAAATATTTAAAAAACACCACGAAAACGTAATTTGATAAACTATGTTTAATTGTATGACACATCCGCTAAAGTTAATTTCACCTCATGAAACTAAAGTTAATTTCACCTCATGAAACTAAAGTTAATTTCACCTCATGAAACTAAAGTTAATTTCACCTCATGAAACTAAAGTTAATTTCACCTCATGAAACTAAAGTTAATTTCACCTCATGAAACTAAAGTTAATTTGACTTTGATGAAAAGTCAAAGTTGGCAACTCAAAGCTAAACTACTTTTTATTTTTATAAAATCTACAATAAAGAGAGTTAATGTTTAAGGAAAAAAGTAACTATATATCAGGATCAAAATTATACAAAAAACATATTTTTAAATATTTATTATTTTCTGATTGCTAAAATAAAAAAAATAAACATCTGAATTTGGAAACCCAAAACAGCCTTTTGCTAATGAGGAAAATGAAATGAACACATTCCTAACTGTACATTAGTATGGGAAGGATTTAGTCTAGAAATGATTCTCTGATCAAACTGACAGCAGTGTTCTAGGTTATAACAGACTGGGCTGAATGTACTTTCATAAGGTCATTGAATGGCTTATTGTTTAAAGATTCTCACGTTCCTTCTCTTAAATAAAAAAACTAAAATAATGTTTATTTTATAATGGATCAAATGTACACTTTCTTACATCCCTTAATCTGATTACTCAATCACTGTTAATTAAAAGAAAAACCAAACTAGTGTACGAGATAACTATTGAAATGTGAATGCAGTATAATCAGTGGGCTGTTCTCTTCACTGTGCGTCCGGCAGAACTCTTTTCCCACCAGACTGTCCCGTCTCAACCAGGGGGACGTTCAACAATAGAGACGTGGGTAAAGTGTGAGGCCGCCCATTCAACCACACCCTCTCTACCCCCCACATCCCTCTGATGGCTCATCACTGAGACCGATCTTCTGCCAATTATCCCCTCATCAGACTCAAATTGGAAGGGAGAGGGAGGAGGATAGTCCCCACCCTGAGGATAGATCTCATGCTCTCTAAAAGCAGCTACGGGAAGGAAACCTTTTTCTCCATCTAAACTTCTGCATCAAATTAACAAGTTGCATTGATAACATCTTATAAAAGATTTGTAATAAAACTTGGTAGAAATTATGATCAAACCAAGCAAAAGTTTAACGGAACATAAAAAATAAATTAAAAAATGTAAAATGACTAAAAATGATAAATGTTCATTACCTCTTTTAAAAGCAGCAATGTGTCACTTTGATTCTACTCACAGCTCTTTAGATAGTGTAGAGAATAATTGTACCGTATATTGGTTGTTTAGGAACAAACTGAAATCAGGAGAACTATTAGAATTTTAGCAGTCAGGAAATAGCAGAGTGATTTCTGCATATTGCATCTTTAAAAAAACATAGCAAAAGAGATATACATTTGAAGCCTGATAAATACTTTTTTCAGTCAGAGAAATGTGAGCCGTTGACCTGAACAAGGTGGTAGTAACCCCCCCCCCCCCAACTGACTGTTACTGATACTGAGATAGAGGAAGTGTGTTTCCTAACAGTTAAAGTTCTGCTGAGAGAAGAGATGCATCCATCTCCACGTCATACTATATCCTCTCTGCACCTACACCGTGGCACACACACACACACACACACACACACACACACACACACACACACACACACACACACACACACACACACACACACACACACACACACACACACACACACACACACACACAGATGACAAACAGACACACACACAATAAACACAGGAAGACAGTTGTAAACATGCCAGTGGCTCGGGGGAAGAGGACCAGATTGAGGCCAGTTTGAAAGACACATAACTACCACCATCAGTCACAGACTGTATCCCAAATGGCCCCATATTCCCTTTATAGTGCACTCATTTAGACCAGTGCACTATATAGGGAATAGGGGGCTATTTGGGATACAACCTCTGTCAGAAGTCTTAACGCTATCCATATCAATTCCCCTGTCGGAGCTCTAGAGAGCAGCTTGAAGCTTTATAGCACAAGAGATCATGAAGCTGTACTGGGAGAGTTGTTTTGACTCTCTAAGGAAAGTGATAGATAGTGTGGAGTATAGAAGACTGCTGGATGTTTTGTGTCAAAACGAGCATACAGCACGGTAGCAGGGATGACAGGCCCTGGCTGGTAATGTGGAGTATAGAAGACTGCTGGATGTTTTGTGTCAAAACTACCATACAGCACGGTAGCAGGGATGACAGGCCCTGGCTGGTAATGTGGAGTATAGAAAACTGCTGGATGTTTTGTGTATGCTAAAACCTATCAAAACTACCATAAAAGCACGGTAGCAGGGATGACAGTCCCTGGCTGGTAATGTGGAGTATAGAAAACTGCTGGATGTTTTGTGTATGCTAAAACCTATCAAAACTACCATAAAAGCACGGTAGCAGGGATGACAGTCCCTGGCTGGTAATGTGGAGTATAGAAAACTGCTGGATGTTTTGTGTATGCTAAAACCTATCAAAACTACCATAAAAGCACGGTAGCAGGGATGACAGGCCCTGGCTGGTAATGTGGAGTATAGAAAACTGCTGGATGTTTTGTGTCAAAACGAGCATACAGCACGGTAGCAGGGATGACAGGCCCTGGCTGGTAATGTGGAGTATAGAATACTGCTGGATGTTTTGTGTATGCTAAAACCTATCAAAACTACCATAAAAGCACGGTAGCAGGGATGACAGTCCCTGGCTGGTAATCAGGCTCTATTAAATAAGGCAAAACAACATTCTTCCTGCACTGAAGGAAAGTGTGTCTGAGCTGAAATCATTCACACATTTAAAATTATTGGCAGGTGAGTCAACGTTGTGTTAAACCCCTTTCATTTGTCATGGAATTAAGAGTTAATTACTTCTCTATTTTAGTTTGTTTGGTGTTAAGAACAAATTACTTAAAAATAACCAGAAATTATTTAAGAAATGGGTAGATTTCTGTGAAAAATGGGTCAAGTTGAGGAATTGAAGAAAGCCAAGGGAAGTCTGTGTACAATAGATGAAATAAAGGCCTCGTGATCATCAGCCTTACTATGAGGGTTTACCAATCAAAGGGTTATGAAAAGCAACACATACCCTGTGGTATTCTGAGAAGGAACTGATTGGTCACAGCTTGACATGAACAAATAGGTATGAACAATACAGCTACATGTAGTAATCTAGCATTAAGAATCAACACCAGCTGCTACTGTAGGACGTGATGAAGGATTAGCCCTGTACTGCACACCATTTGGTTGTTCATTATTACAAATATTTCATACTATTTTTTGGTAAGTTTTATGCTTTTTGATAATGTATAAATAATTGAAAAAAAGACAGAATAGAACTTGAAACTAATGTTTAAAACCAACAACAGATTAAGGGGAACGTAGTACAAAGAAGCACTCTTTTCATTCGAAAAATACAAGTTGCGCATAAACTACATTCTGGGGCCCATTCTTCCTAGCTGTCATTGTCCTAAAGTTCATGGCCCTCTCTATCAGATTAGGCTAGAATGGAATGTCTCTGTGTCCACTGCCTGTGAATGTCAGTGGATATGTTGGCCAAAACATTGTCCAAGGCCATCCTTTTACACGTCTTTCATTGAGCATGATATTGCCCTGAGGCAAAAAGAAAAGTAGCCCGACTACACAATGTTGCCCTGAGGCAACAAAATAACATTCCATTTTTTGAATAAATATAAAAACAAAATGTTTAAAACCTATCAAATATTCTGCTTTAGAGGTTCCTACACAAGTACATATTTTTTATTGTCTCTATTTAAACATGCAAAATAATGAAATGCATTGTACCCTTCACTTACACCATGCACTCAGGTCGCTCTGCTTCCTGTAAGAAGGTCCCTCCCCCAATTGATACGTCATACCAACGTCTGCACCTCATTGGCTTGTTTACAGACATGTCATCTCATATTGTCATGTGTAGGAATGTTTTTAAATGATATGGGGGCAAAAAGGTTGTGTGCAGTAGAGTGTTAAACAGATAACACATTAAGGAAGATATTACAAAGCTCACAATCATATATTTACAATGATTTACTTGAATCAGAAAATGATCTTAAACCTGTCAAAAAAAAAGGTAATACAAAATAATGATATATATAATCTTGGCTTTTTACAAGCAAACTAGACCCAAATGCAATGTGTGGAAGGACAATACTGCTTGAATGTACACCAGTGGAACACATTAAGGAATATTATTACCAGTGGAAAAGTACTAATTGTAGTAAACCTACTGGTTGTATTTTAGTCAAATATACAGGAAATAACACAGGAAATAGGGGAAAACAGCCAGCGAAATCCTCGCAGAAAGAAACAGTTTGTTTTTCTCATCCAGCTCTGCTCATTCAGGCAGCTTCAGAAAGAAACCCTGGGCCAGCAGCACCCGTGGTAACAGACAGGTCAAACGCATCAGAAAGCAGGGCTCTGCTGTCCTCTAGTGGTGAGGTTGAGGTACTTACAGAAGTTGCCAGGAGGCTGGATGCTGTGCCTGGTCAGAGAACACCATCCTACAGGGAATATGTCTCTGGAGTCAAACTGGCACCAGTAGTCGAAGGCCCCTCTCCAGCCGTCAAACATCACAAAGATCTCATCACCTAAAAATAAAGATTACAATAACAAACAGTAAGACGTAGCAGGAGATACATCAACCAGACAGCAAATAGGGGACAAAGGAACAATAGTGTAATAGTAAATAACAACCATTATAGAGTTACAGTTATAAAGTTGTCCTCCACAGAGATGGGGTAAAGGTGGGTCAAATATTTTTTTAAATCTTGTTACCTTTGACCTCTCCGATGGTTGCCGGGCAAATCAGGTAGGGGTTCTTCTTGTCCACTGCTTCTAGCTTCATCCCAGGTTTAAATAGGTTCTGGGAGGGCATGGAGGGTTCCTACACACAGAGAACTCTGTTAGTCCAGACCAGACAGATCTGTTTAGTCCAGACCAGACAGATCTGTTTATGTACACACACAGAGAACTCTGTTAATCCAGACCAGACAGATCTGTTTAAATACACACAGAGAACTCTGTTAGTCCAGACCAGACAGATCTGTTTATATACACACAGAGAACTCTCTGTTAGTCCAGACCAGACAGATCTGTTTATATACACACACAGAGAACTCTGTTAGTCCAGACCAGACAGATCTGTTTATGTACACACACAGAGAACTCTCTGTTAGTCCAGACAGATATGTTTATATACACACACAGAGAACTCTCTGTTAGTCCAGACCAGACAGATCTGTTTATGTACACACACAGAGAACTCTGTTAATCCAGACCAGACAGATCTGTTTAAATACACACAGAGAACTCTGTTAGTCCAGACCAGACAGATCTGTTTAGTCCAGACCAGACAGATCTGTTTAGTCCAGACCAGACAGATCTGTTTATGTACACACAGAGAACTCTCTGTTAGTCCAGACCAGACAGATCTGTTTATGTACACACACAGAGAACTCTGTTAATCCAGACCAGACAGATCTGTTTAAATACACACAGAGAACTCTGTTAGTCCAGACCAGACAGATCTGTTTATGTACACACACAGAGAACTCTCTGTTAGTCCAGACCAGACAGAACTGTTTATGTACACACACAGAGAACTCTGTTAGTCCAGACCAGACAGATCTGTTTATATACACACAGAAAACTCTCTGTTAGTCCAGACATATCTGTTTATATACACACACAGAGAACTCTCTGTTAGTCCAGACCAGACAGATCTGTTTATATACACACACAGAGAACTCTGTTAGTCCAGACCAGACAGATCTGTTTATGTACACACACAGAGAACTCTCTGTTAGTCCAGACCAGACAGATCTGTTTATGTACACACACGTAAATCATTGATACACTACAATCATTGATCAGTAAATCAATACACTACAATACAGTACAGTACAGCTTTATGGTCCAATGTGAAATGTTCCATTTTTCTTTCTTGACCTTTTTAAAAGCTGTGGCTGGTGCCATCTCTGCTCCAGTCAGGGTTCTCAGGAGGAACATAGGCCACGAGGAGGCATTCATTCTGAAGCCTAAAGACAACTCAAAGAAAAAGTTAAAGATTTAGAATATATTGCTACTTTATTGCTGTTATAAGCAAGTACAACACTTTATAATGTCTTATTAACATATGATATGTTATAATGTGTTATAATATTTTATGCTATAATATGTTACATTATAATAAACAAAAAAAGAAACAAAGATCATTTGTAAAAATACAAATAACTTCACAGATCTTCATTGTAAAGGGTTTAAACACTGTTTCCCATGCTTGTTCAATGAACCATGAACAATTAATGAACATGCACCTGTGGAACGGTCGTTAAGAAAGTAACAGCTTACAGACGGTAGGCAATTAAGGTCACAGTTAGGAAAACTTAGGACACTAAAGAGGCCTTTCTACTAACTCTAAACACCAAAAGAAAGATGCCCAGGGTCCATGCTCATCTGCGTGAACGTGCCTTAGGCATGCTGCTAGGAGGCATGAGGACTGCAGATGTGGCCAGGGCCATAAATTGCAATGTCCGTACTGTGAGACGCCTACAGGGAGACAGGATGGACAGCTGATCGTCCTCGCAGTGGCAGACCACGTGTAACAACACCTGCACAGGATCGGTACATCTGAACATCACACCTGCGGGACAGGTACAGGATGGCAACAACAACTGCCCGAGTTACACCAGGAACGCACAATCCCTCTATCAGTGCTCAGACTGTCCACGATAGGCTGAAAGAAGCTGGACTGAGGGCTTGTAGGCTTGTTGTAAGGCAGTTCCTCACCAGACATCACCGGCAACAACAACGCCTATGGGCACAAACCCACCGTCGCTGGACCAGACAGTACCGGCAAAAAGTGCTCTTCACTGACGAGTCGGGGTTTTGTCTCACCAGGGGTGATGGTCGGATTCACGTTTATCGTCGAAGGAATGAGCGATACACTGAGACCTGTACTCTGGAGTGGGATCGATTTGGAGGTGGAGGGTCCGTCATGGTCTGGGGCGGTGTGTCACGGCATCATCGAACTGAGCTTGTTGTCATTGCTGGCAATCTCAACGCTGTGCATTACAGGGAAGACATCCTCCTCCCTCATGTGGTACCCTTCCTGCAGGCTCATCCTGACATGACCCTCCAGCATGACAATGCCACCAGCCATTCTCCTCGTTCTGTGCGTGATTTCCTGCAAGACAGGAATGTCAGTGTTCTACCATGGCCAGCGAAGAGCCCGGATCTCAATCCCATTGAGCACGTCTGGGACCTGTTGGATCGGAGGGTGAGGGCTAGGGCCCTTCCCCCCAGAAATGTCCAGGAACTTGCAGGTGCCTTGGTGGAGGAGTAGGGTAACATCTCACAGCAAGAACTGGCAAATCTGGTGCAGTCCATGAGGAGGAGATGCAGTGCAGTACTTAATGCAACTGGTGGCCACACCAGATACTGACTGTTACTTTTGATTTTGACCCCCCCTTTGTTCAGGGACACATTATTCCATTTCTGTTAGTCGCATGTCTGTGGAACTTGTTCAGTTTATGTCTCAGTTGTTGAATCTTGCTTTGTTCATACAAATATTTACACATGTTAAGTTTGCTGAAAATAAACGCAGTTGACAGTGAGAAGACGTTTCTTTTTTGCTGAGTTTATGTTATGCTATAATATGTTACGCTATAATATGTTATAATGTGTTATGCTATAATGTGTTATGCTATAATGTGTTATGCTATAATATGTTATGCTATAATGTGTTATGCTATAATATGTTATGCTATAATGTGTTATGCTATAATATGTTGTTATAATGTGTTACAATATGTTATGCTATAATGTGTTATGCTATAATGTGTTATGCTATAACGTGTTATGTTCTAATGTGTTATGCTAATGTGTTACGCTATAATATGTTGTTACAATATGTTATGCTATAATGTGTTATGCTATAATGTGTTATGCTATAACGTGTTATGTTCTAATGTGTTATGTTCTAATGTGTTATGCTAATGTGTTACGCTATAATATGTTGTTATAATGTGTTACAATATGTTATGCTATAATATGTTATGCTATAATATGTTATGCTATAATATGTTACGCTATAATGTGTTACGCTATAATGTGTTACGCTATAATGTGTTATGCTATAATGTGTTACGCTATAATGCTATAATATGTTGTTATAATGTGTTATGCTATAATATGTTGTTATAATGTGTTACAATATGTTATGCTATAATATGTTAAATAAAAAGCATGAGCTGGCTCAGACCCAGAGTAAATTATATAGTGTCGAGGTGCTGACTAACGGTGAATAAACTGGAAGCTAGAAATACAAAGAGAGTGGCACAATCCATATACAGGTGAAGTCAGAAGTTTACATACACTTTGGTTGGAGTCATTAAAACTCGTTTTTCAACCACTCCACAAATTTTGTGTGAACAAACTATAGTTTTGGCAAGTCGGTTAGGACATCTACTTTGTGCATAACATAAGTAATTTTTCCAACAATTGTTTACAGACAGATTATTTCACTGTATCACAATTCCAGTGGGTCAGAAATGTACATACACTAAGTAGACTGTGCCTTTAAACATCTTGAAAAATTCCACAAAATGATTTCATGGCTTTAGAAGCTTCTGATAGGCTAATTGACATAATTTGTGTCAATTGGAGGTGGACCTGTGGATGTATTTCCAGGCCTACCTTCAAACTCAGTGCCTCTTTGCTTGACATCATGGGGAAATCAAAAGAAATCAGCCAAGACCTCAGAAAAACAATTGTAGACCTCTACAAGTCTGGATTTTTCCAAACGCCTTTTTCCCAAACGCCTGAAGGTACCCCGTTCATCTGTACAAACAATAGTATGCAAGTATAAACACCATGGGACCACGCAGCCGTCATACCGCTCAGGAAGGAGATGTGTTCTGTCTCCTAGAGATGAACGTACTTTGGTGCAAAAAGTGCAAATCAATCCCAGAACAACAGCAAAGGACCTTGTGAAGATGCTGGAGGAAACTGGTACAGAAGTATCTATATCCACAGTAAAACGAGTCCTATATCGACATAACCTGAAAGGCCGCTCAGCAAGGAAGAAGCCACTGCTCCAAAACCGCCATAAAAAGGCAAGACTACGGTTTGCAACTGCACATGGGGACAAAGATTATACTTTTTGGAGAAATGTCCTCTGGTCTGATGAAACAACAATAGAACTGTTTGGCCATGATGACCATTGTTATGTTCGGAGGAAAAAGGGGGTGGCTTGCAAGCCGAAGAACACCATCAAAACCGTGAAGTGGTGGCAGCGTCATGTTGTGGGGGTGCTTTGCTGCAGGAGGGACTGCTGCACTTCACAAAATAGATGGCATCATGAGTGAGGAAAATTATGTGGATATATTGAAGCAACATCAAGACATCAGTCAGGAAGTTAAAGCTTGGTCGCAAATGGGTCTTCCAAATGGACAACTTTTTTTTTTTTCACACCAATATTTCAACAATGACCCCAAGCATACTTCCAAAGTTGTGGCAAAATGGCTTAAGGACAACAAAGTCAAGGTATTGGAGTGGCCATCACAAGGCCCTGACTCAATCCTATAGAAAATTTGTGGGCAGACCTGAAAAAGCGTGTGCGAGCAAGGAGGCCTACAAACCTGACTCCGTTACATCAGCTCTGTCAGGAGGAATGGGCCAAAATTCACCCAACTTATTGTGGGAAGCTTGCGGAAGGCTACCTGAAACATTTGACCCAAGTTAAACAATTTAAAGGCAATGCTACCAAATACTAATTGAGTGTATGTGAAGTTCTGACCCACTGGTAATGTGATGAAAGAAATAAAAGCTGAAATAAATAATTCTCTCTACTATTATTCTGACATTTCACATTCTTAAAATAAAGTGGTGATCCTAACTGACCTAAAACAGGGAATTCTTACTAGGATTAAATGTCAGGAATTGTGAAAAACTGAGTTTAAATGTATTTGGCTAAGGTGTATGTAAATTTCCAACTTCAACTGTATGTATAACCTCACAGTAATACATTTTTACCCAATAAATTACTGTGAGGTTATACATATAGAGTGTGCAAGTCTTTGTTTTTATGCTATAATATTATATAATATGCTATATGATGTTATGCTATAATATGTTATAATATGCTATATGATGTTATAATATGTTATGTTATAATGTTATAATATGCTATATGATATGTTATAATATATTATACTATAATATGTTATAATATGCTATATGATATGTTATAATATATTATACTATAATATGTTATAATATGCTATATGTTGTTATAATATATATTATGTTATAATATGTTATATGATATGTTATAATATGCTATATGTTATGTTATAATATGTTATATGTTATAATATGTTACATGTTATAATATGTTATGTTATATGTTATGTTATAATATGTTATGTTATAATGTGTTATATGATATGTTATAATATGTTATAATATGTTATGTTATAATGTTATATGATATGTTATAATATGCTATATGGTATGTTATAATATGTTATATGTTATAACATGCTATATGTTATGTTATAATATGTTATATTATAATATGTTATATGATATGTTATAATATGTAATGTTATAATGTTATATGATATGTTATAATGTTATATGTTATGTTATAATATGTTATAATATGTTATGTTATAATGTTATATGATATGTTATAATATGCTATATGGTATGTTATAATATGTTATATGTTATAACATGCTATATGTTATGTTATAATATGTTATATTATAATATGTTATATGTTATATTATAATATGTTATGTTATAATGTGTTATATGATATGTTATAATATGTTATATGATATGTTATGTTATAATATGATATGTTATAATGTTATATGTTATGTTATAATATGTTATAATGTGTTATAATGTGTTATATGATATGTTATAATATGTTATAATATGTTATGTTATTATGTTATATAATATGTTATATGATATGTTATAAATTGCTATATGGTATGTTATAATATGTTATATGTTATAATATGCTATATGTTATGTTATAATATGTTATAATATGTTATAATATGTTATATGATATGTTATGTTATATTATAACATGGTATATGCTATAATATGTTATATGCTACAATATGTTATGTGTTATGTTATAATATGTTATATGATATGTTATAATATGTTATATGATATGTTATAATATGTTATAATATGTTATAATATGTTATATATGTTATAATATGTTATAATATGCTATATGACATGTTATGTTATATTATAACATGGTATATGCTATAATATGTTATATGCTATAATATGTTATGTGTTATGTTATAATATGTTATATGATATGTTATAATATGTAATGTTATAATGTTATATGATATGTTATAATGTTATATGATATGTTATAATATGTTATAATATGTTATAATATGTTATATATGTTATAATATGTTATAATATGCTATATGACATGTTATGTTATATTATAACATGGTATATGCTATAATATGTTATATGCTACAATATGTTATGTGTTATGTTATAATATGTTATATGATATGTTATAATATGTAATGTTATAATGTTATATGATATGTTATAATGTTATATGATATGTTATAATATGTTATAATATGTTATAATATGTTATATATGTTATAATATGTTATAATATGCTATATGACATGTTATGTTATATTATAACATGGTATATGCTATAATATGTTATATGCTACAATATGTTATGTGTTATGTTATAATATGTTATATGATATGTTATAATATGTAATGTTATAATGTTATATGATATGTTATAATGTTATATGATATGTTATAATGTTATATGATATGTTATAATGTTATATGATATGTTATAATGTTATATGATATGTTATAATATGTTATGTTATAATATGTTATATGATATGATATAATATGTTATAATATGCTATATGACATGTTATGTTATATTATAACATGGTATATGCTATAATATGTTATATGCTATAATATGTTATGTGTTATGTTATAATATGTTATAACGTTATATGTTATAACATGTTATTTCTATGCTGCACATTTCAGGATATAGTGCAGCCTTTACCCAGCAGCGGTTGCAGCATGTCTCCTGTCCTCTCACAGGTCCCTATAGGCTGGATGTATAATAAACTTTTATAAAGTCTTATAACATGTCATATCTCTCTATGTAGCCTTACCCAGAGGTGGCTGCAGCATGTCTCCTGTCCTCTCACAGGTCCCTATAGGCTGGATGTATAATAAACTTTTATAAAGTCTTATAACATGTCATATCTCTCTATGTAGCCTTACCCAGAGGTGGCTGCAGCATGTCTCCTGTCCTCTCACAGGTCCCTATAGGCTGGATGTATAATAAACTTTTATAAAGTCTTATAACATGTCATATCTCTCTATGTAGCCTTACCCAGAGGTGGCTGCAGCATGTCTCCTGTCCTCTCACAGGTCCCTATAGGCTGGATGTATAATAAACTTTTATAAAGTCTTATAACATGTCATATCTCTCTATGTAGCCTTACCCAGAGGTGGCTGCAGCATGTCTCCTGTCCTCTCACAGGTCCCTATAGGCTGGATGTATAATAAACTTTTATAAAGTCTTATAACATGTCATATCTCTCTATGTAGCCTTACCCAGAGGTGGTTGCAGCATGTCTCCTGTCCTCTCACAGGTCCCTATAGGCTGGATGTATAATAAACTTTTATAAAGTCTTATAACATGTCATATCTCTCTATGTAGCCTTACCCAGAGGTGGCTGCAGCATGTCTCCTGTCCTCTCACAGGTCCCTATAGGCTGGATGTATAATAAACTTTTATAAAGTCTTATAACATGTCATATCTCTCTATGTAGCCTTACCCAGAGGTGGCTGCAGCATGTCTCCTGTCCTCTCACAGGTCCCTATAGGCTGGATGTATAATAAACTTTTATAAAGTCTTATAACATGTCATATCTCTCTATGTAGCCTTACCCAGAGGTGGCTGCAGCATGTCTCCTGTCCTCTCACAGGTCCCTATAGGCTGGATGTATAATAAACCTTTATAAAGTCTTATAACATGTCATATCTCTCTATGTAGCCTTACCCAGAGGTGGTTGCAGCATGTCTCCTGTCCTCTCACAGGTCCCTATAGGCTGGATGTATAATAAACTTTTATAAAGTCTTATAACATGTCATATCTCTCTATGTAGCCTTACCCAGAGGTGGCTGCAGCATGTCTCCTGTCCTCTCACAGGTCCCTATAGGCTGAATGTCTGAGGAGTCCACCAGTCTCCAGAAATCGTTGGTGTTGTCACTCCCGTCCAGACGGAGACGCAGGCGCGTACCCATCATACCCATCACCGTGGCGATGCAGATGGACGTGTTGTTCCGAGGGTCGTGGGCTTCCAGCTTCATACCAGCCTTGAAGTCATTACTGGGAGGGAAACGGGACTGGGGAGACAGGAGGACAATGGATCAGTCATTACTGGGAGGGAAACGGGACTGGGGGAGAAAGGAGGACAATGGATCAGTCATTACTGGGAGGGAAACGGGACTGGGGGAGACAGGAGGACAATGGATCAGTCATTACTGGGAGGGAAACGGGACTGGGGGAGACAGGAGGACAATGGATCAGTCATTACTGGGAGGGAAACGGGACTGGGGGAGACAGGAGGACAATGGATCAGTCATTACTGGGAGGGAAACGGGACTGGGGGAGACAGGAGGACAATGGATCAGTCATTACTGGGAGGGAAACGGGACTGGGGGAGACAGGAGGACAATGGATCAGTCATTACTGGGAGGGAAACGGGACTGGGGGAGACAGGAGGACAATGGATCAGTCATTACTGGGAGGGAAACGGGACTGGGGGAGACAGGAGGACAATGGATCAGTCAATAATGGAATGATTTGCTTATATGGGGCGACAGGTAGCCTAGTGGTTAGAGCGTTGGGCCAGTAACCGGAAGAAGAAAATAATCTGTCGTTCTGCCCCTGAACAAGGAAGTTAACCCACTGTTCCCCAGCCGCCAAAGACGTGGATGTTGATTAAGGCGGCCCTCCGCACCTCTGATTCAGAGGGGTTGGGTTAAATGCAGAAGACACGTTTCAGTTGAATGCATTCAGTTGGACAACTGACTAGGTATCCCCCTTTCCCTATCTAAACCTAATGTTATGTTAGGCAGAGTTTTATCTAAACCTAATGTTATGTTAGGCAGAGTTTTATCTAAACCTAATGTTATGTTAGGCAGAGTTTTATCTAAACCTAATGTTACCAAATTGTTGACACCTTTTCTAATCCTCTCAGATCTAGGAATGCATGGGGGGTTTAGGGGTTGATTTGGGATTGGACACAAGTCAAAAAGCACTTCCTAAAGCAGCCCATAGTGTTGTAGTTACTAGGTCATATCTACCTGTCTGAAACAGCTGGGAGAAGCGGCTGTGGATGACGTTTCCTTAAGGTACTCCTCCCAACTGAAGGGTTCTGGCAAAACACAAGGTCATAGTTCAAACTATCTGACAATCTTAGGTTACACTATATTGTGACAGAGAAGAACATTGCAGGACATGTTTAATACCATTAGATTTATCCAGAGAGGGGGGACCGGTTCCTGGAGAGGGGTTACTTCTCTCAGGTTTCTCCCTCCTCTCTTCTTTTGGCTCTGAAAAGGAGACAGTTCAACACCTCATTTAAACACTTTAGAGTAGAAAAGAACCAATTCAACACAAAGCATTAAAAAGTGATGACCTTTCTGAGGTGTTCGGCCCATTGTGACCGATGGTACCACCAGGTGCCAGGTGACCCCAGACCGGTCAATGTGCCACTACCGACGCGGTGCTGAGCCCCTAGAGCAGATACACAGAGAGAGACATTTATTTGTTAACCTGTATTTAACCAGGAAATCCCAATGCATGTTTTTCTTAACCTTTATTTAACCAGGAAGTTCCATTGAGGTCAAGATACATTTTAAACAAGGGAGACAAGTAGAGTTAGGCGGGGCCCTCTTTCTAGGTTGGTACAGCAGGCAAAATCTATATCCACAGCTTGTTTCAGCAAGAGTACACACACAGAAACATCTACTGGAGAAATATCTAACAGCAACAACTGACATGGAGGAGAATTTTGATCATCTTCATTGCCACAGCAACTAAAGCAGCAGAAGCTGGGAACAGGACACAGAAGGAAAAGGATCAGCGTTAATCACGAGGAACGCATTCTGAGGGAATGAAAAGCAGAAGTGGATTCCATCACTGACAGACAGTGTAATAATCTACTGGGCCTCCGGACCAGGCAGGCTTCTGAAGATCAAAGAGTACTTGGAGCTCTCCACAGCTGTCATGGCTGTGGACGGTACAGTAATATTTGCCATGTAGCAGACACCTTTATCCAAAGTACAGTAACACTGGAGTCCATGCTCTTGTACTAGCCCATACAGATGAGTTAGGACACCTTAAACAACTTTTACCGACATGAAAGGTGTTTTAGTCACGTCCAGAGTAGTGAAAGGAGCGGTTTTTAGTCACGTCCAGAGTAGTGAAAGGAGCGGTTTTTAGTCACGTCCAGAGTAGTGAAAGGTGCGGTTTTTAGTCACGTCCAGAGTAGTGAAAGGAGCGGTTTTTAGTCACGTCCAGAGTAGTGAAAGGTGCGGTTTTTAGTCACGTCCAGAGTAGTGAAAGGTGCGGTTTTTAGTCACGTCCAGAGTAGTGAAAGGTGCGGTTTTTAGTCACGTCCAGAGTAGTGAAAGGAGCGGTTTTTAGTCACGTCCAGAGTAGTGAAAGGTGCGGTTTTTAGTCACGTCCAGAGTAGTGAAAGGTGCGGTTTTTAGTCACGTCCAGAGTAGTGAAAGGTGCGGTTTTTAGTCACGTCCAGAGTAGTGAAAGGTGCGGTTTTTAGTCACGTCCAGAGTAGTGAAAGGTGCGGTTTTTAGTCACGTCCAGAGTAGTGAAAGGTGCGGTTTTTAGTCACGTCCAGAGTAGTGAAAGGTGCGGTTTTTAGTCACGTCCAGAGTAGTGAAAGGTGCGGTTTTTAGTCACGTCCAGAGTAGTGAAAGGTGCGGTTTTTAGTCACGTCCAGAGTAGTGAAAGGAGGTCGACTAAAGGAAGATCCGTTCAATGCAAAGAAAAAAACAGACAAACTGATTTTCTACAAATAACATGACCCAGGCTGAAGACTGAAGCCTCCAGACAGACAGAATAATAACATGACCCAGGCTGAAGACTGACGCCTCCAGACAGACAGAATAATAACATGACCCAGGATGAAGACTGGAGCCTCCAGACAGAATAATAACATGACCCAGGATGAAGACTGGAGCCTCCAGACAGACAGAATAATAACATGACCCAGGCTGAAGACTGAAGCCTCCAGACAGACAGAATAATAACATGACCCAGGCTGAAGACTGACGCCTCCAGACAGACAGAATAATAACATGACCCAGGATGAAGACTGGAGCCTCCAGACAGAATAATAACATGACCCAGGATGAAGACTGGAGCCTCCAGACAGACAGAATAATAACATGACCCAGGCTGAAGACTGAAGCCTCCAGACAGACAGAATAATAACATGACCCAGGATGAAGACTGGAGCCTCCAGACAGAATAATAACATGACCCAGGATGAAGCCTCCAGACAGACAGAATAATAACATGACCCAGGATGAAGACTGAAGCCTCCAGACAGACAGAATAATAACATGACCCAGACTGAAGACTGGAGCCTCCAGACAGACAGAATAATAACATGACCCAGGATGAAGACTGGAGCCTCCAGACAGACAGAATAATAACATGACCCAGGATGAAGACTGGAGCCTCCAGACAGACAGAATAATAACATGACCCGGGATGAAGCCTCCAGACAGACTAATAACATGACCCAGGATGAAGCCTGAAGCCTCCAGACAGACAGAATAATAACATGACCCAGGATGAAGCCTCCAGACAGAATAATAACTTGACCCAGGCTGAAGACTGAAGCCTCCAGACAGACAGAATAATAACATGACCCAGGCTGAAGACTGAAGCCTCCAGACAGACAGAATAATAACATGACCAAGGCTGAAGACTGAAGCCTCCAGACTGACAGAATAATAACATGACCCAGGCTGAAGACTGAAGCCTCCAGACAGACAGAATAATAACATGACCCAGGCTGAAGCCTCCAGACAGACAGAATAATAACATGACCCAGGCTGAAGCTTCCAGACAGACAGAATAATAACATGACCCAGGCTGAAGACTGAAACCTCCAGACAGACAGAATAATAACATGACCCAGGCTGAAGACTGAAGCCTCCAGACAGACAGAATAATAACATGACCCAGGCTGAAGACTGAAGCCTCCAGACAGACAGAATAATAACATGACCCAGGCTGAAGACTGAAGCCTCCAGACAGACAGAATAATAACATGACCCAGGCTGAAGACAGAAGCCTCCAGACAGACAGAATAATAACATGACCCAGGATGAAGACTGAAGCCTCCAGACAGACAGAATAATAACATGACCCAGGCTGAAGCCTCCAGACAGACAGAATAATAACATGACCCAGGCTGAAGCCTCCAGACAGACAGAATAATAACATGACCCAGGCTGAAGCCTCCAGACAGACAGAATAATAACATGACCCAGGCTGAAGACTGAAACCTCCAGACAGACAGAATAATAACATGACCCAGGCTGAAGACTGAAACCTCCAGACAGACAGAATAATAACATGACCCAGGCTGAAGACTGAAGCCTCCAGACAGACAGAATAATAACATGACCCAGGCTGAAGACTGAAGCCTCCAGACAGACAGAATAATAACATGACCCAGGCTGAAGACTGAAGCCTCCAGACAGACAGAATAATAACATGACCCAGGCTGAAGACTGAAGCCTCCAGACAGACAGAATAATAACATGACCCAGGCTGAAGACTGAAGCCTCCAGACAGACAGAATAATAACATGACCCAGGCTGAAGACTGAAGCCTCCAGACAGACAGAATAATAACATGACCCAGGCTGAAGACTGAAGCCTCCAGACAGACAGAATAATAACATGACCCAGGCTGAAGCCTCCAGACAGACAGAATAATAACATGACCCAGGCTGAAGCCTCCAGACAGACAGAATAATAACATGACCCAGGCTGAAGCTTCCAGACAGACAGAATAATAACATGACCCAGGCTGAAGACTGAAGCCTCCAGACAGACAGAATAATAACATGACCCAGGCTGAAGACTGAAGCCTCCAGACAGACAGAATAATAACATGACCCAGGATGAAGACTGAAGCCTCCAGACAGACAGAATAATAACATGACCCAGGCTGAAGCCTCCAGACAGACAGAATAATAACATGACCCAGGCTGAAGACTGAAGCCTCCAGACAGACAGAATAATAACATGACCCAGGCTGAAGCCTCCAGACAGACAGAATAATAACATGACCCAGGATGAAGACTGAAGCCTCCAGACAGACAGAATAATAACATGACCCAGGCTGAAGACTAAAGCCTCCAGACAGACAGAATAATAACATGACCCAGGCTGAAGACTGAAGCCTCCAGACAGTACAGACAGACAGAATAATAACTGGTCTTGTCTAACAGTTAGAACCTGTTCAAATGTAGTGCACATCCAATCTAACCACTGTCCCAGTGCAAGGTACAAAACAACAACACAGACAGGAAATGTGTCCACACAGCCAACTAGATAAGGCTGTTTTAGGTCGGTAACAATGAGCAATGGAGCCTAGACCACTCTGGTTCTACGGATATCTTACATTCTCAAGATGAAACCAATCACCAAAGAGGACACTCAAGGTGAGAAAACATCCAGCTAACCAGTAAAGTCCCAATTAAATCCATGTGATGGAAAAAGAAGAAGGAATTCTCTCTCTATCAACATCTCTCCTGAGCCAACAAAAATGTCAGGTTTAGGTTTTGCAGTGTAAGAGCTCTCTGTCCCTCTCCCCAGCCCCTCACCCTCTCTCGCTCCCTTCCTCCCTCCCCTTCTTAGATGTGGATCTCATTGAGCTTGCCCCAGCCATAAAGATTCCTAGCCTCTGTAAAAGGCCATTAAGCCATGTACATCTGGGGGAGTCTGTCTGGGGGAGTCAAGAACTCTAACATGAAAAGGATTCCAGAACCTCTCATTAACAGACAGACGATGTGTGTCTGCTCACTGGTCGAGGCCGCGTTCCATTCAGGAGGGCCACGCCCCCAGGACAGAGAGGAGTGGAGATGTCCCCACTTTACAACAGGAGAGGAAGTGCTAGTGTTTTAGTTAGGTCTCCTTCCTTATTACTAGAGGAGATGTCCCACTTTACAACAGGAGAGGAAGTGCTAGTGTTTTAGTTAGGTCTCCTTCCTTATTACTAGAGGAGATGTCCCACTTTACAACAGGAGAGGAAGTGCTAGTGTTTTAGTTAGGTCTCCTTCCTTATTACTAGAGGAGATGTCTCCACTTTACAACAGGAGAGGAAGTGCTAGTGTTTTAGTTAGGTCTCCTTCCTTATTACTAGAGGAGATGTCCCACTTTATAACAGAAGAGGAAGTGCTAGTGTTTTAGTTAGGTCTCCTTCCTTATTACTAGAGGAGATGTCCCACTTTACAACAGGAGAGGAAGTGCTAGTGTTTTAGTTAGGTCTCCTCCTATTACTAGAGGAGATGTCCCACTTTACAACAGGAGAGGAAGTGCTAGTGTTTTAGTTAGGTCTCCTTCCTTATTACTAGAGGAGATGTCTCCACTTTACAACAGGAGAGGAAGTGCTAGTGTTTTAGTTAGGTCTCCTTCCTTATTACTAGAGGAGATGTCCCACTTTACAACAGAAGAGGAAGTGCTAGTGTTTTAGTTAGGTCTCCTTCCTTATTACTAGAGGAGATGTCTCCACTTTACAACAGGAGAGGAAGTGCTAGTGTTTTAGTTAGGTCTCCTTATTACTAGAGGAGATGTCTCCACTTTACAACAGGAGAGGAAGTGCTAGTGTTTTAGTTAGGTCTCCTTATTACTAGAGGAGATGTCTCCACTTTACAACAGGAGAGGAAGTGCTAGTGTTTTAGTTAGGTCTCCTTCCTTATTACTAGAGGAGATGTCCCACTTTACAACAGGAGAGGAAGTGCTAGTGTTTTAGTTAGGTCTCCTTCCTTATTACTAGAGGAGATGTCTCCACTTTACAACAGGAGAGGAAGTGCTAGTGTTTTAGTTAGGTCTCCTTCCTTATTACTAGAGGAGATGTCCCACTTTACAACAGGAGAGGAAGTGCTAGTGTTTTAGTTAGGTCTCCTTATTACTAGAGGAGATGTCTCCACTTTACAACAGGAGAGGAAGTGCTAGTGTTTTAGTTAGGTCTCCTTCCTTATTACTAGAGGAGATGTCTCCACTTTACAACAGGAGAGGAAGTGCTAGTGTTTTAGTTAGGTCTCCTTCCTTATTACTAGAGGAGATGTCTCCACTTTACAACAGGAGAGGAAGTGCTAGTGTTTTAGTTAGGTCTCCTTCCTTATTACTAGAGGAGATGTCCCACTTTACAACAGGAGAGGAAGTGCTAGTGTTTTAGTTAGGTCTCCTTCCTTATTACTAGAGGAGATGTCTCCACTTTACAACAGGAGAGGAAGTGCTAGTGTTTTAGTTAGGTCTCCTTATTACTAGAGGAGATGTCTCCACTTTACAACAGGAGAGGAAGTGCTAGTGTTTTAGTTAGGTCTCCTTCCTTATTACTAGAGGAGATGTCCCACTTTACAACAGGAGAGGAAGTGCTAGTGTTTTAGTTAGGTCTCCTTCCTTATTACTAGAGGAGATGTCTCCACTTTACAACAGGAGAGGAAGTGCTAGTGTTTTAGTTAGGTCTCCTTCCTTATTACTAGAGGAGATGTCTCCACTTTACAACAGGAGAGGAAGTGCTAGTGTTTTAGTTAGGTCTCCTTCCTTATTACTAGAGGAGATGTCCCACTTTACAACAGGAGAGGAAGTGCTAGTGTTTTAGTTAGGTCTCCTTCCTTATTACTAGAGGAGATGTCTCCACTTTACAACAGGAGAGGAAGTGCTAGTGTTTTAGTTAGGTCTCCTTCCTTATTACTAGAGGAGATGTCCCCACTTTACAACAGGAGAGGAAGTGCTAGTGTTTTAGTTAGGTCTCCTTCCTTATTACTAGAGGAGATGTCTCCACTTTACAACAGGAGAGGAAGTGCTAGTGTTTTAGTTAGGTCTCCTTCCTTATTACTAGAGGAGATGTCCCCACTTTACAACAGGAGAGGAAGTGCTAGTGTTTTAGTTAGGTCTCCTTCCTTATTACTAGAGGAGATGTCCCACTTTACAACAGGAGAGGAAGTGCTAGTGTTTTAGTTAGGTCTCCTTATTACTAGAGGAGATGTCCCCACTTTATAACAGGAGAGGAAGTGCTAGTGTTTTAGTTAGGTCTCCTTCCTTATTACTAGAGGAGATGTCTCCACTTTACAACAGGAGAGGAAGTGCTAGTGTTTTAGTTAGGTCTCCTTCCTTATTACTAGAGGAGATGTCTCCACTTTACAACAGGAGAGGAAGTGCTAGTGTTTTAGTTAGGTCTCCTTATTACTAGAGGAGATGTCTCCACTTTACAACAGGAGAGGAAGTGCTAGTGTTTTAGTTAGGTCTCCTTCCTTATTACTAGAGGAGATGTCTCCACTTTACAACAGGAGAGGAAGTGCTAGTGTTTTAGTTAGGTCTCCTTATTACTAGAGGAGATGTCCCACTTTACAACAGGAGAGGAAGTGCTAGTGTTTTAGTTAGGTCTCCTTCCTTATTACTAGAGGAGATGTCTCCACTTTACAACAGGAGAGGAAGTGCTAGTGTTTTAGTTAGGTCTCCTTCCTTATTACTAGAGGAGATGTCTCCACTTTACAACAGGAGAGGAAGTGCTAGTGTTTTAGTTAGGTCTCCTTATTACTAGAGGAGATGTCCCACTTTACAACAGGAGAGGAAGTGCTAGTGTTTTAGTTAGGTCTCCTTCCTTATTACTAGAGGAGATGTCTCCACTTTACAACAGGAGAGGAAGTGCTAGTGTTTTAGTTAGGTCTCCTTATTACTAGAGGAGATGTCTCCACTTTACAACAGGAGAGGAAGTGCTAGTGTTTTAGTTAGGTCTCCTTCCTTATTACTAGAGGAGATGTCTCCACTTTACAACAGGAGAGGAAGTGCTAGTGTTTTAGTTAGGTCTCCTTCCTTATTACTAGAGGAGATGTCTCCACTTTACAACAGGAGAGGAAGTGCTAGTGTTTTAGTTAGGTCTCCTTCCTTATTACTAGAGGAGATGTCCCCACTTTACAACAGGAGAGGAAGTGCTAGTGTTTTAGTTAGGTCTCCTTATTACTAGAGGAGATGTCCCACTTTACAACAGGAGAGGAAGTGCTAGTGTTTTAGTTAGGTCTCCTTCCTTATTACTAGAGGAGATGTCCCCACTTTACAACAGGAGAGGAAGTGCTAGTGTTTTAGTTAGGTCTCCTTCCTTATTACTAGAGGAGATGTCTCCACTTTACAACAGGAGAGGAAGTGCTAGTGTTTTAGTTAGGTCTCCTTATTACTAGAGGAGATGTCTCCACTTTACAACAGGAGAGGAAGTGCTAGTGTTTTAGTTAGGTCTCCTTCCTTATTACTACAGGAGATGTCCCACTTTACAACAGGAGAGGAAGTGCTAGTGTTTTAGTTAGGTCTCCTTCCTTATTACTAGAGGAGATGTCCCACTTTACAACAGGAGAGGAAGTGCTAGTGTTTTAGTTAGGTCTCCTTCCTTATTACTAGAGGAGATGTCCCACTTTACAACAGGAGAGGAAGTGCTAGTGTTTTAGTTAGGTCTCCTTCCTTATTACTAGAGGAGATGTCCCACTTTACAACAGGAGAGGAAGTGCTAGTGTTTTAGTTAGGTCTCCTTCCTTATTACTAGAGGAGATGTCCCACTTTACAACAGGAGAGGAAGTGCTAGTGTTTTAGTTAGGTCTCCTTCCTTATTACTAGAGGAGATGTCTCCACTTTACAACAGGAGAGGAAGTGCTAGTGTTTTAGTTAGGTCTCCTTATTACTAGAGGAGATGTCTCCACTTTACAACAGGAGAGGAAGTGCTAGTGTTTTAGTTAGGTCTCCTTCCTTATTACTAGAGGAGATGTCTCCACTTTACAACAGGAGAGGAAGTGCTAGTGTTTTAGTTAGGTCTCCTTCCTTATTACTAGAGGAGATGTCTCCACTTTACAACAGGAGAGGAAGTGCTAGTGTTTTAGTTAGGTCTCCTTCCTTATTACTAGAGGAGATGTCCCCACTTTACAACAGGAGAGGAAGTGCTAGTGTTTTAGTTAGGTCTCCTTCCTTATTACTAGAGGAGATGTCTCCACTTTACAACAGGAGAGGAAGTGCTAGTGTTTTAGTTAGGTCTCCTTCCTTATTACTAGAGGAGATGTCTCCACTTTACAACAGGAGAGGAAGTGCTAGTGTTTTAGTTAGGTCTCCTTCCTTATTACTAGAGGAGATGTCCCACTTTACAACAGGAGAGGAAGTGCTAGTGTTTTAGTTAGGTCTCCTTCCTTATTACTAGAGGAGATGTCCCACTTTACAACAGGAGAGGAAGTGCTAGTGTTTTAGTTAGGTCTCCTTCCTTATTACTAGAGGAGATGTCTCCACTTTACAACAGGAGAGGAAGTGCTAGTGTTTTAGTTAGGTCTCCTTATTACTAGAGGA
This sequence comes from Salvelinus alpinus, assembly GCF_045679555.1. Classification (NCBI taxonomy): domain Eukaryota; kingdom Metazoa; phylum Chordata; class Actinopteri; order Salmoniformes; family Salmonidae; genus Salvelinus; species Salvelinus alpinus. The sequence continues at coordinate 70,298,236 of NC_092095.1, forward strand.
GATGTCTCCACTTTACAACAGGAGAGGAAGTGCTAGTGTTTTAGTTAGGTCTCCTTCCTTATTACTACAGGAGATGTCCCACTTTACAACAGGAGAGGAAGTGCTAGTGTTTTAGTTAGGTCTCCTTCCTTATTACTAGAGGAGATGTCCCACTTTACAACAGGAGAGGAAGTGCTAGTGTTTTAGTTAGGTCTCCTTCCTTATTACTAGAGGAGATGTCCCACTTTACAACAGGAGAGGAAGTGCTAGTGTTTTAGTTAGGTCTCCTTCCTTATTACTAGAGGAGATGTCCCACTTTACAACAGGAGAGGAAGTGCTAGTGTTTTAGTTAGGTCTCCTTCCTTATTACTAGAGGAGATGTCCCACTTTACAACAGGAGAGGAAGTGCTAGTGTTTTAGTTAGGTCTCCTTCCTTATTACTAGAGGAGATGTCCCACTTTACAACAGGAGAGGAAGTGCTAGTGTTTTAGTTAGGTCTCCTTCCTTATTACTAGAGGAGATGTCTCCACTTTACAACAGGAGAGGAAGTGCTAGTGTTTTAGTTAGGTCTCCTTATTACTAGAGGAGATGTCTCCACTTTACAACAGGAGAGGAAGTGCTAGTGTTTTAGTTAGGTCTCCTTCCTTATTACTAGAGGAGATGTCTCCACTTTACAACAGGAGAGGAAGTGCTAGTGTTTTAGTTAGGTCTCCTTCCTTATTACTAGAGGAGATGTCTCCACTTTACAACAGGAGAGGAAGTGCTAGTGTTTTAGTTAGGTCTCCTTCCTTATTACTAGAGGAGATGTCCCCACTTTACAACAGGAGAGGAAGTGCTAGTGTTTTAGTTAGGTCTCCTTCCTTATTACTAGAGGAGATGTCTCCACTTTACAACAGGAGAGGAAGTGCTAGTGTTTTAGTTAGGTCTCCTTCCTTATTACTAGAGGAGATGTCTCCACTTTACAACAGGAGAGGAAGTGCTAGTGTTTTAGTTAGGTCTCCTTCCTTATTACTAGAGGAGATGTCCCACTTTACAACAGGAGAGGAAGTGCTAGTGTTTTAGTTAGGTCTCCTTCCTTATTACTAGAGGAGATGTCTCCACTTTACAACAGGAGAGGAAGTGCTAGTGTTTTAGTTAGGTCTCCTTATTACTAGAGGAGGGCAATTCCACGATAACGGAATTACGCTTTGACTCCAACTTTTCACTTCAAAATGAAACAGACTTACGGTGTTATCTCCCTCAGTTTTTTATGCGACCACATTTTCCAGAACTCTTAAATATCTGCTCCGAATTAAGATTCAAAGATGCCTGCAGAAAGAATGGGGAGTCAGCTGTGCCTATGACATCACACCTTGAGTAAAAAATATATATTTTAAAGTTGGTTATTGAACTACAGTAGGTGAAGTGGATTTACATCCGTTAACTACAGTAGGTGAAGTGGATTTACATCTGTTAACTACAGTAGGTAAAGTGGATTTACATCCGTTAACTACAGTAGGTGAAGTGGATTTACATCCGTTAACTACAGTAGGTGAGGTGGATTTACATCCGTTAACTACAGTAGGTGAAGTGGATTTACATCCGTTAACTACAGTAGGTGAGGTGGATTTACATCCGTTAACTACAGTAGGTGAAGTGGATTTACATCCGTTAACTACAGTAGGTGAAGTGGATTTACATCCGTTAACTACAGTAGGTGAAGTGGATTTACATCCGTTAACTACAGTAGGTAAAGTGGATTTACATCCGTTAACTACAGTAGGTGAAGTGGATTTACATCCGTTAACTACAGTAGGTGAAGTGGATTTACATCCGTTAACTACAGTAGGTGAAGTGGATTTACATCCGTTAACTACAGTAGGTGAAGTGGATTTACATCCGTTAACTACAGTAGGTGAAGTGGATTTACATCCGTTAACTACAGTAGGTGAAGTGGATTTACATCCGTTAACTACAGTAGGTGAAGTGGATTTACATCCGTTAACTACAGTAGGTGAAGTGGATTTACATCCGTTAACTACAGTAGGTGAAGTGGATTTACATCCGTTAACTACAGTAGGTGAAGTGGATTTACATCCGTTAACTACAGTAGGATGAAGTGGATTTACATCCGTTAACTACAGTAGGTGAAGTGGATTTACATCCGTTAACTACAGTAGGTGAAGTGGATTTACATCCGTTAACTACAGTAGGTGAAGTGGATTTACATCCGTTAACTACAGTAGGTGAAGTGGATTTACATCCGTTAACTACAGTAGGTGAGGTGGATTTACATCCGTTAACTACAGTAGGTGAAGTGGATTTACATCCGTTAACTACAGTAGGTGAAGTGGATTTACATCCGTTAACTACAGTAGGTGAAGTGGATTTACATCCGTTAACTACAGTAGGTGAAGTGGATTTACATCCGTTAACTACAGTAGGTGAAGTGGATTTACATCCGTTAACTACAGTAGGTGAAGTGGATTTACATCCGTTAACTACAGTAGGTGAAGTGGATTTACATCCGTTAACTACAGTAGGTGAAGTGGATTTACATCCGTTAACAGCATTTTGGTCCCTGGCAATTCCCAGCCCTAGTAGGTAGGTATCAGTAAGAGCCAGGAGAGATGGCATGAACTGGAGAGAGAGAGATGTTGTCTTCACTGTCTTGCTCTGACCACCAGATGGCAGAAGACAGTAATGAGCTTAACATAACAGTATACCAGAGGAAGGAATGACAGTAGCAGGTGACACAACTGGTTTGTGACTACTATGATTTACCATTGTAGCCGATTCAATTGCAGTAATTCCATTACAGATTGTTGGGTAATTCCATTGTGAACTTTTATCTTAAAGATGTGGGTTTTTGGTAACGGAATTAGAACCCACTGGGCAAAAGTTGGTTTACTCAACATTGTTTCCATGTCATTTAAAAAAATAAAATAATTCAATGATGACGTTGAATCAGCGTGGAAAACTGATTGGATCTGCAAAAAGTTACCTTTTTTTACCCAACTTTGAACCTACATTTTTAGTTGAATTGACAACTCAACCAAATGTAAATCAAAACTAGACGTTGAACTAACATCTGTGCCCAGTGGGAAGGGCACAAGGCAATGTTTCTTAAACGTACAGAAGGCAAATCTCCAAAACTAAATCTAGGTGTTGATATTAGTTGGCAGGGGTCTTTACTGCAACATTACTGTGTTTTAGTTTATTTCTGATACTTTTCTGGACTTTTTCCTGCTAGATGTTTTCTAAGACTCCTTTTCCATCTGTTTGACCAGAAATCAAAGCCTTTGATTATTCCACATTTTTAGGATGGAAAATGGTTGAAGAATGTATATATGCCTTAATTTAAAAAAAAATATATATATATAGACTCTTAGCTTTCATTTGACATGCTTCTATGAACTTCACATGTTAGCGCTCATGTGTCCTTTTTAAATGGACCTGCCCAGGAGTAGACCACCGACAACCTGTTTTAAACCTAAATAATATATACAGTAATATCTGTGTGTGATGTCCATTTTGGAGGGTCAGAGAGAGCAGCTGACACTGGTCCTTAGCTTGGGGGGGACCACAGTAACAATACCATACTAAATAATACTGGCACTTTAATAACATCATATTAAATGGTTATAATGTATAAAAGGATGGTTATACCAGTAGTCCAACATATACCAGTACTGATATACACTTCTCTGATTTAGAAGATGAATAATATTATGACATAAACACCACTCAGGGATTATTGTTCTACTGTTCAGTTTTTGTTGTCATAGGAAGGAAACGTTCTATTATTACTAACCTGTAACATAGGGTGTCTTAAACTATGGGTAGGGTCCCAAAGGGGGCCCTGGGAATGTCAGGGGTGAGTCATGAGAATACAGTGCCTTGCAAAAGTATTCATCAACCTTGTCACTTGTCCTATTTTGTTTGCTTTACAACCTGTAATTTAAATGGATTTTTATTTGGATTTCATGTAATGGACATACACAAAATAGTCCAAATTGGTGAAGTGAAAAAAAAAAAAAATAGCTTGATTCAAAAAATATATATATATAAAACTGAAAAGTGTTGTGTGTGCATATGTATTCACCCCCTTTGCTATGAAGCCCCTAAATAAGATCTGGTGCAATCAATTACCTTCAGAAGTCACATAATTAGTTAAATATAGTCCACCTGTATGCAATCTAAGTATCACGTGATCTCAGTGTATATATACACACACACACACACACACACACACACACACACACACACACACACACACACACACACACACACACACACACACACACACACACACACACACACACACACACACACACACACACACACCTGTTCTGAAAGGCCCCAGAGTCTGCAACACCACTAAGCAAGGGGCACCACCAACAAGCAGTACCATGAAGACCAAGGAGCTCTCCAAACAGGTCAGGGACAAAGTTGGAGAGTATAGATCAGGGTTGGGTTATATAAAAATATCCAAAACTTTGAACATCCCACGGAGCGCCATTAAATCCGTAAATATAACATGGAAAGAATATGGCACCACAACAAACCTGCCAAGAGTGGGCTGCCCACCAAAAATCATGGACCAGTCAAGGAGGGCATTAATCAGAGAGGCAACAAAGAGACAAACATAACCCAGAAGGAGCTGCAAAGCTCCACCGCGGACATTGGAGTATCTGTCCATAGGACAGATTTTAGGTTTTAGGCTGGGTTTCTGTACAGCACTTTGAGATATCAGCTGATGTAAGAAGGGCTATATAAATACATTTGATTTGATTTGACCACTTTAAGCCGTACACTCCACAGAGCTGGGCTTTACGGAAGAGTGTCCAGAAAAAAGCCATTGCTTAAAGAAAAAAATAAGCAAACACGTTTGGTGTTTGCCAAAAGGCATGTGGAAGACTCCCCAAACATATGGAAGAAGGTACTCTGGTCAGATGAGACTAAAATTGAGCTTTTTGGCCATCAAAGAAAACTCTATGTCTGGGGCAAACCCAGCACCTCTCATTACCCAGAGAACACCATCCCCACAGTGAAGCATGGTGGTGGCAGCATCATGCTGTGGGGATGTTTTTCCATCGGAAGGGACTGGGAAACTGGTCAGAATTGAAGGAATGATGGATGGTGCTAAATACAGGGAAATTATTGAGAGAAACCTGTTTCAGTCTTCCAGAGATTTGAGACTGGGACGGAGGTTCACCTTCCAGCAGGACAATGAACCTAAGCATACTGCTAAAGCAACACTCGAATGGTTTAGGGGGAAACATTTTAATGTCTTGGAATGGCCTAGTCAAAGCCCAGACCTCAATCCAATTGAGAATCTGTGGTATGACTTAAATATTGCTGTACACCAGCGGAACCCATTAAACTTGAAGGAGCTGGAGCAGTTTTGCCTTGAAGAATGGGCAAATATCCCAGTGGCTAGATGTGCCAAGCTTATAGAGACATACCGGCAGGGGACTTGCAGCTGTAATTGCTGCAAAAGGTGTCTCTACAAAGTATTGACTTTGGGGGGGGGTGAATAGTTATGCAACCTTAAGTTCAGTTTTTTTGTCTTATTTCTTGTTTGTTTCACAGTAAAAAAAAAAAAAAAATCTACAAAGTGGTAGGCATGTTGTGTAAATCAAATGATACAAAAATCTATTTTAATTCCAGGTTGTAAGGGAACATAATAGGGAAAATGCCAAGGGGGTGTATACTTCTGCGAGCCACTGTATATCTATTATTACACACTATGTATTATTAGTTTGGGTTGTTGTAGGACGATTTGGGTTACAGAAGGACCATCAATTTCTCATTTGGGTCTCGAGGTGAAAAAGTTTAAACGGGTAGCGTTTTTACTCACCACGGTAAGAACACGGCACGGCCAAAGACTTAGTAACGTAGTTGTAGTCCCGATCTGGTTACCTATAAGTACAAACATAATAAATATGTAATAACCCAAAAACATTACTAACTTATTTCCGGATAACTTCTAAACTACCCACAATTTCTCAACGCCATATGGAGGATCTACTCTATACTAGCGAATTTAGCCCAAGCTGGCTAACGTTAGCCACACCTCATGCTATTCACTGACTTTGTGGCTGTGCAGTGGTGTAATGTACTTAAGTAAAAATACTTAAGTACTGCTTAAGTAGTTTTTTGGGCTATCTGTACTTTACTATTTATATTTTTGACAACTTTACTTCACTACATTCCTAAAGAAAATAATGTACTTTTTACTCCATACATTTTCCCTGACACCCAAAGGTTTTCGTTACATTTATATTGCTTAGCAAGACAGGAAAATGGTCCAATTCAAGCACCTATCAAGAGAACATCTCTGGTCATCCCTACTGCCTCTGATCTGGCAGACTCACTAAACACACATGCTTTGTTTGTAAATTATGTCAGAGTGTTGGAGTATGCCCCTGGCTATTCGTAAAAATAAAAATAAAAACGAAGAAATAGTGCCGTCCAGTTTGCTTAATATAAGGAATTTGAAATTATTTATACTTTTACTTTTGATACTTAAGTATATTTAAAACAAAATACTTTTAGACTTTTACTCAAGTAGTATTTTACAGGGTGACTTTCACTTGAGTCATTTTCTATTAAGGTATTTTTACTTAAGTATGACAATTGTGTACTTTTCCACAACTGTGGCTGTGTTATCTAGGTGGGCTGTGTTATCTAGGTGGGCTGTATTATCTAGGTGGGCTGTGTTATCTAGGTGGGCTGTATTATCTAGGTGGGCTGTGTTATCTAGGTGGGCTGTATTATCTAGGTGGGCTGTGTTATCTAGGTGGGCTGTATTATCTAGGTGGGCTGTATTATCTAGGTGGGATGTGTTATCTAGGTGGGCTGTGTTATCTAGGTGGGCTGTATTATCTAGGTGGGCTGTGTTATCTCCCGGGTGGCGCAGTGGTCTAGGGCACTGCATCGCAGCCGGCCGCAACCGGGAGATCCGTGGGGCGACGCACAATTGGCATAGCGTCGTCCGGGTTAGGGAGGGTTTGGCCGGTAGGGAGGGTTTGGCCGGTAGGGATATCTTTGTCTCAGTATGTAAAACAAATGTAATAAAATGTATGCACTCTACTGTAAGTCGCTCTGGATAAGAGCGTCTGCTAAATGACTAAAATGTAAATGTAAATGTAAATGTAGGTGGGCTGTGTTATCTAGGTGGGCTGTGTTATCTAGGTGGGCTGTATTATCTAGGTGGGCTGTGTTATCTAGGTGGGCTGTGTTATCTAGGTGGGCTGTATTATCTAGGTGGGCTGTGTTATCTAGGTGGGCTGTGTTATCTAGGTGGGAACCCTTTAACAAGCAGGCACCGGTGCCTTCGACAGAAAAACTCATACCTGCTTGCTGTAATTGTGTAATACCTCGTCTGTTCACCTTTTTGTTTTGTCAACTTTTTGGCATGTTCTCTGTGAAGTAGGCTACGGGAGTTTTGCAACTTTTCCAACCTTGGATTAGTGCTAGCGCGCTAGCTGACGGACATCTGAAATCTATTTTGGATTTCGGCCCGATGAAGCACCCGTCTCTCCTCTCTTCGGTAGCTAACTCAGCCTGCACTCTTTTATAAGTGTTTGCATCGGATGGGCCCCCAACTATCAATCTGTAAGTCTCTGCTTTCTCTTTGCTTTTAATCTGCAGTTATGTGTTAGTTGTGTTCTAGCTGGTCTCTAGTAGGAGGGCTCTAGCTTGCCGACCATAACCGTGGTGGTTGGCTAGGCTGGCTAGGCTAATAGCTAGTTGGCTAAGTAGCTAACTTTAGCTGGCTGGTTAGCTTGCTGGCTATGATAGCTGCATATAGCTAACATTCATTGATAACTGGTTGTATGGTGTTATATATTTCCAAGACTTTGGTTTACTTTAATGTAGCTGTAAGCTAGGTGTTGATAGCAACTGGCTGGTAGGGCTAATATTAGCAGGCAAGTAGGGCTAATGTTAGGTTAGTTGGCTAGCAACCTTGCAAGTTGATTTGTAAAAATAAATTCATAAAGTATTGGCTTGTAAGTTGGCTGAAAGTAATTGAAACCAGTAGTCATGAGTGCCAACGATTTGGTTTAATTTGAAGTTATTCCTTTTGGAGTTTACATTTTAGGGAATAGGCTGGCTTGCAGGGTCTTCCATATTACATCACACCCTTGAAAAACCTTTCCCGACATGACCTCGGCATTCTTTGGAAATTCTGATCTGTTTTATGTAATACTCCCCAAAAAAGGTGTAACTTTGCATTGTGATTTTTCATGTGTACACTAATGCAAATCCTTATGTTACATGTGGTTACGTTTATGTTACCTACCCTTTAAGAACCCTTGCTGTTACACCATAAAATCTCTATTTGATACATTGTATAACATGACATGAGGTGAATGGTGTCCGAGTAAAACGAATGTAGGGGGCGTGTCCATATCGTGTGTCTGCACTCCTCAGAAGTGGGCGTTAACCGAAGAGGCTCACAGCAGTTTAGAAATTAGAAAAATATGCCCTTAGTTTATCTTTCGTTAATACTTATTTAATTCATTAATATATATTGCAAAAATGGGTACATAGATAGGCAACTGTTAAGCATTCTCTTAGATAAAGAAAAGCCTATTGATTGACTTATTGTTTTTCAAAGACAACCCTGTGCAAATAAGTTTTTGGGGAAATACGGCAAGCCTAGTGTAAATAAAACAGTAAAGTATAAATAAAAACATACTAACGTGTGTTGACAATCAATTGACCAAATAAAACATCGGCGTGTGATGCGTTTCCTTTTCCCTTTTTCATAATTCTCTCTTTTCCTGTCAATGATGTCAGCTAGGAACTAATATTACGATTTAGAGATGGAACATGTGCCTCGATTATATCTCCACAAGTATTATTATTATGATGATCTCTTTCTCTGAAAGGAATTGACCATCGTAAACACCAATAGCGCCCACTGTGCAGCAGTAGAGTCCAGGGAATATGTTACAAGAGCCAAAATGTGCCATGAAAAATACACACCGAGCTCATGGCGTAGTACTCATTGTTTACGTTTAATCTCTGCTCTCTCAGCGTTTGTACATAGCCTACACAAACCAGTAGGCCTAGATGAGAGTGAAAATTCCATATACTATATCTGGAAGTTATCATGAAATACACACAATGTAGTACTCACAGTTTCGAGAAGGTATTCGCGTCAGATCCTTCTTTTGCCATCAGATGCAGGCCGCCATATTCCGTGCTCTACACCACGCGCATGTCCAACAGCGAGCTGCAATTTATGTTTTCCACTGTAGGTTTTATAATAAGGGGAATTTATTCATAGATTCTATAAAATACAGAATATCTTTCTGTGAAATTAACCATATTTACTAAATATATTTATAATGAAACGAAACTACAATAGACTGGTGGTACTTTTTTGCATAGTAGAAGGAATATAAATTAATTATATAATATTCAAAATCTTGAATATGAATAGAAATATGTACAAAATATATAGAAAAATGTTATGAAAAACATATGCTATGGTAAAGGATCTAGGTCTACTATTTAGTCACAGAGTTTATTATAAAACGAACGACGAATAGATAGAAACCCATAGCATCTTTTACTTGGCTCATTAGCATTAATTATGAATAGAATAGAAGGAGATGCCACAGGTAGCCTAATGGTTTCAGACTGTTTTGGGCTTTGTTAGCTCTTTTCCATAGAATGAGCCTTGAAATAATTACAGACAAATAATTTAGAGATGGTTTTAATATTCAATTATTTCCTGATTTCACCTTTACTTGCATTTAAACTAATTAGGTGACAGAAGAAACCATCATACCATAACATAGCATTATGAACAGTAAATAACTAGGCTAAGTTAAATAATAGAATAGAATAGGATAAAATAGTCTGCATGGCTCTAAGACTTTCAGCACTGTCAAAGCAGGACAGACCGTCACTAGAGAGACAGCTCGAACGTAAATAAAATCCCGCCTTTTGGACAATGTTTTACACTTACTCTACCCTCATAGGTTAAGAGAAACAGGGTGTCGGTGGAATGACCCTTCTCGCCTTCCTATTGGTCTAAGCTGACGCCAGTCAGAAGGATGCCGTTGCTGCTATAACCAGCAGTAGGCTGAGTATGGAACACCGTGCAGGTTAATAATAGCTACTGTTGAGGCTAGCTGCATCCGACACTTCGTTATAGGATGATGCAGGTGGAATCGTTTTATCCGTTTCAAAGATCTGACTGAGTGAGTATCGGATCGTTATATGTGTTTTCCCCGTTTAGTATGCTGTTGTTTTGTTCTGTCTCCACCATCACACCACATCATCATTTTCATGGACATGGTGTTATTCAGTCAGTGCAGATCGAGTTTTTTTCATAGACTGCACAGGCAGGGGCAGGCATAGCTTACAGTCAACCTGATGACAATTATACTAGCTCATTATCCAGATATCCTTCTGTCATTCTGTTATATCACAGACATAACATCTCATTTGTCAGGAGAATGGAATCAGGTTTTGGTAAAGCCGTTTGTTGCTAGACATCGTGATCGATACATGGCATAGCCTACATAGGCTGCCTACATTACATGGTGATGCAGGAGGAACAGTATGTGGGAGGCTGACAGAGCAGGCTATAGGAATGCTGTTTTGCTTTGCTTTAGCGTCACTGCGATTTAGAGACGCAGTTTCATCGCACACCATCTCTCTCTCTCTCTCTCTCTCTCTCTCTCTCTCTCTCTCTCTCTCTCTCTATGTGTGTCTCTCTGTCTCTCTCTCTCTCACTCTGTCACACCAACGCACACACACACACACACACACACACACACACACACACACACACACACACACACACACACACACACACACACACATACACACATACATACAATCCATCATTCATCATTTCAAGTTCTGAACCAGTGGGATGTAGCAACCCCAGAATAGCAACAGGGACTAGTTTGTATCTGTTCATTTGCCTGTTGTCAGACCTAGTCTGGTGTATTACCTACAACGTAACACTTGTAGATGTTGAGCTTTTGGGAGCCACTGCCTCTGTCTTCTAGGTCAGTCCCCAGATAGAACACTGATGTTTCACCAGATGTATACATCTGAAGCATCCGGTTGGCGTTTCCACTCACCACCAAATATGGTAGTGACAGGAAGCCCGCTGGCCGGCAGTGGGAGAAGATGGAAGGAGATGGATGTTGGCCGACGTTCTGCACATTTTCTCATCGATGAAACATCTGATCTCGATGCAGTTTTCTGTTCCCAGAACTAGAATCTGTTACGAACAGAATGGACTAAGGTTGATAGATTTGACCCTTTGCCAAAGTAAATAAAACTGTTGTTTAGACGGAGTGCGAAGGGCGAATTTAGTTATTGCACAGAGTAGGCGTAACAGAAATATGCAAATACATGCTATTTTGGGTTAGTTATACAAATCTTTGCTTTGGCTACATTGTGTATTTCCATATTGCTATTTCCTCATTTAATGATTTAATGAAATAATAACTGCAGTTAGTTAGCACAGAACAGTACATTCCATAAGCCAACAATGTGCAGAGTATTTTAAACTACAGTTCTAAATTTTTTATGTTTTTTCTTTCTCCTTCATGCGTTTTCCTAAGTGCAGAACAGACCTCTAAGGAAAATGGTTGGGGTCAGCTGCTGTTTTTAGACTCATGTTCCTTCTTAACTATGTGGAGGTCCTGCCTATGGGAGTTGATTCCAGAGTATTTGTCTGCCACACATGATGTGGAGTACACTGACTGTGCAGTTATTACCAAGGCTACTGTAGTGGAATAGTACAGGATATCTATTTTTTATTAAACCACCATCTCTAGTACTGCTGTGTCTGCCTCATCTTCTGGGTTCTGCCAATTATTTAGTGACTGTTTCTCGCACCGGGTCCTGACAGAAACACTGAGCCATTAATATGAACCCAGAGGCAGCCAGTACCCAGGACTTTTTTCCCATGCTGTCCCACCACGAGGGGACTGTCCAACGTCACAAAGCTGCTCTGGTTCAGCAAGAGGCCTTACTGGCTGGACATTCTCAACTTCTGTCGGAGATGATGACTTCCATAAAGCAGATTTCTGATCAACTTTCTCCTGCAACCGCTTCTGCTCCAGTTCATCAGATTCAAGTGCCCGTGGCAGTTAACCCCCTGGCTGAACCTCGTCTGCCGCCTCCCCAACGGTTCTCAGGTGATCCGAGTGTTTGTAAGGGGTTTTTCACCCAATGTTCTCTCTCCTTCGAGCTGCAACCCTCGTCGTTTCCCACCGACCGCTCCAAGATAGCATATATTATCACCCTGCTGTCGGAAAAAGCCCTAGCCTGGGCTACTGCTGTGTGGGATGCCCAAAGTCCCTGCTGTGCCAGCTACTCTACCTTTGCTGAAGAATTCAAGCGAGTGTTTCAAGGTCCTACCAGCGGTCCTGACTCAGCCAAACAGCTCCTGACTCTCCGCCAAGGTCGGCGCAGCGTGATGGACTATGCCATCCAGTTCCACACGGTGGCAGCAGTGAGTGGCTGGAATGACGAGGCGCTCACAGTGTGTTTTTTGAAGGGTCTTTCCGACACCATCCAAGATGAACTGGCCACTCGGGAACCACCAGACAACCTCGAGTCCCTGATCAAGTTGGCTTCACGCATAGACCAGCGTCTGAGAGAGAGAGAGCTCAACCGTAGATCTCTCACCCTAGCTCCTATCGGTCCCAGCTCCGAGTCTCCACCTTTATCCTCACTGACTCCACCGGAACCCATGCAGGTTGGACGCATCTCCCAGGCTGAGAGAGACCGCCGGATGAGGGAGCGATGCTGTCTATATTGCGGCAAACCGGGCCATTTCCTCTCCACGTGTCCCGGGCTCCAGGGAAAACGCACTCTCCCGTGCAGGCCTGGGAGGACTGTAACGGGTAACATAACCTCCTCCCATCCATCCAACTCCCGCCTGCTCATTCCAGTTACCCTTTCCTGGGACAACCACGAGCTTCCCCTTCAAGCCTTGGTAGACTCTGGAGCCGCAGGTAACTTCATGGATGGTGTCTGGGCGAAGGAGAATGGCGTTCCCTCTGAACCTCTAAGTGACCCCATAAGGGTTACTACGTTGGATGGAAGCCCTTTGGGATCTGGACTTGTCACTCGTGTCACTACTCCCTTGCGACTTTCAGTTTCCCAACACCAGGAAGTGATGAACTTTCATCTGACCTCGTGTTCCGAGTTCCCTCTCGTCCTTGGATACCCCTGGCTTCACAGCCATAACCCTCACATCGACTGGTCTGTGGGCACTATCAAGTAGTGGGGTCCTACGTGCCAAGCCACTTGTATCTTCCCAAGTTCCCAGAGTTCCCCTCCCGAGTCTCTAGAATCCATCGACCTGTATTTAGCAAACAGAGGGCCACCAAACTACCACCCCATAGACCTTACGATTGCCCCATCGACCTGTTTCCGGGCACCTGCCCCCCCAGGGGTCGGATCTTTTCCCTATCTCCTCCCGAACGAGCTGCTATGGATACCTACATCAAGGACGCTCTGGCAGCAGGCCTCATGCGTCCATCCACCTCGCCGGCGGGAGCAGGGTTTTTCTTTGTGGCCAAAAAAGACGGGGGATTACGTCCTTGCATCGACTACCGGGGACTTAATGCCATAACCGTCCGTAACCGCTACCCGCTACCCCTTATGGCCACAGCCTTTGAGCTGCTCCAGGAAGCAGTTGTCTTCACTAAGCTTGACCTGCGGAACGCATACCATCTTGTGCGGATCAAACCCGGTGACGAGTGGAAGACCGCTTTCAACACGCCTACTGGTCACTACGAATACTTGGTGATGCCCTTCGGCCTGACCAACGCTCCGGCTGTGTTCCAAGCGCTCATAAACGATGTGCTTAGGGATATGCTTAACATCTTCGTGTTTGTTTACTTGGATGACATCCTCATCTTTTCGAGCTCCCTTCAAGAACACACTAAGCATGTCAGACAAGTACTCAAACGCCTCCTTGACAGCCATTTGTACGTGAAGCCGGAAAAATGTGAATTCCATTCCTCCCGAGTACAATTCCTGGGATTTGTAGTGGAACCCGGTCGAGTCCAGATGGACCCCAAGAAGGTAGGGGCGGTAGCGGATTGGCCCACCCCCAAGTCCGTTAAGGAAGTTCAGCGTTTCCTGGGCTTCACCAACTTTTACCGCAAGTTCATCAAGAACTTCAGCTCGGTGGCAGCCCCTCTCTCAGCTGTAACCAAGGGTGGCAACACAAGGTTTCTGTGGGGAAGAGAAGCTGAGACGGCCTTCCAAGGACTCAAGCAGCGCATCCTCTCTGCTCCCATTCTGACACTACCAACGGCGGATGAACCTTTTGTGGTGGAGGTAGACGCATCAGAGGTTGGGGTTGGAGCTGTCCTGTCTCAGAGGGGTGAAGACAAGAAGCTTCATCCTTGCGCCTTCTTCTCTCACCGGCTTACCCCGGCCGAGAGGAATTACGATGTGGGGGATCGTGAACTCCTAGCGGTTAAGATGGCATTGAAGGAATGGAGACACTGGCTCGAGGGGGCTTCTCAACCGTTTCAAGTGCTTACGGACCACAAAAATCTGGAGTATATCCAGCAGGCGAAGCGGTTGAACTCCAGACAAGCTCGATGGTCTCTTTTCTTCAGCCGATTTCAGTTTATCCTCACCTATAGACCCGGGTCGAAGAATCTCAAACCGGACGCCTTGTCACGAATCTACTCTCCTGCCATTCGAGAAGATACTGACATGACTGTCCTTCCGGCCGCTAAGATCGTGGCTCCGATCTCGTGGCAAGTGGAGGATACCGTGAAACAAGCCCAAGCCATCGAACCGGGCCCTGGAGGAGGTCCTGCCAATCGGTTGTTTGTTCCCAAGGCAGCAAGGTCCCAAGTCCTTCTGTGGGGGCACTCCTCTCGCCTCACCTGTCACCCGGGCGTAGGTCGCACCTTGGAGTTCATCCAGCGTAAGTTCTGGTGGCCCACCATAAAAGAAGACGTTGCCACTTTCGTCAAGGCCTGTTCCGTGTGCTGCCAGGGCAAATCTTCTCACCTCCGCCCTCAAGGACTCCTTCACCCTCTATCTATTCCCCACCGACCCTGGTCCCATATCTCATTGGACTTTATTACTGGCCTTCCTCCGTCCCATGGTAATACAACTATCCTAGTCATCATCGACAGGTTTTCTAAGGCGGCCAGGTTCGTTCCCTTGACTAAGTTACCTTCTGCCAAGGAAACGGCTGAGTTGGTGATTAACCATGTGTTCCGAGTCTTCGGCATTCCGCAAGATATGGTTTCTGACAGAGGTCCCCAGTTCGCCTCAAGGTTTTGGAAGGCCTTCTGCCAACTCATAGGGGCCACTGCCAGTCTATCTTCAGGGTACCATCCGGAGTCCAATGGCCAAACCGAGAGGATGAATCAAGAGCTGGAAACCACCCTCAGATGTATGGTCTCCAACAACCCGTCCACATGGTCGTCCTTCATGGTTTGGGCCGAGTACGCGCACAACACCTTGTGCTCCTCCTCCACTGGTATGTCCCCGCACGAGTGTCAGTTTGGCTATGCTCCTCCATTGTTCCCGGACCAGGAGGCAGAAGTCAGTGTGCCTTCAGCCTCGAGGTTCATCAGACGCTGTCGGCTTACGTGGAAGAAGGCCCGTCTTAATCTTCTGCGTTCCTCACAGAGGTACCAACAACAAGCCAACAGACGTCGCCGTCCCGGGCCTACCCTGCGCCTCGGCCAGAGAGTATGGCTCTCAACCAAGAATTTACCGCTACAGGTGGAGTCTCGCAAACTGTCCCAGAAATTCATCGGTCCCTTTAAGGTTGCCAGAAAAGTGAACCCCGTTACTTTTCGCCTGCACTTACCCAGATCCCTTAAAATTAATCCCACGTTTCACATTTCTTTATTAAAACCTGTTGTTTTTTCTCCCCTTATCCCGGCAGGCAGACCTCCCCCTCCGCCCCGTATCATCGGAGGCCAGTCGGCTTATACCGTCCATCGGATACTGGATTCCCGCCGGGTGCAGCGGTCCTGGCAGTATCTGGTGGACTGGGAAGGCTACGGTCCCGAGGAGCGCTCCTGGGTTCCTGCCAAGGACATACTGGACCCTGACCTCATTCGTCAGTTCAGGGTCCTCCACCCTGAGAAGGCTGGTAGGAACGTCAGGAGCCGTTCCTAGGGGGGGGATTCTGTCAGGTTTTGGCCAGGACTGTTCAGGTTTTGTTCACTAGATGTCCCCCTTGCACCTTTTTTGTACCTTTTGTTTTTCTTGCTCCAATTATTGTTTGCACCTGTAAGTCATTCCCTTGTTAGTATTTAAACCCTGTGTGTTCCTTAGTTCCTTGCTCAGTGTTTGTAAGTTAGCACCCAGCCCCAGCCCAAGCCTTGTTTTATATAGACTTTTCTCTTGTTGGATTTTCCAGAGGTTCTCTGGTTTTGTTCTTGTTTATTATTTGAGTAGTCTTTTGAGGTTTGTTTTTCCCTGCTGTTTTTTACCACTTTGTGGATTTTTCGTTGTATTTTGGAGGATATCTATTTTTTATTAAACCACCATCTCTAGTACTGCTGTGTCTGCCTCATCTTCTGGGTTCTGCCAATTATTTAGTGACTGTTTCTCGCACCGGGTCCTGACAGGTCCTATGTCTTTCACAGTCCTACCTAATGACTGCATCAAATCTACGTGAGGGTTTTATCCTGTACCTAGTATGTCATATCGATCGTTTCAACTTTGTCATTTAGAAGGTAGCGTCTCCATCCCTGATGTTTTCTGTTTCTGTAATGTCTTCCTTCAGGGGAGGGAGGGAGGGAGGGTGGGTGGGTGGGAGGGAGGGAGGGAGGTTGTTTCTTGCTCATATAAGAGTTATAGAACCCAAGGAAATGTTGCTGTATGTACTGACTACCATCTGTGCGGGATGTTATTTGACGTGTGATGACATGTGACGTGTGTGTATGTGTGTGTGTGTGTATGTGTGGACGTGTTTAACTATACTTGTGGGGACCAGATGTCCCCACAAGAATAGTAAACAAACAAAAATTGGACATTTTGTTAGTCCCCACAACATAACATTTTGTTAGTCCCCCACAAGGTCAAATGCTATTTCTAGGGGGTTTAGTGTTAGGGGTTAAGGAAAATATAATTTTGAATGGAACTGGATTGTATGTCCCCACAAGGTTAGCTGCACAAGACTGTGTGTGTGTGTGTGTGTGTGTGTGTGTGTGTGTGTGTGTGTGTGTGTGTGTGTGTGTCTAGCTGTCACACAGGCAGCAGAAAGGCATGACGTTAGCTGGGACCTCCAGCTGATCTGCGCTGTGTGACCTCACACTTTCCCTATTTTCCCTCTGCTTTTTTCAGGTGAGAGTGTGTGGGATGTGGGGTGTGAGAGACAGAGAGACTGCAAGATAAATCATGTTTGAGGAAGAGAGAGACTTGTGAGAGAAAGTGAAAGCGTGAGAGTGAGAGAGAGTGAAAGAGGCAGAGTGTGTGTGAGAGAGAAAGAGAGAGAAGATGAGGAGACTCCTCCAGGACTCTCCTCTGCGTTGCGTGGTAAAACTCTGGTCTCAGTCCTGCCTGGAGTTCTCTCTTCTCTAAGACCTTCCTGCTCCTCTCAGCTGGTTTCCTCTTCATGAAGACCACTGACATTGGTGATGTGATGAATAAATTTGAAGTCCTTGGCATTGTAGGTGAAGGTAAGTTGACGATCATTATTTACAACTACTGTGTTACACTGTCAAAGGGAACACTACGGTGTTACAGTCATGTGTTTATTTGTGGTTGTTTTTAGTGATGTTGGTGTGGTGGTCAAAGCTGAAAGCCAAAACCATTTCTCTAACTACCTCTCTGACCTTGTTATCACTGTGTTACTTATGGCTGTGACTGAAAACGTTTACAACGATCAAGGGTTAACGTAAAGCGCACCAGGAGTTCTCTGTACTGTGTCCAAAAACACTGTTTGCAGAACTAGAGCTAAATTATTATTCTGAAGTGCTCATCATGTTCCCAATTCTGAACAGTCGCCACTTAACCGGAGGGTCTGAAGTGGGCTAAAACCGTCTCCATCTCTCCATGTGTCCTCTGGCTAGGCCTTGTAGCTGCTGTGCCCATGAAACCCTTCCAGGAACCACTGCCAAACGGACAACATCACACTCGTTGACCTTTTCCATTTACACGCCTGGCTCTTCATCCATTCCTTTTAGAGTTTTGGAAATGATGTCTTCATCTCTTGAGCTACGCACTTTTACTTTCGTGTAACTAATCTAACTGTCATTTCATGTCAAAATTCACTTAATATGTGCATAAATGACACAGATGGAGGAAGAGTGTGTAATCATCTTATTCAGCAGCTCTTTAGCCCCTGAATTCTCCTGTATATGTGGTTGACTGGCTGAAGGGCTGAGGCTGATAGCCCAGGGCTACAGGGCGAGGGAGTGGCACGCCTCTCTCAGGCCAGGGAGAGATACTCCGAGCTGGGGTATAATGACTGGCTACTTCCCTGGCTCATGGTTCCTTCACTGGTCCCTCCACTAATACAATTTAACGCTAGATCAGATGAGTCATTTCATTCTCATGCCATTTGTTGACTGAAGGATCCTCATCACACAGATTACTGGTCACCCATCACACCGGGGGTTAAGAGCAATTCAGTTTCCAACTCCCGTCAATTCAGGAAGTGAAGCAACAAAGGAGGGGAGGGACCACCACTTACAGAACATATCATAGGGCTTTGGTTCTCCCATCAAGACACTCTTGACTGAGTGACACAGACAGGAACTTCATACCAGGAAGTTAGTAAGTTAGTTTTCAAGAGCAATGAATGGAGTACATTCTGCATTAGAGTCATTATTTCTTATTAGTTGATTGGCATATCTGACATGTAGTTCTGAAAATAATAGAGAAGTCCATTTTTCAGTAGTAGATTGAAATTCACTGACTATCAACTGACATTGTAAAGACTATTCAACGACTATCACTAACAATGTAATGACTATTCACCAACTATCTACTGTCTGTGTAATGACTATTCACCAACTATCTACTGTCTGTGTAATGGCTATTCACCAACTATCTACTGTCTGTGTAATGACTATTCACCAACTATCTACTGTCTGTGTAATGACTATTCACCAACTATCTACTGTCTGTGTAATGACTATTCAACGACTATCTACTGTCTGTGTAATGACTATTCACCAACTATCTACTGTCTGTGTGATGACTATTCACCAACTATCTACTGTCTGTGTGATGACTATTCACCAACTATCTACTGTCTGTGTAATGACTATTCAACGACTATCTACTGTCTGTGTAATGACTATTCACCAACTATCTACTGTCTGTGTGATGACTATTCACCAACTATCTACTGTCTGTGTGATGACTATTCACCAACTATCTACTGTCTGTGTAATGACTATTCACCAACTATCTACTGTCTGTGTAATGACTATTCACCAACTATCTACTGTCTGTGTAATGACTATTCACCAACTATCTACTGTCTGTGTGATGACTATTCACCAACTATCTACTGTCTGTGTAATGACTATTCAACGACTATCCACTGTCTGTGTAATGACTATTCACCAACTATCTACTGTCTGTGTGATGACTATTCACCAACTATCTACTGTCTGTGTAATGACTATTCACCAACTATCTACTGATTATGTAATGACTATTCACCAACTATCTACTGTCTGTGTGATGACTATTCACCAACTATCTACTGTCTGTGTGATGACTATTCACCAACTATCTACTGTCTGTGTAATGACTATTCACCAACTATCTACTGTCTGTGTGATGACTATTCACCAACTATCTACTGTCTGTGTGATGACTATTCACCAACTATCTACTGTCTGTGTGATGACTATTCACCAACTATCTACTGATTATGTGATAACTATTCAATTAATATTTACTGACTACGTAATGACTATGTGGCAGCTGTCTACTTACTATATAATAACTATTCTCTAACTATCTACTGACTATCCACCAACTATCCACTGACTATAAACTGACTATAAACTGACTATAAACTGACTATAACTGACTATCCACTGACTATCCACTGACTATAAACTGACTATAAACTGACTATAAACTGACTATAACTGACTATCCACTGACTATAAACTGACTATAAACTGACTATAAACTGACTATAAACTGACTATCCACTGACTATCCACTGACTATAAACTGACTATAAACTGACTATCCACTGACTATAAACTGACTATAAACTGACTATAAACTGACTATAAGCTGACTATCCACTGACTATAAACTGACTATAAACTGACTATCCACTGACTATAAACTGACTATAAACTGACTATCCACTGACTATAAACTGACTATCCACTGACTATCCACTGACTATAAACTGACTATAAACTGACTATAAACTGACTATAAACAGACTATAAACAGACTATAAACTGACTATCTACTGACTATAAACTGACTATCCACTGACTATAAACTGACTATAAACTGACTATAAACTGACTATAAACTGACTATAAACTGACTATCCACTGACTATAAACTGACTATCCACTGACTATCCACTGACTATAAACTGACTATAAACTGACTATAAACTGACTATAAACTGACTATCCACTGACTATAAACTGACTATCCACTGACTATCCACTGACTATAAACTGACTATAAACTGACTATAAACTGACTATCCACTGACTATAAACTGACTATAAACTGACTATAAACTGACTATAAACAGACTATAAACAGACTATAAACTGACTATCTACTGACTATAAACTGACTATCCACTGACTATAAACTGACTATAAACTGACTATAAACTGACTATCCACTGACTATCCACAGACTATAAACTGACTATCCACTGACTATAAACTGACTATCCACTGACTATAAACTGACTATAAACTGACTATAAACTGACTATAAACTGACTATAAACAGACTATAAACTGACTATAAACTGACTATCCACTGACTATCCACTGACTATAAACTGACTATAAACTGACTATAAACTGACTATCCACTGACTATCCACTGACTATAAACTGACTATAAACTGACTATAAACTGACTATAAACTGACTATCCACTGACTATCCACTGACTATAAACTGACTATAAACTGACTATAAACTGACTATCCACTGACTATCCACTGACTATAAACTGACTATAAACTGACTATAAACTGACTATCCACTGACTATCCACTGACTATAAACTGACTATAAACTGACTATAAACTGACTATAAACTGACTATCCACTGACTATCCACTGACTATAAACTGACTATAAACTGACTATAAACTGACTATAAACTGACTATCCACTGACTATCCACTGACTATAAACTGACTATAAACAGACTATAAACTGACTATCCACTGACTATAAACTGACTATCCACTGACTATAAACTGACTATAAACTGACTATAAACGGACTATAAACTGACTATAAACTGACTATAAACAGACTATAAACTGACTATCCACTGACTATCCACTGACTATCCACTGACTATAAACTGACTATAAACAGACTATAAACTGACTATAAACTGACTATCCACTGACTATCCACTGACTATAAACTGACTATCCACTGACTATAAACTGACTATAAACTGACTATAAACGGACTATAAACTGACTATAAACTGACTATAAACAGACTATAAACTGACTATCCACAGACTATAAACTGACTATAAACTGACTATCCACTGACTATAAACTGACTATAAACTGACTATAAACTGACTATAAACTGACTATCCACTGACTATAAACTGACTATCCACTGACTATAAACTGACTATAAACTGACTATCCACTGACTATCCACTGACTATAAACTGACTATCCACAGACTATAAACTGACTATAAACTGACTATCCACTGACTATAAACTGACTATAAACTGACTATCCACTGACTATCCACTGACTATAAACGGACTATAAACTGACTATAAACTGACTATAAACAGACTATAAACTGACTATCCACAGACTATAAACTGACTATAAACTGACTATCCACTGACTATAAACTGACTATAAACTGACTATAAACTGACTATCCACTGACTATAAACTGACTATAAACAGACTATAAACTGACTATCCACTGACTATCCACTGACTATAAACTGACTATCCACTGACTATAAACTGACTATAAACTGACTATAAACGGACTATAAACTGACTATAAACTGACTATAAACAGACTATAAACTGACTATCCACAGACTATAAACTGACTATAAACTGACTATCCACTGACTATCCACTGACTATAAACTGACTATCCACTGACTATAAACTGACTATAAACTGACTATAAACTGACTATAAACAGACTATAAACTGACTATCCACTGACTATAAACTGACTATCCACTGACTATAAACTGACTATAAACTGACTATAAACGGACTATAAACTGACTATAAACAGACTATCCACAGACTGTCCATCGACCCCTGTACCCGGGCGCAGTGCACGCTGACACGGTCACAAGGTGCAGGGCGTTTCCTCTGACACATTGGTGTGGCTGACTTGTCAAGAAGCAGTGCGGCTTGGTCGGGTTGTGTTTTGGAGGACGCACGGCCCTCGACCTTCGCCTCTCCTGAGTCCGTACGGGAGTTGCAGTGATGAGACAAGACTGTAACTACCAATTGGATATCACAAAATTGGGGAGAAAAAGGGTAAACACATTTTTTGTTTTTATAAAAAATAAATAAATAAAAACAAAGCCAGAAAGCCAAATGAAGGGTTCACAGTTGAAGTCTTCATCTTTGAAATATGGATGAGCATAAAGTGTGCATGAGCTGAGGTGCATGACATCTCCCAGGACCGTTTCTTCACCCTTGAATGACTACAGAACGTAGGAAAGATGAGCTCCACTTCATCTACACCTTGTTTAGAGAACATCAACTCTTTATAGGAGGATTCACCAACCTTTTCTAGCTGAACCATTAATACAAATGGAAGTCCTGTTTGGATAAATCCCTGTTACTAACCGTTCTCCTCTCTTCTCTCTCCAGGAGCCTATGGAGTAGTCCTGAAGTGCAGGCACAAGGTAAGACCATGACGGCATCATTGTCACACAGTTGATTCTTCAGGAAGTCTCATGTGAAATACACAGTGACATTTTACTCTTTATCCTTAAGGTTTAAATGCTCATAACAGGTACTCTTTATCCTTAAGGTTTAAATGCTCATAACAGGTACTCTTTATCCTTAAGGTATACATGCTCATAACAGGTTATCTTCATCCTTAAGGTATACATGTTTATAACAGGTATTCTTTATCCTTAAGGTATACATGTTTATAACAGGTACTCTTTATCCTTAAGGTATACATGTTTATAACAGGTTCTCTTTATCCTTAAGGTATACATGTTTATAACAGGTATTCTTTATCCTTAAGGTATACATGTTTATAACAGGTTATCTTCATCCTTAAGGTATACATGTTTATAACAGGTACTCTTTATCCTTACGGTATACATGTTTATAACAGGTACTCTTTATCCTTAAGGTATACATGTTTATAACAGGTACTCTTTATCCTTAAGGTATACATGTTTATAACAGGTACTCTTTATCATTAAGGTATACGTGTTTATAACAGGTACTCTTTATCCTTAAGGTATACATGTTTATAACAGGTTCTCTTCATCCTTAAGGTATACGTGTTTATAACAGGTTCTCATCCTTAAGATATACATGTTTATAACAGGTTCTCTTCCTTAAGGTATACATGTTTATAAAAGGTTCTCTTCCTTAAGGTATACATGTTTATAACAGGTATTCTTTATCCTTAAGGTATACATGTTTATAACAGGTATTCTTTATCCTTAAGGTATACATGTTTATAACAGGTACTCATCCTTAAGGTATACATGTTTATAACAGGTTCTCATCCTTAAGGTATACATGTTTATAACAGGTACTCTTCATCCTTAAGGTA
>NC_092095.1:70322295-70347295 GCF_045679555.1 Salvelinus alpinus
CAGTAATCCCTCGTTTATCGCGGGGGTTACGTTCCGAAAATGACCCGCGATAAGTGAAATCCGCGAAATAGAAAACTTTTTTTTTTTTTACAATTAGCAACTATTACATGTATACAAATACAGTGACTCACGTGTAGGCCGTTTCGTCGACATTATGGGTTTAGGAGATGTTCGAAATTACAAGATAATTTGGCCAACTTAATGTAAATTTGCCAAGCTGTTTTATGTACGTACACATAACTGCACGAGACGACAAAATGATAGCACAATTCGTAGCATGTTTTGATACAAGAAGCGGGAGTGAGTTTTTAGCGAATCAGAATGCAGAGCACAATGCACCAAAAAAAAAAAAAAATGCATTATGAAAATCCGCGAAATAGCGAATCCGCGATAAGTGAACCGCGAAGTGGCGAGGGATCACTGTATACATGTTTATAACAGGTACTCTTCATCCTTAAGGTATACATGTTTATAACAGGTTCTCATCCTTAAGGTATACATGTTTATAACAGGTACTCTTCATCCTTAAGGTGCAATATGCTGAAACCGCTTACCTGGTTGCTAAAATTCAAATAGTTTGCCTAATTTCAGTTTATGTGACAAAACAGGCAAGTATAGTTTAGTGAATCATTGTACCATCTAAAGCGCTGTGAAATATATTTTCCATAACCCAAAATATTGTATTTTCAGCTGTTTGAAGCTAGTGCAATTTTCTGCACACGTGAACATGCGCGTGAAATCGCTGCGCAAATGTAGCCTGTCATTACAGACATAAAAGGTGATGCATTTTCAAAATGCAAGACTGGCTATAGAAATAAACTGCATCCTGTACTTGCATTTGGAGCTGAAAGTCATTAATGTTAGCAGCAAATATCAACTAGGGCTGTATCATGTTACTTCTCTGGAGTCTAGAGCAGAATCAACTAGGGCTATATCATGTCACTTCTCTGGAGTCTAGAGCAGAATCAACTAGGGCTGTATCATGTCACTTCTCTGGAGTCTAGAGAAGAATCAACTAGGGATATATCATGTCACTTCTCTAGAGTCTAGAGCAGAATCAACTAGGGCTGTATCATGTCACTTCTCTAGAGTCTAGAGCAGAATCAACTAGGGCTGTATCATGTCACTTCTCTAGAGTCTAGAGCAGAATCAACTAGGGCTGTATCATGTCACTTCTCTAGAGTCTAGAGCAGAATCAACTAGGGCTGTATCATGTCACTTCTCTAGAGTCTAGAGCAGAATCAACTAGGGCTGTATCATGTCACTTCTCTAGAGTCTAGAGAAGAATCAACTAGGGCTGTATCATGTCACTTCTCTAGAGTCTAGAGCAGAATCAACTAGGGCTGTATCATGTCACTTCTCTAGAGTCTAGAGAAGAATCAACTAGGGCTGTATCATGTCACTTCTCTAGAGTCTAGAGCAGAATCATCTAGGGCTGTATCATGTCACCTCTCTAGAGTCTAGAGAAGAATCATCTAGGGCTGTATCATGTCACTTCTCTAGAGTCTAGAGCAGAATCATCTAGGGCTGTATCATGTCACCTCTCTAGAGTCTAGAGAATAATCATCTAGGGCTGTATCATGTCACCTCTCTAGAGTCTAGAGAAGAATCAACTAGGGCTGTATCATGTCACTTCTCTAGAGTCTAGAGCAGAATCAACTAGGGCTGTATCATGTCACTTCTCTGGAGTCTAGAGCAGAATCAACTAGGGCTGTATCATGTCACTTCTCTAGAGTCTAGAGCAGAATCAACTAGGGCTATATCATGTCACTTCTCTGGAGTCTAGAGCAGAATCAACTAGGGCTGTATCATGTCACTTCTCTAGAGTCTAGAGCAGAATCAACTAGGGATATATCATGTCACTTCTCTGGAGTCTAGAGCAGAATCAACTAGGGCTGTATCATGTCACTTCTCTAGAGTCTAGAGCAGAATCAACTAGGACTGTATGATGTCACTTCTCTAGAGTCTAGAGCAGAATCAACTAGGGCTGTATCATGTTACTTCTCTAGAGTCTAGAGCAGAATCAACTAGGGCTGTATCATGTCACTTCTCTAGAGTCTAGAGCAGAATCAACTAGGGCTGTATCATGTCACTTCTCTGGAGTCTAGAGCAGAATCAACTAGGGCTGTATCATGTCACTTCTCTAGAGTCTAGAGCAGAATCAACTAGGGCTATATCATGTCACTTCTCTGGAGTCTAGAGCAGAATCAACTAGGGCTGTATCATGTCACTTCTCTAGAGTCTAGAGCAGAATCAACTAGGGCTATATCATGTCACTTCTCTGGAGTCTAGAGCAGAATCAACTAGGGCTGTATCATGTCACTTCTCTAGAGTCTAGAGCAGAATCAACTAGGACTGTATGATGTCACTTCTCTAGAGTCTAGAGCAGAATCAACTAGGGCTGTATCATGTTACTTCTCTAGAGTCTAGAGCAGAATCAACTAGGGCTGTATCATGTCACTTCTCTAGAGTCTAGAGCAGAATCAACTAGGACTGTATGATGTCACTTCTCTAGAGTCTAGAGCAGAATCAACTAGGGCTGTATCATGTCACTTCTCTAGAGTCTAGAGCAAGCAGAATCAACTAGGGCTATATCATGTTACTTCTCTAGAGTCTAGAGCAGAATCAACTAGGGCTGTATCATGTCACTTCTCTGGAGTCTAGAGCAGAATCAACTAGGGCTGTATCATGTCACTTCTCTAGAGTCTAGAGCAGAATCAACTAGGACTGTATGATGTCACTTCTCTAGAGTCTAGAGCAGAATCAACTAGGGCTGTATCATGTCACTTCTCTAGAGTCTAGAGTAGAATCAACTAGGGATATATCATGTCACTTCTCTAGAGTCTAGAGCAAGCAGAATCAACTAGGGCTATATCATGTCACTTCTCTGGAGTCTAGAGCAGAATCAACTAGGGCTGTATCATGTCACTTCTCTAGAGTCTAGAGCAGAATCAACTAGGGATATATCATGTCACTTCTCTGGAGTCTAGAGCAGAATCAACTAGGGCTGTATCATGTCACTTCTCTAGAGTCTAGAGCAGAATCAACTAGGGATATATCATGTCACTTCTCTGGAGTCTAGAGCAGAATCAACTAGGGCTATATCATGTCACTTCTCTGGAGTCTAGAGCAGAATCAACTAGGGCTGTATCATGTCACTTCTCTAGAGTCTAGAGCAGAATCAACTAGGGCTGTATCATGTTACTTCTCTGGAGTCTAGAGCAGAATCAACTAGGGCTATATCATGTCACTTCTCTAGAGTCTAGAGCAGAATCAACTAGGGATATATCATTTCACTTCTCTAGAGTCTAGAGCAGAATCAACTAGGACTGTATCATGTCACTTCTCTAGAGTCTAGAGCAGAATCATCCAGCCTACTTGTAGTGGAGGTTGCAGGATCAGATGGAAAGCATGTTCTGTCTGCACCACTTTGGATGGCAGCCTGCTTGCTGTGCTTCCTCACATTTAGGCATCTTCGTTCCGTAATATTAAAGGCAGTGCGATGTTACAGCTATATTTAAACATCTAGCCAGAAGCCACCCAAACTAGGCCTATCTGAAATATGACAATGATCAATCAAATCGCCAGGAAAACTATTGTTCTGGCAAAGATGAGTCACTATTTTATATGATAGACTCAGTCCTACTCTATTTTTGCCGAGTAAAACTGGAGGAAATGAAACAAAATATTGGTCACAACCCACTGGACACGTTTAAGGTCTAAAATTCTAAAATTGATTAAATAGTTGTTTTTTCTCATCAATCTACCCACAATACGCCATAATGACAAAGCAAATACAGATTTTTAGACATTTTTGCAAATGTATATAAAAAAAAAATGGAAATATCACATTAAATACGTTTTCAGACCCTTTACTCAGAGCTTTGATGAAGCACCTTTGACAGTGATTACAGCCTCGGGTCTTCTTGGGTATGATGCTACAAGCTTGGCACACCTGTATTTGGGGATTTTCTCCTATTCTTCTCTGCAGATCCTCTCAAGCTCTGTCAGGGTGGTTGGGGAGCGTCGCTGCACAGCTGTTTTCAGGTCTCTCCAGAGATGTTGGATTGGGTTCAAGTCTGGGCTCTGGCTGAGCCACTCAAGGATATTCAGAGACTTGTCCCTAAGCCACTCCTGCGTTGTCTTGGCTGTGTGCTTAGGGTCGTTGTTCTGTTGGAAGGTGAACCTTCGACCCTGTATGAGGTCCTGGAGCAGGTTTTCATGAAGGATCTCTATGTACTTTGCTCCGTTCATCTTTTCCTCGGTCTTTACTTGTCTCCCAGTCCTTGCCGCTGAAAAACATCCCCACATCGTGATGCTGCCACCACCATGCTTCACCGTAGGGATGGTGCCACCACCATGCTTCCCCGTAGGGATGGTGCCACCACCATGCTTCACCGTAGGGATGGTGCCACCACCATGCTTCACCGTAGGGATGGTGCTACCACCATGCTTCACCGTAGGGATGGTGCCACCACCATGCTTCACCGTATGGATGGTGCCACCACCATGCTTCACCATAGGGATGGTGCCACCACCATGCTTCACGGTAGGGATGGTGCCACCACCATGCTTCACCGTAGGGATGGTGCCACCACCATGCTTCACCGTAGGGATGGTGCCACCACCATGCTTCACCATAGGGATGGTGCCACCACCATGCTTCACGGTAGGGATGGTGCCACCACCATGCTTCACCGTAGGGATGCTGCCACCACCATGCTTCACCGTACGGATGGTGCCACCACCATGCTTCACCGTAGGGATGGTGCCACCACCATGCTTCACCGTAGGGATGGTGCTACCACCATGCTTCACCGTAGGGATGGTGCCACCACCATGCTTCACGGTAGGGATGGTGCCACCACCATGCTTCACGGTAGGGATGGTGCCACCACCATGCTTCACCGTAGGGATGGTGCCACCACCATGCTTCACGGTAGGGATGGTGCCACCACCATGTTTCACCGTAGGGATGGTGCCACCACCATGCTTCACCGTAGGGATGGTAATGGCCAGGTGATGAGCGATGCCTGGTTTCCTCCAGATGTGATGCTTGGCATTCAGGCCAAAGAGTTCAATCTTGATTTCATCAGACCATAAAATCTTGTTTCTCATGGTCTGAGAGTCCTTTAGGTGCCTTTTGCCAAACTCCAAGCGGGATGTCATGTGCCTTTTATTGAGTGGCTTCCGTCTGGTCACTCTACCATAAAGACCTGATTGGTGGAGTGCTGCAGAGATGGTTGTCCTTCTGGAAGGTTCTCCCATCTCCACAGAGGAACTCTGGAGCTCTGTCAGAGTAACCATCGGGTTCTTGGTCACCACCCTGACCAAGGCCCTTCTCCCCCGATTGCTGGGCGTTGTTTGGCAGGGCGGCCAGCTCTAAGAAGAGTTTTGGTGGTTCCAAACTTCTTCCATTTAAGAATGATTGAGGCCACTGTGTTCTTGGGGACCTTCAATGCTCCCCCAGATCTGTGCCTCTACACAATCCTTTCTCGGAGCTCAAAGGTAAATTCCTTCGAACTCATGGCTTGGTTTTTGCTCTGACATGCACTGTCAACAGTGGGACCTTATATAGACAGGTGTGTGCCTTTCCAAATCATGTCCAATCAATTGAATTTACCACAGGTGGACTCCAATGAAGTTCTAGAAACAGCTCAAGGATGATCAATGGAAACCGGATGCACCTGAGCTCAATTTCCAGTCTCATAGCAAAGGGTCTGAATACTTATGTAAATAAGGTATTTCAGTTTTTATATTTTATACATTTGTTTAAAAAATATATTTAAAAAATGTGCTTTGTCATTATGGAGTATTGTGTATAGATTGTTTTATTTAATCCATTTTAAGTGAAGGGGTCTGAATACTGTCTGAATGCACAGTAGGCCCGTTACAGTGTGTGGGTTCTGATGAAAGGACGTCATGTTTTTAAGAGATTAAGCCTGCAGAGATCCATAGACAGGCAGAATCTGATACCCGGGGCTGATCTATTTCTTTGATGGAATGTGTGGTGTGCAAAAAGTTAACTTTTGGTCATTGTCTTCACGGGGACATATTTTGATTAGGCCCTGACATAAAGCCCAGTGTCGTTTGGAACAATAGGATCAACTTACTGATTCACTACATGGAAATCATGTTGAACTCACTACAAACCTTGTAGTTTATTGATAGTTGTCCAGGGCAGGGCAGAGCAACAGAAACGTGTAGTTTATTGATAGTTGTCCAGGGCAGAGCAACAGAAACATGTAGTTTATTGATAGTTGTCCAGGGCAGAGCAACAGAAACGTGTAGTTTATTGATAGTTGTCCAGGGCAGGGCAGAGCAACAGAAACGTGTAGTTTATTGATAGTTGTCCAGGGCAGAGCAACAGAAACGTGTAGTTTATTGATAGTTGTCCAGGGCAGGGCAGAGCAACAGAAACGTGTAGTTTATTGATAGTTGTCCAGGGCAGAGCAACAGAAACGTGTAGTTTATTGATAGTTGTCCAGGGCAGAGCAACAGAAACATGTAGTTTATTGATAGTTGTCCAGGGCAGGGCAACAGAAACGTGTAGTTTATTGATAGTTGTCCAGGGCAGAGCAACAGAAACGTGTAGTTTATTGATAGTTGTCCAGGGCAAAGCAACAGAAACGTGTAGTTTATTGATAGTTGTCCAGGGCAGAGCAACAGAAACGTGTAGTTTATTGATAGTTGTCCAGGGCAGGGCAGAGCAACAGAAACGTGTAGTTTATTGATAGTTGTCCAGGGCAGAGCAACAGAAACGTGTAGTTTATTGATAGTTGTCCAGGGCAGGGCAAAGCAACAGAAACGTGTAGTTTATTGATAGTTGTCCAGGGCAGAGCAACAGAACCCTGTAGTTTATTGATAGTTGTCCAGGGCAAAGCAACAGAAACATGTAGTTTATTGATAGTTGTCCAGGGCAGAGCAACAGAAACGTGTAGTTTATTGATAGTTGTCCAGGGCAGAGCAACAGAAACATGTAGTTTATTGATAGTTGTCCAGGGCAGAGCAACAGAAACATGTAGTTTATTGATAGTTGTCCAGGGCAGAGCAACAGAAACATGTAGTTTATTGATAGTTGTCCAGGGCAGAGCAACAGAAACGTGTAGTTTATTGATAGTTGTCCAGGGCAAAGCAACAGAAACGTGTAGTTTATTGATAGTTGTCCAGGGCAGAGCAACAGAAACGTGTAGTTTATTGATAGTTGTCCAGGGCAGGGCAGAGCAACAGAAACGTGTAGTTTATTGATAGTTGTCCAGGGCAGAGCAACAGAACCTTGTAGTTTATTAATAGTTGTCCAGGGCAGAGCAACAGAACCTTGTAGTTTATTGATAGTTGTCCAGGGCAGAGCAACAGAACCTTGTAGTTTATTGATAGTTGTCCAGGGCAGGGCAGAGCAACAGAAACATGTAGTTTATTTATAGTTGTCCAGGGCAAAGCAACAGAACCTTGTAGTTTATTGATAGTTGTCCAGGGCAGGGCAGGGCAACAGAACCTTGTAGTTTATTAAATGTAAATGTAAATGTAAATGTAATGTTTATTGATAGTTGTCCTGGGCAGGGCAGGGCAACAGAACCTTGTAGTTTATTGATAGTTGTCCAGGGCAGAGCAACAGAACCTTGTAGTTTATTGATAGTTGTCCAGGGCAGAGCAACAGAAACATGTAGTTTATTGATAGTTGTCCAGGGCAGGGCAGGGCAACAGAACCTTGTAGTTTATTGATAGTTGTCCAGGGCAGGGCAGGGCAACAGAACCTTGTAGTTTATTGATAGTTGTCCAGGGCAGGGCAACAGAACCTTGTAGTTTATTGATAGTTGTCCTGGGCAGAGCAACAGAAACGTGTAGTTTATTGATAGTTGTCCAGGGCAGAGCAACAGAACCTTGTAGTTTATTGATAGTTGTCCAGGGCAGAGCAACAGAAACATGTAGTTTATTGATAGTTGTCCAGGGCAGGGCAGGGCAACAGAACCTTGTAGTTTATTGATAGTTGTCCAGGGCAGGGCAGGGCAACAGAACCTTGTAGTTTATTGATAGTTGTCCAGGGCAGGGCAACAGAACCTTGTAGTTTATTGATAGTTGTCCTGGGCAGAGCAACAGAAACGTGTAGTTTATTGATAGTTGTCCAGGGCAGGGCAAAGCAACAAAACCTTGTAGTTTATTGATAGTTGTCCAGGGCAGAGCAACAGAAACGTGTAGTTTATTGATAGTTGTCCAGGGCAGGGCAAAGCAACAAAACCTTGTAGTTTATTGATAGTTGTCCAGGGCAGGGCAGGGCAACAGAACCTTGTAGTTTATTGATAGTTGTCCAGGGCAGGGCAACAGAACCTTGTAGTTTATTGATAGTTGTCCTGGGCAGAGCAACAGAAACGTGTAGTTTATTGATAGTTGTCCAGGGCAAGGCAAAGCAACAAAACCTTGTAGTTTATTGATAGTTGTCCAGGGCAGAGCAACAGAAACGTGTAGTTTATTGATAGTTGTCCAGGGCAGGGCAAAGCAACAAAACCTTGTAGTTTATTGATAGTTGTCCAGGGCAGGGCAAAGCAACAGAACCAAGGTCAATCAGTAGCAGTGTTTGTAACGTGGACCTTTAACCATTGACATCATCAACTCCGCATCATATTGATTAATTAGGCTGCAGCCAAACCTGTATTGATCATCTCTTAGTTGGTCAGTTGATCAGGCCTGGGGAGAAACTATTTGGAGCAAGGGGAAAAGTTAATAGTGTACGTCCCAAATGGCACTCTATTCCGTATATAGTTGTCACGATCGTCGTATGGTGGAAGAGAGGAGGACCAAGGCGCAGCGTGATAACAATACATCTTCTTTTATTGAAGACGAAAAAATGAAGAACACTATACAAAACAATAAAACGACGAACGTGAAGCTATCGAAACAATGTGCTAACATGCGACATAGACATAGACAATCACCCACGAACTACCTAATGAATATGGCTGCCTAAATATGGTTCCCAATCAGAGACAACGATAGACAGCTGTCTCTAATTGAGAATCAATCTAGGCAACCATAGACATACATACACCTAGACTAGACACTGCCCCATAAACATACAAAAACCCTAGACAATACAAAACACATACATCCCCCATGTCACACCCTGACCTAACTAAAATAATAAAGAAAACAAAGATAACTAAGGCCAGGGCGTGACAATAGTCCATTACTTTTGACCAGGGCTCATAGGGCCCATAGGGATCTGGTCTAAAGTAGTGCACCAAATAGAGAATAGGGTGACATTTTAGAATCTAGCAATAGTTCTAGTAGGCAGACACCTCCATTCACAGGTTGGGAAATTATTTACTAATTGAATTAATTGAACTATTCAAGTCAGAATCATAATAAATTCAGAATAATAATATCTGGACTAATTTGCAAATGAGGCTAAATCATTTTTATGAAAAGTTCACTAAAGTTTCTCTGCAATATACAGGCCATGTCCCAGAAAATATTTTCCAGTCCAAGTTACCTCTTATCTCAATTATTACCATTATGCTAATGTTCCCCAATAGCCTCTCAGAAATCCTGTTATGAAGTGTATTTTTAGCCTGAAACCTTTTTAGTGGAAAGGGGTTTCCTGAATCCTGATGAATATTTAATTTCTCTGCTCACTGTAATATGGTCTGAGTCTGAAATGGGACCCTATTCCCTACATAGTGTCCTACTTTTGACCAGACCCTATGCAGGACCTGGTCAAATGTAGTGCACTATATAGGGAATAGGGTCCCATTTGGGATGCAGCCTTGGTCAAAGCCATCATGCAGAACAGCACCCACCTCAGTAGCTGAATCTTCTAGTACATGTTTCAGATGAAATATAATAGAATTTAATACCTGGTGAGAATTTACCATTTGTCAAAAGAATGTTTGGTCTCTTGATTGACAGGCTGACCAACCAATCACACACAGCCCTCCACTTCGGCAGCCTGATGGTTGAGGTTGTCTTGATGAACGGGTATTTTACTTGGTTGAAGTTTGTTTACCATTCTGTCATTGTTTCTTTGGATGGAGAAACGGAGAGATGGAGGGCTGGCTCTCCTCTCCTCCCTGTGATTGTGTCATCTACATGTGTTGTTTCTGGCTGGTCTATTTTGAGACAGCAGAGAGAGACTGCATCTTTTCATTTGTCTTTTCTCTCCCAGACGCGTTTCTGTTTGCACAGTTGGGCACAGCTGTGGACGCTTGTGCTCCAGCTCCCCCAAACCAAACTCAACTCTGGGCATGGCTTTCAGCTCACAACTCATAGAAAATAGTTCCTGTCTTGTGTGGGGGCTGAAAATAATTTGTAGAGTTGAACTAGCCTATGTTTCACTTCACCATCCATTCTGAGGAAGATTGGGGCGGCAGGTAGCCTAGTGGTTAGAGCGTTGGGCCAGTAACCGAAAGGCTGCTAGATTGAATCCCCGAGCTGACAAGGTAAAAATCTGTTGTTCTGTCCCTGAACAAGGCAGTTCCCACTGTTCCTAGGCCGTCATTGTAAATAAGAATTTGTTATTAACTGACTTGCCTAGTTAAATAAATAAAAAATACATTTGGAGTGACTGCAGACACAGCATGACTAATGTTAGGCTCCACTTGCTAGTCACACGTTCTGAACAACGCTAACTAATTTGTTGCACTTTTGATTTTTGTGAGGGGGTGTGGTTACTGGCTGTCCTTATGAAGAGAACTGTAGGAGGTGGAGTTACTGGCCAGTATCCTTATGAAGAGAACTGTAGGAGGTGGAGTTACTGGCTAGTGTCCTTATGAAGAGAACTGTAGGTGGAGTTACTAGCTAGTGTCCTTATGAAGAGAACTGTAGGAGGTGGAGTTACTGGCTAGTGTCCTTATGAAGAGAACTGTAGGAGGTGGAGTTACTGGCTGTCCTTATGAAGAGAACTGTAGGAGGTGGAGTTACTGGCTAGTGTCCTTATGAAGAGAACTGTAGGAGGTTGAGTTACTGGCCAGTGTCCTTATGAAGAGAACTGTAGGAGGTGGAGTTACTGGCTAGTGTCCTTATGAAGAGAACTGTAGGAGGGGGAGTTACTGGCTAGTGTCCTTATGAAGAGAACTGTAGGAGGTGGAGTTACTGGCTAGTGTCCTTATGAAGAGAACTGTAGGAGGTGGAGTTACTGGCTGTCCTTATGAAGAGAACTGTAGGAGGGGGAGTTACTGGCTAGTGTCCTTATGAAGAGAACTGTAAGAGGTGGAGTTACTGGCTAGTGTCCTTATGAAGAGAACTGTAGGAGGTGGAGTTACTGGCTAGTGTCCTTATGAAGATAACTGTAGGAGGTGGAGTTACTGGCCAGTGTCCTTATCAAGAGAACTGTAGGAGGTGGAGTTACTGGCTAGTGTCCTTATGAGGAGAACTGTAGGAGGTGGAGTTACTGGCTAGTGTCCTTATGAAGAGAACTGTAGGAGGTGGAGTTACTGGCCAGTGTCCTTATGAAGAGAACTGTAGGAGGTGGAGTTACTGGCTAGTGTCCTTATGAAGAGAACTGTAGGAGGTGGAGTTACTGGCTAGTGTCCTTATGAAGAGAACTGTAGGAGGTGGAGTTACTGGCCAGTGTCCTTATGAAGAGAACTGTAGGAGGTGGAGTTACTGGCTAGTGTCCTTATGAAGAGAACTGTAGGAGGTGGAGTTACTGGCTGTCCTTATGAAGAGAACTGTAGGAGGTGGAGTTACTGGCTAGTGTCCTTATGAAGAGAACTGTAGGAGGTGGAGTTACTGGCTGTCCTTATGAAGAGAACTGTAGGAGGTGGAGTTACTGGCCAGTGTCCTTATGAAGAGAACTGTAGGAGGTGGAGTTACTGGCCAGTATCCTTATGAAGAGAACTGTAGGAGGTGGAGTTACTGGCTAGTGTCCTTATGAAGAGAACTGTAGGAGGTGGAGTTACTAGCTAGTGTCCTTATGAAGAGAACTGTAGGAGGTGGAGTTACTGGCTAGTGTCCTTATGAAGAGAACTGTAGGAGGTGGAGTTACTGGCTGTCCTTATGAAGAGAACTGTAGGAGGTGGAGTTACTGGCTAGTGTCCTTATGAAGAGAACTGTAGGAGGTTGAGTTACTGGCCAGTGTCCTTATGAAGAGAACTGTAGGAGGTGGAGTTACTGGCTAGTGTCCTTATGAAGAGAACTGTAGGAGGGGGAGTTACTGGCTAGTGTCCTTATGAAGAGAACTGTAGGAGGTGGAGTTACTGGCTGTCCTTATGAAGAGAACTGTAGGAGGGGGAGTTACTGGCTAGTGTCCTTATGAAGAGAACTGTAAGAGGTGGAGTTACTGGCTAGTGTCCTTATGAAGAGAACTGTAGGAGGTGGAGTTACTGGCCAGTGTCCTTATGAAGAGAACTGTAGGAGGTGGAGTTACTGGCTAGTGTCCTTATGAATAGAACTGTAGGAGGTGGAGTTACTGGCTAGTGTCCTTATGAAGAGAACTGTAGGAGGTGGAGTTACTGGCCAGTGTCCTTATGAAGAGAACTGTAGGAGGTGGAGTTACTGGCTAGTGTCCTTATGAAGAGAACTGTAGGAGGTGGAGTTACTGGCTGTCCTTATGAAGAGAACTGTAGGAGGTGGAGTTACTGGCTAGTGTCCTTATGAAGAGAACTGTAGGAGGTGGAGTTACTGGCTGTCCTTATGAAGAGAACTGTAGGAGGTGGAGTTACTGGCCAGTGTCCTTATGAAGAGAACTGTAGGAGGTGGAGTTACTGGCTGTCCTTATGAAGAGAACTGTAGGAGGTGGAGTTACTGGCTAGTGTCCTTATGAAGAGAACTGTAGGAGGTGGAGTTACTGGCCAGTGTCCTTATGAAGAGAACTGTAGGAGGTGGAGTTACTGGCTAGTGTCCTTATGAAGAGAACTGTATGAGGTGGAGTTACTGGCTAGTGTCCTTATGAAGAGAACTGTAGGAGGTTGAGTTACTGGCCAGTGTCCTTATGAAGAGAACTGTAGGAGGTGGAGTTACTGGCTAGTGTCCTTATGAAGAGAACTGTAGGAGGTGGAGTTACTGGCCAGTGTCCTTATGAAGAGAACTGTAGGAGGTGGAGTTACTGGCCAGTGTCCTTATGAAGAGAACTGTATGAGGTGGAGTTACTGGCTAGTGTCCTTATGAAGAGAACTGTAGGAGGTGGAGTTACTGGCTGTCCTTATGAAGAGAACTGTAGGAGGTGGAGTTACTGGCCAGTGTCCTTATCAAGAGAACTGTAGGAGGTGGAGGTACTGGCTGTCCTTATGAAGAGAACTTTAGGAGGTGGAGTTACTGGCTAGTGTCCTTATGAAGAGAACTGTAGGAGGTGTGGTTACTGGCTAGTGTCCTTATGAAGAGAACTGTAGGAGGTGGAGTTACTGGCTAGTGTCATTATGAAGAGAACTGTAGGAGGTGGAGTTACTGGCTGTCCTTATGAAGAGAACTGTAGGAGGGGGAGTTACTGGCTAGTGTCCTTATGAAGAGAACTGTAGGAGGTGGAGTTACTGGCTAGTGTCCTTATGAAGATAACTGTAGGAGGTGGAGTTACTGGCTAGTGTCCTTATGAAGAGAACTGTAGGAGGGGGAGTTACTGGCTAGTGTCCTTATGAAGAGAACTGTAGGAGGTGGAGTTACTGGCTAGTGTCCTTATGAAGAGAACTGTAGGAGGTGGAGTTACTGGCCAGTGTCCTTATGAAGAAAACTGTAGGAGGTGGAGTTACTGGCCAGTGTCCTTATGAAGAGAACTGTAGGAGGTGGAGTTAGTACATTGCCAGGCATGGATGTTGAGAAGCTTCATTTGTTTGCAGTATCTACCGTAGTCTAATAGTCCCTGTGTTATCCTGTAGTGTAGTCTAATAGTCCCTGTGTTATCCTGTAGTGTAGTAGTGTAGTCTAACAGTCCCTGTGTTATCCTGTAGTGTAGTAGTGTAGTCTAATAGTCCCTGTGTTATCCTGTAGTGTAGCAGTGTAGTCTAATAGTCCCTGTGTTATCCTGTAGTGTAGTCTAATAGTCCCTGTGTTATCCTGTAGTGTAGTAGTGTAGTCTAATAGTCCCTGTGTTATCCTGTAGTGTAGTAGTGTAGTCTAATAGTCCCTGTGTTATCCTGTAGTGTAATGTGTAGTCTAATAGTCCCTGTGTTATCCTGTAGTGTAGTAGTGTAGTCTAATAGTCCCTGTGTTATCCTGTAGTGTAGTAGTGTAGTCTAATAGTCCCTGTGTTATCCTGTAGTGTAGTAGTGTAGTCTAATAGTCCCTGTGTTATCCTGTAGTGTGGTAGTGTAGTCTAATAGTCCCTGTGTTATCCTGTAGTGTAGTAATGTAGTCTAATAGTCCCTGTGTTATCCTGTAGTGTAGTAGTGTAGTCTAATAGTCCCTGTGTTATCCTGTAGTGTAGTAGTGTGGTCTAATCGTCCCTGTGTTATCCTGTAGTGTAGTAGTGTAGTCTAATAGTCCCTGTGTTATCCTGTAGTGTAGTAGTGTAGTCTAATAGTCCCTGTGTTATCCTGTAGTGTAGTAGTGTAGTCTAATAGTCCCTGTGTTATCCTGTAGTGTAGTAGTGTAGTCTAATAGTCCCTGTGTTATCCTGTAGTGTAGTAGTGTAGTATAATAGTCCCTGTGTTATCCTGTAGTGTAGTAGTGTATTCTAATAGTCCCTGTGTTATCCTGTAGTGTAGTAGTGTAGTCTAATAGTCCCTGTGTTATCCTGTAGTGTAGTAGTGTAGTCTAATAGTCCCTGTGTTATCCTGTAGTGTAGTAGTGTAGTCTAATAGTCCCTGTGTTATCCTGTAGTGTAGTAGTGTAGTCTAATAGTCCCTGTGTTATCCTGTAGTGTAGTAGTGTAGTCTAATAGTCCCTGTGTTATCCTGTAGTGTAGTAGTGTAGTCTAATAGTCCCTGTGTTATCCTGTAGTGTAGTAGTGTAGTCTAATGGTCCCTGTGTTATCCTGTAGTGTAGTAGTGTAGTCTAATAGTCCCTGTGTTATCCTGTAGTGTAGTAGTGTAGTCTAATAGTCCCTGTGTTATCCTGTAGTGTAGTAGTGTAGTCTAATTGTCCCTGTGTTATACTGTAGTGTAGTAGTGTAGTCTAATAGTCCCTGTGTTATCCTGTAGTGTAGTAGTGTAGTCTAATAGTCCCTGTGTTATCCTGTAGTGTAGTAGTGTAGTCTAATAGTCCCTGTGTTATCCTGTAGTGTAGTAGTGTAGTCTAATAGTCCCTGTGTTATCCTGTAGTGTAGTCTAATGGTCCCTGTGTTATCCTGTAGTGTAGTAGTGTAGTCTAATAGTCCCTGTGTTATCCTGTAGTGTAGTAGTGTAGTCTAATAGTCCCTGTGTTATCCTGTAGTGTAGTAGTGTAGTCTAATAGTCCCTGTGTTATCCTGTAGTGTAGTAGTGTAGTCTAATAGTCCCTGTGTTATCCTGTAGTGTAGTAGTGTAGTCTAATTGTCCCTGTGTTATCCTGTAGTGTAGTAGTGTAGTCTAATAGTCCCTGTGTTATCCTGTAGTGTAGTAGTGTAGTCTAATGGTCCCTGTGTTATCCTGTAGTGTAGTAGTGTAGTCTAATAGTCCCTGTGTTATCCTGTAGTGTAGTAGTGTAGTCTAATAGTCCCTGTGTTATCCTGTAGTGTAGTAGTGTAGTCTAACAGTCCCTGTGTTATCCTGTAGTGTAGTAGTGTAGTCTAATAGTCCCTGTGTTATCCTGTAGTGTAGTAGTGTAGTCTAATAGTCCCTGTGTTATCCTGTAGTGTAGTAGTGTAGTCTAATGGTCCCTGTGTTATCCTGTAGTGTAGTAGTGTAGTCTAATAGTCCCTGTGTTATCCTGTAGTGTAGTAGTGTAGTCTAATAGTCCCTGTGTTATCCTGTAGTGTAGTAGTGTAGTCTAATTGTCCCTGTGTTATCCTGTAGTGTAGTAGTGTAGTCTAATAGTCCCTGTGTTATCCTGTAGTGTAGTAGTGTAGTCTAATAGTCCCTGTGTTATCCTGTAGTGTAGTAGTGTAGTCTAATAGTCCCTGTGTTATCCTGTAGTGTAGTAGTGTAGTCTAATAGTCCCTGTGTTATCCTGTAGTGTAGTAGTGTAGTCTAATGGTCCCTGTGTTATCCTGTAGTGTAGTAGTGTAGTCTAATAGTCCCTGTGTTATCCTGTAGTGTAGTAGTGTAGTCTAATAGTCCCTGTGTTATCCTGTAGTGTAGTAGTGTAGTCTAATTGTCCCTGTGTTATCCTGTAGTGTAGTAGTGTAGTCTAATAGTCCCTGTGTTATCCTGTAGTGTAGTAGTGTAGTCTAATAGTCCCTGTGTTATCCTGTAGTGTAGTAGTGTAGTCTAATGGTCCCTGTGTTATCCTGTAGTGTAGTAGTGTAGTCTAATCGTCCCTGTGTTATCCTGTAGTGTAGTAGTGTAGTCTAATAGTCCCTGTGTTATCCTGTAGTGTAGTAGTGTAGTCTAATTGTCCCTGTGTTATCCTGTAGTGTAGTAGTGTAGTCTAATAGTCCCTGTGTTATCCTGTAGTGTAGTAGTGTAGTCTAATAGTCCCTGTGTTATCCTGTAGTGTAGTAGTGTAGTCTAATGGTCCCTGTGTTATCCTGTAGTGTAGTAGTGTAGTCTAATAGTCCCTGTGTTATCCTGTAGGGTAGTCTAATAGTCCCTGTGTTATCTTGTAGTGTAATAGTGTAGTCTAACAGTCCCTGTGTTATCCTGTAGTGTGGTAGTGTGGTCTTTCCCTGGGAGGGGCTCAGGCAGACAGTCAGCAGGCAGGGGACGGGTGAATGGATGAGGGCACATTGGATTTGTTCTGCCAGGCCTCGTTGCACTGTAGTCCCCACTGTAGTCCCCACTGTAGTCCCCACTGTAGTCCCCACTGTAGTTCTGACTGTAGTCCCCACTGTAGTACTGACTGTAGTCCCCACTGTAGTCCCCACTGTAGTCCCCACTGTAGTCCCCACTGTAGTCCCCACTGTAGTCCCCACTGTAGTACTGACTGTAGTACTGACTGTAGTCCCCACTGTAGTACTGACTGTAGTCCCCACTGTAGTACTGACTGTAGTCCCCACTGTAGTCCCCACTGTAGTCCCCACTGTAGTCCCCACTGTAGTCCCCACTGTAGTCCCCACTGTAGTTCTGACTGTAGTACCCACTGTAGTACTGACTGTAGTCCCCACTGTAGTCCCCACTGTAGTACTGACTGTAGTCCCCACTGTAGTCCCCACTGTAGTCCCCACTGTAGTCCCCACTGTAGTACTGACTGTAGTCCCCACTGTAGTACCCACTGTAGTTCTGACTGTAGTACTGACTGTAGTCCCCACTGTAGTCCCCACTGTAGTACTGACTGTAGTCCCCACTGTAGTCCCCACTGTAGTACTGACTGTAGTCCCCACTGTAGTCCCCACTGTAGTACTGACTGTAGTCCCCACTGTAGTACTGACTGTAGTCCCCACTGTAGTCCCCACTGTAGTCCCCACTGTAGTCCCCACTGTAGTCCCCACTGTAGTTCTGACTGTAGTCCCCACTGTAGTCCCCACTGTAGTACTGACTGTAGTCCCCACTGTAGTCCCCACTGTAGTTCTGACTGTAGTCCCCACTGTAGTCCCCACTGTAGTACTGACTGTAGTCCCCACTGTAGTACCCACTGTAGTACTGACTGTAGTCCCCACTGTAGTCCCCACTGTAGTACTGACTGTAGTCCCCACTGTAGTCCCCACTGTAGTACTGACTGTAGTCCCCACTGTAGTACTGACTGTAGTCCCCACTGTAGTCCCCACTGTAGTCCCCACTGTAGTCCCCACTGTAGTTCTGACTGTAGTCCCCACTGTAGTCCCCACTGTAGTACTGACTGTAGTCCCCACTGTAGTCCCCACTGTAGTTCTGACTGTAGTCCCCACTGTAGTACTGACTGTAGTCCCCACTGTAGTCCCCACTGTAGTACCCACTGTAGTACCCACTGTAGTCCCCACTGTAGTACCCACTGTAGTCCCCACTGTAGTCCCCACTGTAGTCCCCACTGTAGTCCCCACTGTAGTTCTGACTGTAGTACCCACTGTAGTACTGACTGTAGTCCCCACTGTAGTCCCCACTGTAGTACTGACTGTAGTCCCCACTGTAGTCCCCACTGTAGTCCCCACTGTAGTACTGACTGTAGTCCCCACTGTAGTACCCACTGTAGTTCTGACTGTAGTACTGACTGTAGTCCCCACTGTAGTCCCCACTGTAGTACTGACTGTAGTCCCCACTGTAGTCCCCACTGTAGTACTGACTGTAGTCCCCACTGTAGTCCCCACTGTAGTACTGACTGTAGTCCCCACTGTAGTACTGACTGTAGTCCCCACTGTAGTCCCCACTGTAGTCCCCACTGTAGTCCCCACTGTAGTCCCCACTGTAGTTCTGACTGTAGTCCCCACTGTAGTCCCCACTGTAGTACTGACTGTAGTCCCCACTGTAGTCCCCACTGTAGTACTGACTGTAGTCCCCACTGTAGTCCCCACTGTAGTCCCCACTGTAGTACTGACTGTAGTCCCCACTGTAGTCCCCACTGTAGTTCTGACTGTAGTCCCCACTGTAGTACTGACTGTAGTCCCCACTGTAGTCCCCACTGTAGTACTGACTGTAGTCCCCACTGTAGTCCCCACTGTAGTCCCCACTGTAGTCCCCACTGTAGTACTGACTGTAGTCCCCACTGTAGTCCCCACTGTAGTTCTGACTGTAGTCCCCACTGTAGTACTGACTGTAGTCCCCACTGTAGTTCTGACTGTAGTCCCCACTGTAGTCCCCACTGTAGTCCCCACTGTAGTTCTGACTGTAGTCCCCACTGTAGTACTGACTGTAGTCCCCACTGTAGTCCCCACTGTAGTCCCCACTGTAGTCCCCACTGTAGTCCCCACTGTAGTCCCCACTGTAGTACTGACTGTAGTACTGACTGTAGTACCCACTGTAGTACTGACTGTAGTCCCCACTGTAGTACCCACTGTAGTCCCCACTGTAGTCCCCACTGTAGTACTGACTGTAGTCCCCACTGTAGTCCCCACTGTAGTCCCCACTGTAGTCCCCACTGTAGTACTGACTGTAGTCCCCACTGTAGTCCCCACTGTAGTCCCCACTGTAGTCCCCACTGTAGTCCCCACTGTAGTCCCCACTGTAGTCCCCACTGTAGTACTGACTGTAGTCCCCACTGTAGTCCCCACTGTAGTCCCCACTGTAGTCCCCACTGTAGTCCCCACTGTAGTACTGACTGACATCCAGGGTGAGGCTAAAGAGGCCCAGGCAGCTCAGTTCAAGGAGTATAAACAGTGATAACTTGTATTTGTTTGTGTCTCTAACCTGTATTTCTCTGACAGAACTGTTATGGCATCTATTGGATACTAGGGATGGCCATGAGTACTGAATGGGTGTATATATTTAACCAGACATATATATATATATATATATTTCAAATACTGTAAAGCTATTATGTGGAATGTGCTTAGTGACTGCTCGAACGGACAAATACATTTTTATTTGCGAAAGAAAATGATTTTTTGTCCTGAAGACAACGTTAATTTGCTTTGACTCTGGTGTTCCATTGTACTTGTGTATTTGCGGGGCATAACAAATAAGACACTAAGCCAAGAATCACACAGTTCTTCTCCCTAAATTCCCTTTCCCCTCCGTGTCTACACACAAGCTCCCGTTAGGCCTACAGAAATAAATGTCAATAAAACGGATCTAACTGTGTAACGTTGTGCGCTGGGAGTCAGGAAGCAAGTTCAGGGAGTGAATCATTTCATTAATAGATGAAAACAGGAAACACGAACAGCACAGACAGGAAACAGAAACAATAACACCTGGGGAAGGAACCAAAGGGAGTGACAGATATAAGGAAGGTAATCAGGGAGGTGGTGGAGTCCAGGTGAGTCTGATGACACGCAGGTGCGCGTAACGATGGTGTCAGGTGTGCGCCATAATGAGCAGCCTGGTGACCTCGAGGCCGGAGAGGAAGCACACGTGACAAACTGATGGGATACACAAGCTATATTCCTGACCAAATGACGTCAGTTTTATCAGAAATTCAAAATGGACTGTTTGATTGAAGTAGGGAAATATGTGTTTCAACAACGAGCTACAGTTTTGGAATAATTGCGCCCTGTCAATTTTCCATTTAGGAATAATTAGCGAACTGCTAGTGCCTAAGCTATAATCCCCCCTAAACATAGACAAGTTCCACACTGAAAATATGCACAAACATTAGTTTTATAAAGATAAAGAACGTATTTTCATCAGAATCATTAAGCCTAGGCCTACTCACCAAACTGATGTTATGGTCACAATTCATCCCCATGCAGTGTTCAATGTGGAATTGTTCATCCATTTTTTACATTTTATTCCAAAGAACAGGCAGAATAAACTAAATCAAACGTCTGTATATTGTAAAAAAATACAGATATTGGTTTGTAACCCTGAAAAAAGGATCTTTCAACTCACCAAACTGAGCCCTGTTTCAAATGATCTCTCTTTGAGAGTAACTGTTTCAGACGCGAGATGCACGTCACTTCACACTGGAAAAGGTTTTGGTTCTAAATGAACTAAATGAGGCTCTGCCATTGCACAGCCGTAGACTTCTATGAACGCACCACTGCTGAGGTTACTACCTTTTTAAGATTGTGT
Source organism: Salvelinus alpinus (assembly GCF_045679555.1). Classification (NCBI taxonomy): domain Eukaryota; kingdom Metazoa; phylum Chordata; class Actinopteri; order Salmoniformes; family Salmonidae; genus Salvelinus; species Salvelinus alpinus. The sequence continues at coordinate 70,342,878 of NC_092095.1, forward strand.
TCCATTATATAATATAACCAGTTGATATGACAGATTGTGTTCCATGATATAATATAACCAGTTGATATGACAGATTGTGTTCCATTATATAATATAACCAGTTGATATGACAGATTGTGTTCCATGATATAATATAACCAGTTGATATGGCAGATTGTGTTCCATTATATAATATAACCAGTTGATATTGCAGATTGTGTTCCATGATATAATATAACCAGTTGATATGGCAGATTGTGTTCCATGATATAATATAACCAGTTGATATGGCAGATTGTGTTCCATTATATAATATAACCAGTTGATATTGCAGATTGTGTTCCATTATATAATATAACCAGTTGATATGACAGATTGTGTTCCATGATATAATATAACCAGTTGATATTGCAGATTGTGTTCCATGATATAATATAACCAGTTGATATTGCAGATTGTGTTCCATTATATAATATAACCAGTTGATATGACAGATTGTGTTCCATGATATAATATAACCAGTTGATATTGCAGATTGTGTTCCATGATATAATATAACCAGTTGATATTGCAGATTGTGTTCCATGATATAATATAACCAGTTGATATGACAGATTGTGTTCCAGGATATAATATAACCAGTTGATATTGCAGATTGTGTTCCATGATATAATATAACCAGTTGATATGGCAGATTGTGTTCCATTATATAATATAACCAGTTGATATGACAGATTGTGTTCCATTATATAATATAACCAGTTGATATGGCAGATTGTGTTCCATTATATAATATAACCAGTTGATATGACAGATTGTGTTCCATGATATAATATAACCAGTTGATATTGCAGATTGTGTTCCATGATATAATATAAGCAGTTGATATTGCAGATTGTGTTCCATGATATAATATAACCAGTTGATATGACAGATTGTGTTCCATTATATAATATAACCAGTTGATATGACAGATTGTTTTCCATGATATAATATAACCAGTTGATATTGCAGATTGTGTTCCATGATATAATATAACCAGTTGATATTGCAGATTGTGTTCCATGATATAATATAACCAGTTGATATGACAGATTGTGTTCCAGGATATAATATAACCAGTTGATATTGCAGATTGTGTTCCATGATATAATATAACCAGTTGATATGGCAGATTGTGTTCCAGGATATAATATAACCAGTTGATATTGCAGATTGTGTTCCATGATATAATATAACCAGTTGATATGGCAGATTGTGTTCCAGGATATAATATAACCAGTTGATATTGCAGATTGTGTTCCATTATATAATATAACCAGTTGATATGGCAGATTGTGTTCCATGATATAATATAACCAGTTGATATGGCAGACTGTGTTCCATGATATAATATAACCAGTTGATATTGCAGATTGTGTTCCATTATATAATATAACCAGTTGATATGGCAGATTGTGTTCCATTATATAATATAACCAGTTGATATGGCAGATTGTGTTCCATGATATAATATAACCAGTTGATATGACAGATTGTGTTCCATTATATAATATAACCAGTTGATATGACAGATTGTGTTCCATGATATAATATAACCAGTTGATATTGCAGATTGTGTTCCATTATATAATATAACCAGTTGATATGGCAGATTGTGTTCCATTATATAATATAACCAGTTGATATGGCAGACTGTGTTCCATTATATAATATAACCAGTTGATATGACAGATTGTGTTCCATGATATAATATAACCAGTTGATATGGCAGATTGTGTTCCATGATATAATATAACCAGTTGATATGACTGTCACGCCCTGACCATAGTTTGCTTTGTATGTTTCTATGTTTTGTTTGGTCAGGGTGTGATCTGAGTGGGCATTCTATGTTGTATGTCTAGTTTGTCTATTTCTATGTGTTTGGCCTGATATGGTTCTCAATCAGAGGCAGGTGTTTGTCGTTGTCTCTGATTGGGAACCATATTTAGGTAGCCTGTTTTGTCAGTGTGGGTTGTGGGTGATTGTTCCTGTTTGTGTATTCCTGTGTTTAGTGTTCACTATTTTCGGGACTGTTGCGTCTTCGTTTATTTTGTCAGTTTATTGATTTTGTTCTTTATTGAAAGTATTCTAATAAATATGAATACTCACCACGCTGCGTATTGGTCCGATATCTCCTATTCCTCCTCAGACGAGGAGGACGAAGAACGTGACAATGACAGATTGTGTTCCATGATATAATATAACCAGTTGATATTACGGTTTTAATAAATTGGCACTTGCTTTTTTTATTTACTGAATATATTTGGGGCAATTTATCAATTAGAATGATTTCAAATCTTCACAATCGGATTAGAAGGAAATGTTCCAAGGAAAGGTTGAATAGTGAAGAAGGGATGTCAACATAATCAGCCCACAGAATCTGATCGTGTGATTGGTTGACACCGTGCCTGGCATTAAAGGAAGCCATACTGCCTCATTAAATGTTTATACTGATAAAACCTCATTCTGGAAGGACTCCCTGTGGCTTATTCCCAAAACAACCTTAATATTTCATCGGCATACGCAGCATTCAGTAGGTAGGCCAAGTGTCAGTACTAGTAACAATGGGTTTCTTGTAGCTCCATCGTATCTCAGAAGTATGAACATGGTCCTCAGTAAATACTTAGAGAAGTAATGTACCACATTAGATATGAATGCTTTGGGAAACTCACCCTTGATATTTCCTCAAAATGTAAAAAACTATCTATACTTCACATGCAGTACCAGTCAAAAGTTTGGACACACCTACTCATTCAAGGGTTTTTCTTTATTTTGACTATTTTCTACATTGTAGGATAATAGTGAAGACATCAAAACTATGAAATAACACATGGAATCATGTAGTAACCAAAAAAGTGTTAAACAAATCAAAATATATTTTATATTTGAGATTCTTCAAAGTAGCCACCCTTTGACATGATGACAGCTTTGCACATTTTTGGCATTTGGAGTTCCCACATATGCTGAGCACTTGCTGGCTGCTTTTCCTTCACTCTGCAGTCCAACTCATCCCAAACCATCTCAATTGGGTTGAGGTCGGGTGATTGCGGAGGCCAGGTCATCCGATGCATCACTCGATCACTCTCCTTGGTCAAATAGCCCTTAAACATCCTGGAGGTGTGTTTTGGGTCTTTGTCCTGTTGAAATACAAATGATAGTCCCACTAAGTGCAATCTAGAGTGGATGGCGTATCGCTGCAGAATGCTGTGGTAGCCATGCTGGTTAAGTGTGCCTTGAATTCTAAATAAATCACTGACAGTGTCACCAGCAAAAAAAACACACCAGCACACCTCGTCCTCCAAGCTTCACGGTGGGAACCACACCTCCTCCTCCAAGCTTCACGGTGGGAACCACACCTCGTCCTCCATGCTTCACGGTGGGAACCACACCTCCTCCTCCAAGCTTCACGGTGGGAACCACACATGAGGAGATCATCCGTTCAGCTACTCTGCGTCCCATAAAGACACAGCGGTTGGAACCCAAAATCTCAAATTTAGACTCATCAGACCAAAGGACAGATTTCCACAGGTCTAATGTCCATTGTTCATGTTTCTTGGTCCAAGCAAGTCTCTTCTTCTTACTGGTGTCCTTTAGTAGTGGTTTCTTTGCAGCAATTCGACCATGAAGCCTGATTCATGCAGTCTCCTCTGAACAGTTGATGTTGATATGTGTCTGTTACTTGAACTCTGTGAAGCATTTATTTGGGCTGCAATATGAGGTGCAGTTAACTTGAATGAACTTATCCTCTGCTGCAAAGGTAACTCTGTTGTTCTCCTGATCTAGGCTGTCATTGTAAATAAGAATTTGTTCTTAACTGACTTGCCTATTTAGATAAATAAAAATGATGGACTGTCATTTCTCTTTGCTTATTTGAGCTGTTCTTGCCATAATATGGACTTGACTTTTACCAAATAGGGCTATCTTCTCTATACCACCCCTACCTTGTCACGACACAACTGATTGACTCAAACGCATTAAGAAGGAAAGAAATTCCACAAATTAACTTTTAACAAGGCACACCTGTTAATTGAAATGCATTCCATGTGACTACCTCTTGTAGCTGGTTGAGAGAATGCCAAGAGTGCGCAAAGCTGTCATCAAGGCAAAAGGTGGCTACTTTGAAGAATCTCAAATATAAAATATATTTTTGATTTGTTTTAACACTTTTTTTGGTTACTACATGATTCCATATGTGTTATTTCATAGTTTTGATGTCTTCACTATTATTCTACAATGTAGAAAATAGTGAAAATAAAGAAAATTAGTACATGTGTCCAAGCTTTTGACTGGTACTGTATATTTCACATGGCGTGATGCTCCTTTCTCTGGAAGACAAAGACACCGGCCGAGACACATACCTCTCCACTGACATGAAGTTGCCATTGTCTCAGAGTAGT
>NC_092095.1:70352295-70359795 GCF_045679555.1 Salvelinus alpinus
CCTGTTGTATTCAGCGTTTCACTGTAAGGTCTACTACACCTGTTGTATTCAGCGTTTCACTGTGAGGTCTACTACACCTGTTGTATTCAGCGTTTCACTGTGAGGTCTACTACACCTGTTGTATTCAGCATTTCACTGTAAGGTCTACTACACCTGTTGTATTCAGCATTTCACTGTGAGGTCTACTACACCTGTTGTATTCAGCATTTCACTGTAAGGTCTACTACACCTGTTGTATTCAGCATTTCACTGTAAGGTCTACTACACCTGTTGTATTCTGCGTTTCACTGTAAGGTCTACTACACCTGTTGTATTCAGCGTTTCACTGTGAGGTCTACTACACCTGTTGTATTCAGCATTTCACTGTGAGGTCTACCTACACCTGTTGTATTCAGCGTTTCACTGTAAGGTCTACTACACCTGTTGTATTCAGCGTTTCACTGTGAGGTCTACTACACCTGTTGTATTCAGCGTTTCACTGTGAGGTCTACTACACCTGTTGTATTCGGCGTTTCACTGTGAGGTCTACCTACACCTGTTGTATTCAGCGTTTCACTGTAAGGTCTACTACACCTGTTGTATTCAGCATTTCACTGTGAGGTCTACTACACCTGTTGTATTCAGCATTTCACTGTAAGGTCTACTACACCTGTTGTATTCAACGTTTCACTGTGAGGTCTACTACACCTGTTGTATTCAGCATTTCACTGTAAGGTCTACACCTGTTGTATTCAGCATTTCACTGTAAGGTCTACTACACCTGTTGTATTCAGAATTTCACTGTGAGGTCTACTACACCTGTTGTATTCAGCATTTCACTGTAAGGTCTACTACACCTGTTGTATTCGGCATTTCACTGTAAGGTCTACTACACCTGTTGTATTCAGCATTTCACTGTGAGGTCTACCTACACCTGTTGTATTCAGCATTTCACTGTAAGGTCTACTACACCTGTTGTATTCAGCATTTCACTGTAAGGTCTACTACACCTGTTGTATTCAGCATTTCACTGTAAGGTCTACTACACCTGTTGTATTCAGCATTTCACTGTAAGGTCTACTACACCTGTTGTATTCAGCATTTCACTGTAAGGTCTACTACACCTGTTGTATTCAGCATTTCACTGTAAGGTCTACTACACCTGTTGTATTCAGCATTTCACTGTAAGGTCTACTACACCTGTTGTATTCAGCGTTTCACTGTGAGGTCTACCTACACCTGTTGTATTCAGCATTTCACTGTGAGGTCTACCTACATCTGTTGTATTCAGCATTTCATTGTGAGGTCTACTACACCTGTTGTATTCAGCATTTCACTGTGAGGTCTACCTACACCTGTTGTATTCAGCGTTTCACTGTGAGGTCTACTACACCTGTTGTATTCAGCATTTCACTGTGAGGTCTACTACACCTGTTGTATTCAGCATTTCACTGTGAGATCTACTACACCTGTTGTATTCGGCGTTTCACTGTAAGGTCTACTACACCTGTTGTATTCAGCGTTTCACTGTGAGGTCTACTACACCTGTTGTATTCAGCGTTTCACTGTAAGGTCTACTACACCTGTTGTATTCAGCATTTCACTGTAAGGTCTACTACACCTGTTGTATTCAGCGTTTCACTGTAAGGTCTACTACACCTGTTCTATTCAGCATTTCACTGTAAGGTCTACTACACCTGTTGTATTCAGCATTTCACTGTAAGGTCTACCTACACCTGTTGTATTCGGCGTTTCACTGTAAGGTCTACTACACCTGTTGTATTCGGCGTTTCACTGTAAGGTCTACTACACCTGTTGTATTCAGCATTTCACTGTGAGGTCTACCTACACCTGTTGTATTCAGCATTTCACCGTGAGGTCTACCTACACCTGTTTTATTCAGCGTTTCACTGTAAGGTCTACTACACCTGTTGTATTCAGCATTTCACTGTGAGGTCTACCTACACCTGTTGTATTCGGCGTTTCACTGTGAGGTCTACCTACACCTGTTGTATTCAGCGTTTCACTGTGAGGTCTACCTACACCTGTTGTATTCAGCATTTCACTGTGAGGTCTACCTACACCTGTTGTATTTGGCGTTTCACTGTGAGGTCTACCTACACCTGTTGTATTTGGCGTTTCACTGTGAGGTCTACCTACACCTGTTGTATTTGGCGTTTCACTGTGAGGTCTACCTACACCTGTTGTATTTGGCATTTCACTGTGAGGTCTACCTACACCTGTTGTATTTGGCGTTTCACTGTGAGGTCTACCTACACCTGTTGTATTTAGCGCATGTGACAAATACAATGGATGTGTTTGATGCCGTTCCATTCGCTCCGTTCCAGCCATTATTATGAGCCGTCCTCCCCTCAACAGCCTCCACTGACGGGATCCCTCAGCGTGACACTCTGACATGCTGTTTTCCAGGAGACCAATGAGCTGGTGGCCATAAAGAAGTTTAAAGACAGTGAGGAGAATGAGGAGGTTAAAGAGACCACGCTGAGGGAGCTGAAGATGCTGCGGACGCTGAAACAGGAAAACATCGTGGAGCTCAAAGAGGCTTTCAGGAGGAGAGGGAAACTCTACCTGGTCTTTGAATATGTGGAGAGGGTCAGTGAATACCTGGAGAATGAACCTTTTTAATGAGAACCTTTAATAAACCACAATAGTCTCGTCAGTAGAAATGTCCGCTACTTTCTAGGGATTGCTGGGGTCCGCTGACGGTTGGATGATAAGTAATCATACATGCAATATACCTAGCTACTGTTTACGTCAACAGTTTCACTTTTACACTTTTAGAATATTGCCATAGCATCTAACTTGTTTTGCAATAGTATCTATCTTATATGTTATACAGAGCATTATGGGTAGTGTAGTTGTAGCTGTGATTGACAGTAGTACTGTGGATTGTGTGTTCCAGAACATGCTGGAGTTGCTGGAGGAACTGCCTAACGGAGCACCACCTGACAAAGCCAGGGCCTACATCTACCAGCTGATCAAAGCTATCCACTGGTGCCATAAGAATGAGATCGTACACAGAGGTGAGGAACTCTTACCTTTACTAAAATGAGGGCACCTTTTCCTTTAGTTATGCTAAGGTGACGTGTTGAGTCAGAGGCAGGGCCTCCCAGCAGAGATGGTTTGGTCTGACTTTTGGTTTTGCCAAGTACCAGACTGCTGTGAAGACTGGTCTCCTCTGTTTCTCCTCAGACATCAAGCCTGAAAACCTCCTCATCAGCTCTGAGGATGTTCTCAAACTCTGTGATTTTGGTAAGTAGAAATATGTCACTTCTAGCATAGTAATTAACTCAGTACATTTGACGAATGACGATCTCAGTCTCCCTGGTAAGCAATGGTCAGTATCTGTCCATGACTTCCTCTGTCTCTCTCTGGCCTGGTTTCCTGTAGGCTTTGAGTCAGTATCTGTCCATGACTTCCTCTGTCTGGCCTGGCTTCCTGTAGGCTTTGAGTCAGTGTCTGTCCATGACTTCCTCTTTCTGGCCTGGTTTCCTGTAGGCTTTGAGTCAGTGTCTGTCCATGACGTCCTCTTTCTGACCTGGTTTCCTGTAGGCTTTGAGTCAGTATCTGTCCATGACTTCCTCTGTCTCTTTCTGGCCTGGTTTCCTGTAGGCTTTGAGTCAGTATCTGTCCATGACTTCCTCTGTCTGGCCTGGTTTCCTGTAGGCTTTGAGTCAGTATCTGTCCATGACTTCCTCTGTCTGGCCTGGTTTCCTGTAGGCTTTGAGTCAGTATCTGTCCATGACTTCCTCTGTCTGGCCTGGTTTCCTGTAGGCTTTGAGTCAGTATCTGTCCATGACTTCCTCTGTCTGGCCTGGTTTCCTGTAGGCTTTGAGTCAGTATCTGTCCATGACTTCCTCTGTCTCTTTCTGGCCTGGTTTCCTGTAGGCTTTGAGTCAGTATCTGTCCATGACTTCCTCTGTCTCTTTCTGGCCTGGTTTCCTGTAGGCTTTGAGTCAGTATCTGTCCATGACTTACCTCTGTCTCTCTCTGGCCTGGTTTCCTGTAGGCTTTGAGTCAGTATCTGTCCATGACTCACTCTGTCTGGCCTGGTTTCCTGTAGGCTTTGAGTCAGTATCTGTCCATGACTTCCTCTGTCTGGCCTGGTTTCCTGTAGGCTTTGAGTCAGTATCTGTCCATGACTTCCTCTGTCTGGCCTGGTTTCCTGTAGGCTTTGAGTCCGTATCTGTCCATGACTTCCTCTGTCTGGCCTGGTTTCCTGTAGGCTTTGAGTCAGTATCTGTCCATGACTTCCTCTGTCTCTTTCTGGCTTGGTTTCCTGTAGGCTTTGAGTCAGTATCTGTCCATTACTTCCTCTGTCTCTTTCTGGCCTGGTTTCCTGTAGGCTTTGAGTCAGTATCTGTCCATGACTTCCTCTGTCTCTCTCTGGCCTGGTTTCCTGTAGGCTTTGAGTCAGTATCTGTCCATGACTTCCTCTGTCTCTCTCTGGCCTGGTTTCCTGTAGGCTTTGAGTCAGTATCTGTCCATGACTTCCTCTGTCTCTCTCTGGCCTGGTTTCCTGTAGGCTTTGAGTCAGTATCTGTCCATGACTTATTCTGTCTCTTTCTGGCCTGGTTTCCTGTAGGCTTTGAGTCAGTATCTGTCCATGACTTCCTCTGTCTCTCTCTGGTCTGGTTTCCTGTAGGCTTTGAGTCAGTATCTGTCCATGACTTCCTCTGTCTCTTTCTGGCCTGGTTTCCTGTAGGCTTTGAGTCAGTATCTGTCCATGACTTCCTCTTTCTGGCCTGGTTTCCTGTAGGCTTTGAGTCAGTATCTGTCCATGACTTCCTCTGTCTCTTTCTGGCCTGGTTTCCTGTAGACTTTGAGTCAGTATCTGTCCATGACTTCCTCTTTCTGGCCTGGTTTCCTGTAGGCTTTGAGTCAGTATCTGTCCATGACTTCATCTGTCTTTTTCTGGCCTGGTTTCCTGTAGGCTTTGAGTCAGTATCTGTCCATGACTTCCTCTGTCTCTTTCTGACCTGGTTTCCTGTAGGCTTTGAGTCAGTATCTGTCCATGACTTCCTCTGTCTCTCTCTGGCCTGGTTTCCTGTAGGCTTTGAGTCAGTATCTGTCCATGACTTCCTCTGTCTCTTTCTGGCCTGGTTTCCTGTAGGCTTTGAGTCAGTATCTGTCCATGACGTCCTCTGACTCTTTCTGGCCTGGTTTCCTGTAGGCTTTGAGTCAGTATCTGTCCATGACTTCCTCTGTCTCTCTCTGGCCTGGTTTCCTGTAGGCTTTGAGTCAGTATCTGTCCATGACTTCCTCTGTCTCTTTCTGGCCTGGTTTCCTGTAGGCTTTGAGTCAGTATCTGTCCATGACTTCCTCTGACTCTTTCTGGCCTGGTTTCCTGTAGGTTTTGAGTCAGTATCTGTCCATTACTTCCTCTGTCTGGCCTGGTTTCCTGTAGGCTTTGAGTCAGTATCTGTCCATGACTTCCTCTGTCTCTCTCTGGCCTGGTTTCCTGTAGGCTTTGCCCGCAACCTGTCAGAGGGAAGTGATGCCAACTACACTGAGTATGTAGCCACTAGGTGGTACCGCTCTCCTGAGCTACTGCTGGGGTGAGTCCCATTAAACCTACTGGACTTGTGTGTGTATGGGTGTGTAAGAGGCGCTGTGTGGGGGTGTGTTTGTATTGGTGTGTTTATTGGTGGGTGTGTGTGTATTTGTATTGGTGTGTGTATTAGTGTGTGTTTGTATTGGTGTGTGTGTGTATGTGTGTGTTTTTGTTTGTATTAGTGTGTGTGTGTGTGTGTGTGTGTGTGTCTTTGTATTGGTGTTTGTATTTGTGTTTGTATTCGGTGTGTGTATTGGTGTGTGAGTGTGTGTAGGTGCGTGCGTGTGTTGTGTGTGTACATTGGTAAGTGTCTGTTTGTCTGCATAGCTGTCAGTCCATACATATATCCTTCTCTGAATATTTCAGTGAATATGTGTATTAGTCTGTCCGTGATAAACCCTGTTTTAATGTGTATACTACAGACACTGTGAGGTTCCTGTGTCCATTTGATGGTCTAGATACTGGAACATCATGTGGTGGGGCTCCTCCCACAGCAACTAAATCAACTCTTACATTTATTCACACTTGGTATTTGAATTCCGCCCACGCAAATATTTTCTCTCTTCATCACTCTTCCTCAGTGTCAGCGGCTCTCTCCTCTCTTCTCTCAGCCAACCTCTCTCGTTCTCTCTCTCTCTCTCTCTCTCTCTCTCTCTCACTCTCTCTCTCTCTCGCTCTCTCTCTCTCTCCTTTCTGTCATTGTGTTCATCACCTTCTGCTGAACCAACATCATCATCATCACCATCATCATGTGTCCTTATTATTCTGAATGTACTCTTCTGGTTCAGTTTTACAAATGCGTCACTTAAACTGTTTTCTCTCTCTCTCTCTCTCTCTCTCTCTCTCTCTCTCTCTCTCTCTCTCTCTCTCTCTCTCTCTCTCTCTCTCTCTCTCTCTCTCTCTCTCTCTCTCTCTCTCTCTCTCTCTCTCTCTCTCTCTCTCTCTCTCTCTCTCTCTCTCTCTCTCTCTCTCTCTCTCTCTCTCTCCCCCCTCCACCCCAGGGCCCCCTATGGTAAGGCTGTAGACATGTGGTCAGTGGGTTGTATTCTGGGGGAGCTGAGTGATGGTCAGCCTCTGTTCCCAGGGGAGAGTGAGATAGATCAACTCTTTACCATCCAGAAGGTCCTGGGTCCTCTACCTGCTGAACAGATGAAGCTCTTCTACAACAACCCTCGCTTCCATGGACTACGGGTAAGGTCAACTCTGGGGTCCATCTGTTCAGCTGTTCTGTCGTCACCTCACACTCCACCTCCGCTTTCCTCTCCTCTCCCATTGCTTCCTCTCTACCTCTACCTATCCCATCTCTCCCTCCCTCTCCATTCTCTCTCCTCTGTCTCTTTCCCTCCTATCTATCTGTGTGAGTCCTGGTGGCTGTCTTCCCAGTGTGGTCCGTGACTGAGTGGATTGAGTCATCATGTTATGGTGGTGTTCAGTGTTACTGTAGAAGAGAGAGACAGAGAGACAGAGAGACAGACAGAGATACAGAGAGGCAGAGAGACAGACAGAGAGGCAGAGAGACAGACAGAGAGACAGAGAGAGACAGACAGAGAGACAGACAGAGAGACAGAGAGACAGACAGAGAGACAGAGAGACAGACAGAGAGACAGAGAGAGACAGACAGAGAGACAGAGAGACAGAGATACAGACAGAGAGGCAGAGAGAAAGACAGACAGACTGAGAGACAGAGAGACAGAGAGAGAGACTGAGAGAGAGACTGAGAGAGACAGAGTGATAGAGAGAGAGACAGAGAGACAGAGAGACAGAGAGAGACAGAGTGATAGAGAGAGAGACAGAGAGAGAGAGAGACAGAGAGAGACAGAGAGATAGAGAGAGATAGAGAGACAGAGAGACAGAGAGGCAGAGATGCAGAGAGACAGAGAGAGATGTTGGTCAAATCTTTGTTGGTTTCTATTCTTGTGGGGACTTCTGGTCCCTACAAGAGTAGT
>NC_092095.1:70362295-70602295 GCF_045679555.1 Salvelinus alpinus
GCTAATGGGAGGTATTCTGGATTCTACAGGCTCAAACTAGACTAGTCCTGCTAATGGGAGGTATTCTGGATTCTACAGGCTCAAACTAGACTAGTCCTGCTATGACTAAAGCTGTGGGTCAGTCAGTACTCTGCTGTTAGCTAGTGTATATCTATGAGTAAAGCTGTGGGTCAGTCAGTACTCTGCTGTTAGCTAGTGTATATCTATGAGTAAAGCTGTGGGTCAGTCAGTACTCTGCTGTTAGCTAGTGTATATCTATGAGTAAAGCTGTGGGTCAGTCAGTACTCTGCTGTTAGCTAGGCCTCCAGTACATCACACTCTCCTCAGGAGATGAATGGTGTGACAAACCCTCCCACCCATCTCTCTGTCTCTGGATCGACATGGTGAAAAGCCACCACGGTCTTGTGGTTTTTATTATGGGCTGTTTCTATACAGCAAATGTAGAGATCGGCGTTAAGAATGCTGTAGCTCAGTTAGTAGAGCAAGGCGCTTTCAACGACAGGGTTGTGGGTTCGATTCCCACTGAGGACCACTATGAAAATGTATGAACTCACTACTTTAAGTTGCTCTAGATAAGAGTGTCTGTTAAATTAATCAAATGTAAATGTGCTTCACTGTATTTACAAAACAATATATATGAACTATAGTTTAATGATAATAAACTTTGGATTATGTATACAGTACCAGTCTAAAGTTTGGACACACCTACTCATTCAAGGGTTTTTCTGCATCTCAAATCAAATCAAATTGTATTTGTCAAATGCGCCGAATACAACAGGTGTAGTAGACCTTACAGTGAAATGCTTACTTACAAGCCCTTAACAAACCATGCCATTTAAAAAAAAATACCTAAAAACAAATTAAAAAATAAATAAAGTAACAAATAATAAAATAGCAGCAGTAAAATAACAATAGCGAGGCAATCTACAGGGGGTACCGGTACAGAGTCAATCTACAGGGGGTACCGGTACAGAGTCAATCTACAGGGGGTACCGGTACAGAGTCAATGTGAGGGGGCACTGGTTAGTCGAGGTAATGGAGGTAATATGTACATGTAGTTAAACAGTCTATGACTAGGGTGGCTGGAGTCTTTGAGAATTTTAGGGCCTTTCTCTGACACCGCCTGGTATAGAGGTCCTGGATGGCAGGAAGCTTTGCCCCAGTGATGTACTGGGCTGTACACACTACCCTCTGTAGTGCCTTGCGTGGGAGGCCGAGCAGTTGCCGTACCAGGCAGTGATGCAACCAGTCAGGATGCTCTCGATGGTGCAGCTGTAGAACCTTTTGAGGATCTGAGGACCCATGACAAATCTTTTCAGTCTCCTGAGGGGGAATAGGTTTTGTCGTCCCCTCTTCACGACTGTCTTGGTGTGCTTGGACCATGTTAGTTTGTTGGTGATGTGGACACCAAGGAACTTGAAGCTCACAACCTGCTCCACTGCAGCCCCGTCGATGAGAATGGGGGCGTGAGCGGTCCTCTTTTTCCTATAGTCCACAATCATCTCCTTGGTCTTGATCAAGTTCAGGGAGAGGTTGTTGTTCTGGCACCACACGGACAGGTGACCTCTTCCCTACAGGCTGTCTCGTTGTTGTCGGTGATCAGGCCTACCACTGTTGTGTACTCAGCAAACTTAATGATGGTGTTGGAGTCGTGCAGTCATGAGTGAACAGGGAGTACAGGAGAGGACTGAGCACGCACCACTGAGGGGCCCCTGTGTTGAGGATCAGCATGGCAGATGTGTTGTTACCTACCCTTACCACCTGGGGGGGGGCCCGTCAGGAAGTCCAGGATCCAGTTGCAGAGGGAGGTGTTTAGTCCCAGGGTCCTTAACTTATTGATGAGCTTTGAGGGCACTATGGTGTTGAACGCTGAGCTGTAGTCAATGAACAACATTCTCACATAGGTGTTCCTTTTGTCCAGGTGGGAAAGGGCAGTGTGGAGTGCAATAGAGATTGCATCATCTGTGGATCTGTTAGGGCGGTATGCAAATTGGAGTGGGTTTAGGGTTTCTGGGATAATGGTGTTGATGTGAGCCATGACCAGCCTTTCAAAGCACTTCATGGCTACAGACAGGTTACCTTAGTGTTCTTGGGCACAGGGTCTATGGTGGTGTGCTTAAAACAAGTTGGTATTACAGACTCGGAGAGGGAGAGGTTGAAAATGTCAGTGTAGATACTTGCCAGTTGGTCAGCGCATGCTAGTAGTACCCGTCCTGGTAATCCATCTGGCGCCGCGGCCTTGTGAATGTTGACCTGTTTATAAAGGTCTTACTCATCGACTGCGGAGAGCGTGATCACACAGTCTTCTGGAAACAGCTGGTCTCTCAACCAGCTTCATGAGGTAGTCACCTGGAATGCTTTCCCAATAGTCTTGAAAGAGTTCCCACATATGCTGAGCACTTGTTGGCTGCTTTTCCTTCATTCTGTGGTCCAACTCATCCCAAACCATTTCAATTGGGTTGAGGTCAGGTGATTGTGGAGTCCAGGTCATCTGATGCAGCACTCCATCACTCTCCTTCTTGGTCAAATAGCCCTTACACAGCCTGGGATGGCGTATTGCTGCAGAATTACGTGGTAGCCATGCTGATTAAGTGTGCCTTGAATTCTAAATAAATCAATGCCAGTGTCACCAGCAAAGCATCCCTACACCATCACACCTCCTCCTCCATGCTTCACAGTGGGAACCACACATGCTGAGATCATCTGTTCACCTACTCTGCTTCTCACAAAGACACAGCAGTTAGAACCAAAAATCTCAAATTTGGACTCATCAGACCAAAGGACAGATTTACACCATTGCTCATGTTTCTTGGCCCAAGCAAGTCTCTTCTTATTATTGATGTCCTTTAGAAGTGGTCTCTGATCAGCTGATGTTGAAATGTGTCTGTTACTTGAACTCTGTGAAGCATTTATTTGGGCTGCAATCTGAGGTGCAGTTAATTGCCGATTTCTGAGGCTGGTCACTCTAATGAACTTATCCTCTGCAGCAGAGGTAACTCTGGGTCTTCCTTTCCTGTGGCGGTCCTCATGAGAGCCAGTTTCGTCAAGCGCTTGATTGTTTTTGCGACTGCACTTGAAGAAACTTTTAAAAGTTCTTGAAATTTTCTAGATTGACCGACCTTGATGTCTTAAAGTAATGATGTACTGTCGTTTCTCTTTGCTTATTTGAGCCGTTCTTGCCATAATATGGGCTTGATCTTTTACGAAATAGGTCTATCTTCTGTATATCACCGCTACCTGGTCACAACACAACTGATTGGCTGAAACGCATTAAGAAGGAAAGAAATTCCACAAATTAACTTTTAACAAGGCACATCTGTTAATTTAAATGAATTCCAGGTGACTACCTCATGAAGCTGGTTGAGAGAATGCCAAGAGTGTGCAAAACTGATTGGTGTAACTGTTTTTTTGGTTACTACATGATTCCATATGTGTTGTTTCATAGTTTTGATGTCTTCACTATTATTCTACAATGTAGAAAATAGTAAAAATACAGAAAAACCCTTGAATGAGTAGGTGTGTCCAAACTTTTGACTGGTAACATATATATATATATATATATATATATATATATATATATATATGGATAGAGTTTAGTGATTGACCTGTTTTATTGTCAAACTGTAATAAAGAAGTGTGTCCTAAACCCCTGTGGTCTGTCTCCTCCCTCTCTAGAACCTGTTGTTGCTGGTCCCTTCTGACCGCTACCTGACAGAACAGAGTCTGAACCACCCAGCCTTCCAGCCCCTCCGCCTCCTGGAGCAGCCCGCCCCAGCACCACCCTCCCCTAACCCCCCACGCTCCTCCAAGAGGAAGCCCCACAGCCACATGGAGAACACCGTGCCCACCAGGTCAGCACTGTAGGAGGTTGTTGGTGTTGTTGTTGTCAGAACCCCGCGGCCACCAGGTCAGCACTGCACTGGACACTACAAGTGGTCTGGTTAGGTTCTGGATACTGAATGTGGTCTGGTTAGGTTCTGGATACTGAATGTGGTCTGGTTAGGTTCTGGATACTGAATGTGGTCTGGTTGGGTTCTGGATACTGAATGGGGTCTGGTTAGGTTTTGGACACTGAATGTGGTCTGGTTAGGTTCTGGACACTGCATGGGGTCTGGTTAGGTTCTGGACACTGCATGGGGTGTGGTTAGGTTCTGGACACTGCATGGGGTCTGGTTAGGTTCTGGACACTGCATGGGGTGTGGTTAGGTTCTGGACACTGCATGGGGTCTGGTTAGGTTCTGGACACTGCATGGTTTCACATCTGGCTATGTTGTTCTAGCACAGATAAAATAAGCGACTTAGATCTATGGATTACCTATACAGTGGGGAGAACAAGTATTTGATACACTGCCGATTTTGCAGGTTTTCCTACTTACAAAGCATGTAGAGGTCTGTAATTTTTATCATAGGTACACTTCAACTATGAGAGACGGAATCTAAAACAAAAATCCAGAAAATCACATTGTATGATTTTTAAGTAATTAATTTGCATTTTATTGCATGACATAAGTATTTGATACATCAGAAAAGCAGAACTTAATATTTGGTACAGAAACCTTTGTTTGCAATTACAGAGATCATACGTTTCCTGTAGGTCTTGACTAGGTTTGCACACACTGCAGCAGGGATTTTGGCCCACTCCTCCCTACAGATCTTCTCCAGATCCTTCAGGTTTCGGGGCTGTCGCTGGGCAATACGGACTTTCAGCTCCCTCCAAAGATTTTCTATTGGGTTCAGGTCTGGAGACTGGCTAGGCCACTCCAGGACCTTGAGATGCTTCTTACGGAGCCACTCCTTAGTTGCCATGGCTGTGTGCTTCGTGTCGTTGTCATGCTGGAAGACCCAGCCACGACCCATCTTCAATGCTCTTACTGAGGGAAGGAGGTTGTTGGCCAAGATCTCGCGATACATGGCCCCATCCATCCTCCCCTCAATACGGTGCAGTCGTCCTGTCCCCTTTGCAGAAAAGCATCCCCAAAGAATGATGTTTCCACCTCCATGCTTCACGGTTGGGATGGTGTTCTTGGGGTTGTACTCATACTTCTTCTTCCTCCAAACACGGCGAGTGGAGTTAGACCAAAAAGCTCTATTTTTGTCTCATCAGACCACATGACCTTCTCCCATTCCTCCTCTGGATCATCCAGATGGTCATTGGCAAACTTCAGACAGGCCTGGACATGCACTGGCTTAAGCAGGGGGACCTTGCGTGCGCTGCAGGATTTTAATCCATGACGGCGTAGTGTGTTACTAATGGTTTTCTTTGAGACTGTGGTCCCAGCTCTCTTCAGGTCATTGACCAGGTCCTGCCGTGTAGTTCTGGGCTGATCCCTCACCTTCCTCATGATCATTGATGCCCCACGAGGTGAAATCTTGCATGGAGCCCCAGACCGAGGGTGATTGACCGTCATCTTGAACTTCTTCCATTTTCTAATAATTGCGCCAACAGTTGTTTCATTCTCACCAAGCTGCTTGCCTATTGTCCTGTAGCCCATCCCAGCCTTGTGCAGGTCTACAATTTTATCCCTGATGTCCTTACACAGCTCTCTGGTCTTGGCCATTGTGGAGAGGTTGGAATCTGTTTGATTGTGTGTGGACAGGTGTCTTTTATACAGGTAACGAGTTCAAACAGGTGCAGTTAATACAGGTAATGAGTGGAGAACAGGAGGGCTTCTTAAAGAAAAACGAACAGGTCTGTGAGAGCCGGAATTCTTACTGGTTGGTAGGTGATCAAATACTTATGTCATGCAATAAAATGCAAATTAATTATTTAAAAATCATACAATGTGATTTTCTGGATTTTTGTTTTAGATTCCGTCTCTCACAGTTGAAGTGTACCTATGATAAAAATTACAGACCTCTACATGCTTTGTAAGTAGGAAAACCTGCAAAATCGGCAGTGTATCAAATACTTGTTCTCCCCACTGTACCTGTACCTTACCTCTCAATCTCAATATCTTTCGATCTTAATACCTCCCTCCCTCCTTCTCTCTCTCTCTCCCTCCCTCCCCTCCACCAAACAGAAGCCACGGCAGTAAGAGCTCGGGTCACCGTCACTCTAACAGTAAGGAATGTTCCAGCCTACCTCGCCATGGCGACCTTCACCTAGGCAACGACAGCTTCCTGAACGGCAACAAGCCTGTGTCGTCCAGCCTGAGCCCCACCCTCCACCCCAAGGCTTACATGACCCAGACCCTCAACCGCTCCATCACCTGTAGTAAGGACTTGGTCAACAACAACATGCCACACCTGCTCAGCCCCAAGGACACCAAGGTAAACAACGTCAGGAACTCTACTTTCATTGACTTATTCAGCTCCTTATGGACCAAACTACATACATTGTATTCATTTAGTTTGTTTCTCCAACTGTCTATGTCTTGACCTGTGTTTATTCTTGACATGTATTTTCATATAAATGCACAAGGCTGAAAACAACATTTTCCCGTGGTTGGGGACAATAAAGTCATTATCTTGTCTGATTTTATCTTCTCTTGTCTTCTCTTTATTTTAAAGGGCACGACACAGTTTGACTTCAACCTGGTTGGTGTTGGGCCCCCAGGGGCCAAGGCTCCTGACCAGCAGGGCCCTGGAGCCATGTACGTGAAGTCCACCTCCCGCTCTCAGCTGCAGCAACAGCAAGGTCCGGGGTCACCCTACTGAAACATTCACATAAGATTAATACATACCACTTCCTTAATACTTCAAATGAAAAATGCTCTAGACTAGAATCCTGTCCAGGGGGTATACTTGAACATAAAGCTGCCTTATGGCCCTATGGGCCGTTCTGTCTCAGGCAAGACTACTTATAAATGCATTGCCAGCCCATTTTTTACATTTGAACATTTCCAGTAGGGCAGGGACGACACTCTTCCTTTCTGGAGGGCAAGACCAATACCATGGAGAAACAACATGGCCGCCATGGTGGACACAACATAGACTCCACCCACAGCTCCTCCAAGAGTTCCAGCTCCTACCTGAGCCTGTCCAAGAGCCACAGCGCCCTGAGCAACAATGCCAAGTCTGTGGGTGGTAACCTTGGAGATGGGGTGAGGGGCGTGCACCCCGATGACCCTACGGCAACCCCTGGAATCTCCGCCCGCTTCTTCCCTGCCAGGTAACATAGAGAGAGAGAGCTGTCAGGAAATGGTTAACCGAGAGAGAGAGCTGACAGGAAATGGTTAACCTAGACAGAGAGAGCTGTCAGGAAATGGTTAACCTAGAGAGAGAGAGAGAGAGAGAGAGAGAGAGCTGTCAGGAAATGGTTAAACTAGAGAGAGAGCTGACAGGAAATGGTTAACCTAGACAGAGAGAGCTGTCAGGGAATGGTTAACCTAGAGAGAGAGAGCTGTAAGGGTATGGTTAACCTAGAGAGAGAGCTGTTAGGGAATGGTTAACCTAGAGAGAGAGAGCTGTCACGGAACGGTTAACCTAGAGAGAGAGCTGTCAGGGAATGGTTAACCTAGAGAGAGAGAGCTGTCAGGGAATGGTTAACCTAGAGAGAGAGAGCTCTCAGGGAACGGTTAACCTAGAGAGAGAGCTGTCAGGGACGGTTAACCTAGAGAGAGAGAGAGCTGTCAGGGAATGGTTAACCTAGAGAGAGAGAGAGAGCTGTCAGGGAATGGTTAACCTAGAGAGAGAGCTGTCAGGGAATGGTTAACCTAGAGAGAGAGAGAGCTGTCAGGGAATGGTTAACCTAGAGAGAGAGAGCTCTCAGGAAATGGTTAACCTAGAGAGAGAGAGAGCTGTCAGGGAATGGTTAACCTAGAGAGAGAGAGAGAGCTGTCAGAGAACGGTTAACCTAGAGAGAGAGAGAGAGAGCTGTCAGGGAATGGTTAACCTAGAGAAAGAGAGAGCTGTCAGGGGCTG
Organism: Salvelinus alpinus; assembly: GCF_045679555.1. NCBI lineage: Eukaryota > Metazoa > Chordata > Actinopteri > Salmoniformes > Salmonidae > Salvelinus > Salvelinus alpinus. The sequence goes on from NC_092095.1 coordinate 70,370,159, forward strand.
GTTAACCTAGAGAGAGAGCTGTCAGGGAATGGTTAACCTAGAGAGAGAGAGAGCTGTCAGGGAATGGTTAACCTAGAGAGAGAGAGAGCTGTCAGGGAATGGTTAACCTAGAGAGAGAGAGAGAGAGCTGTCAGGGAATGGTTAACCTAGAGAGAGAGAGAGAGCTGTCAGAGAACGGTTAACCTAGAGAGAGTGAGAGAGAGAGCTGTCAGGGAATGGTTAAAATAGAGAGAGAGAGAGCTGTCAGGGAATGGTTAACCTAGAGAGAGAGAGAGCTGTCAGGGAATGGTTAACCTAGAGAGAGAGAGCTGTCAGGGAATGGTTAACCTAGAGAGAGAGAGAGAGCTGTCAGGGAATGGTTAACCTAGAGAGAGAGAGAGAGCTGTCAGAGAACGGTTAACCTAGAGAGAGAGAGAGAGAGAGCTGTCAGGGAATGGTTAACCTAGAGAGAGAGAGCTCTCAGGGAATGGTTAACCTAGAGAGAGAGAGAGCTGTCAGGGAATGGTTAACCTAGAGAGAGAGAGCTGTCAGGGAATGGTTAACCTAGAGAGAGAGAGAGCTGTCAGGGAATGGTTAACCTAGAGAGAGAGAGAGCTGTCAGGGAATGGTTAACCTAGAGAGAGAGAGCTGTCAGGGAATGGTGAACCTAGAGAGAGAGCTGTCAGGGAATGGTTAACCTAGAGAGAGAGCTGTCAGGGAATGGTTAACCTAGAGAGAGAGAGAGCTGTCAGGGAATGGTTAACATAGAGAGAAAGAGCTGTCAGGGAATGGTTAACCTAGAGAGAGAGAGAGAGCTGTCAGGGAATGGTTAACCTAGAGAGAGAGAGAGCTGTCAGGGAATGGTTAACCTAGAGAGAGAGAGAGCTGTCAGGGAACGGTTAACCTAGAGAGAGAGAGAGCTGTCAGGGAATGGTTAACATAGAGAGAAAGAGCTGTCAGGGAACGGTTAACCTAGAGAGAGAGAGAGCTGTCAGGGAATGGTTAACCTAGAGAGAGAGAGCTGTCAGGGAATGGTTAACCTAGAGAGAGAGAGCTGTCAGGGAATGGTTAACCTAGAGAGAGAGAGAGAGCTGTCAGGGAATGGTTAACCTAGAGAGAGAGAGAGAGCTGTCAGGGAATGGTTAACCTAGAGAGAGAGCTGTCAGGGAATGGTGAACCTAGAGAGAGAGAGAGAGCTGTCAGGGAACGGTTAACCTAGAGAGAGAGAGAGAGCTGTCAGGGAACGGTTAACCTAGAGAGAGAGAGAGCTGTCAGGGAATGGTTAACCTAGAGAGAGAGAGAGCTGTCAGGGAATGGTTAACCTAGAGAGAGAGAGCTGTCAGGGAATGGTTAACCTAGAGAGAGAGAGCTGTCAGGGAATGGTTAACCTAGAGAGAGAGAGAGAGCTGTCAGGGAATGGTTAACCTAGAGAGAGAGCTGTCAGGGAATGGTTAACCTAGAGAGAGAGAGAGAGCTGTCAGGGAATGGTTAACCTAGAGAGAGAGAGAGCTGTCAGGGAATGGTTAACCTAGAGAGAGAGAGAGCTGTCAGGGAACGGTTAACCTAGAGAGAGAGAGCTGGCAGGGAATGGTTAACCTAGAGAGAGAGAGAGATGTCAGGGAACGGTTAACCTAGAGAGAGAGAGCTGTCAGGGAATGGTTAATGAATGTATCTTAGTCTCCAACATTGAAGGGCATGCTAGCTTATTGATTTTGTGTAGTCTTGGTGATGGTGTGTATTTGGAAATGTGTAGTCCCCTGAGGCCAGATCTGAACATTGTATTGTCGTTGAGAATTAGAGTTTTATTTAGGTCTGATGGTTAGTAAATATGTGTGTTGTTGTACTCATGGTTGAGGTCAGTCTATATGTTATTTCAGCTGCCTGGACCTGAACCTCAATGCCCCACCTGGAAGTCCCCAGGTCCCCCGCCACAGCGAACGACACTCTTCTGGCCACGCCCCCCCTGGAAGTCCCCAGGCCCCCCGCCACAGCGAACGCCACACTTCTGGCCACGCCCCACCTGGAAGTCCCCAGGCCCCCCGCCACAGCGAACGCCACACTTCTGGCCACGCCCCACCTGGAAGTCCCCAGGCCCCCCGCCACAGCGAACGCCACTCTTCTGGCCTCACATCCAGCCACACCGGCCACTCCTCCGGCCACAGCCCCTCGTCCCGCGGCAACAACCCCCGCCTGGAGAGCTCCACCCTGGACTCATCCTGCCGACGCGCCTCCTCTTCCAGACACAAAGCTCCAGAGGAGGCCTTGGCCCCGGGCCCGGAGCTTCTTGACCCAGGTGGAGAAGGGGATGGTGGGGGGAACCACGGAGCTCACACCCTGGCCTCCCCCCATGAGTCCTACCCCTACGGCCTGGGCTACACCAGTCCCTTCTCTTCCCAGCAACGGCCTCACCGCCACTCCATGTACGTGAGGAGGAGTGAGCGCCACAGGTCCCACGTAGGTGGGGGTGGAGGGGGTAGTGAGGGGGGCTTAATGGTGGGCCAGGGGTTGCCCACCAGGGCTAGCAGTCTGCAGATGCTCTCCCCCCAGCTCCAGCACCGCACCCTCACCAGACACTCCGTAGGACACTCTGTTGGATCGTCCAGAGAGGACTGCACTGAAGACACCACCAGGGTCAGTGTCAATAATTGACTGACAGCAGTGTGTGTATGTGTGTGTGCGTGTATGTGCATATGTGTGTCTGTGTATCTCTCTTTGAGGCAGAATCGTAGCTACAGTATCTGGCCTAACTCTCATTATTGCTGTCTCTCTCCTGATCTCTCTCTCTCACACACACACACACTCCTACTTCGTACTGTCTGCCTCACATGCTATATCTGTCTATCTGTCGGTCTATCTGTCGGTCTGTCTGTCTGTCTGTCTGTCTGTCTGTCTGTCTGTCCATCTGGTCTGTCTGTCTGTCCATCTGGTCTACAGAGTGAGCCGTCTTCTAAAGAGGTGGTGACCTCTCACCCCCGACCCCAGATTAAAGACTCCACGCGGGACAACCCGGCCTCCTTTCACTCACAACGCCCTGCTAAGAACGAGGTCCATAGCTTTTTCTGTTGTTCATCACAGGCTGATTTCACCACTTACTGTCTGGTTTCTGACTGCTTCTAGCACTGTTTTATCAGCAGTATGTCTCTCACTGAGCAGTATGTCTCTCACTGAGCTGCTAAACGTGGCGGCAGCGACCTGAATGGGTTTAATGGCAATTATAAACTGGGTGGTTCCGGCCCTGAATGCTGATTGGCTGACAGCCGTGGTATATTAGACCGTATACCATGGGTATGACAAAACATTAATTTTTACTGCTCTAATTACATTGGTAACCAGTGTATAATAGCAATAAGGCACCTCGGGGATTTGTGGTATATGGCCACTATACCACGGCTAACGGCTGTGTCCAGGCACTCTGCGTGGTGTTGTGCGTATGAGCAGCCCTTAGCTGTGGTATATTGGCCATATACCACACCTCCTCGGGCCTTATTGCTTAAATATACTATGATAAGGATGTAGGAGTGAGATATCATCTTTGGGAAAATGACGAGGGAAGACAGGGTGTGAAACACTATGATAAGGATGTAGGAGTGAGATATCATCTTTGGGAAAATGACGAGGGAAGACAGGGTGTGAAACACTATGATAAGGATGTAGGAGTGAGATATCAGGGTGTGAAACACTATGATAAGGATGTAGGAGTGAGATATCAGGGTGTGAAACACTATGATAAGGATGTAGGAGTGAGATATCAGGGTGTGAAACACTATGATAAGGATGTAGGAGTGAGATATCAGGGTGTGAAACACTATGATAAGGATGTAGGAGTGAGATATCAGGGTGTGAAACACTATGATAAGGATGTAGGAGTGTGATATCAGGGTGTGAAACATTATAATAAGGATGTAGGAGTGAGATATCAGGGTGTGAAACACTATGATACGGATGTAGGAGTGAGATATCAGAGTGTGAAACACTATGATAAGGATGTAGGAGTGAGATATCAGGGTGTGAAACACTATGATAAGGATGTAGGAGTGAGATACCAGAGTGTGAAACACTATGATAAGGATGTAGGAGTGAGATATCAGAGTGTGAAACACTGTGATAAGGATGTAGGAGTGAGATATCAGAGTGTGAAACACTATGATAAGGATGTAGGAGTGAGATATCAGAGTGTGACACACTATGATAAGGATGTAGGAGTGAGATATCAGAGTGTGAAACACTATGATAAGGATGTAGGAGTGAGATATCAGAGTGTGAAACACTATGATAAGGATGTAGGAGTGAGATATCAGAGTGTGAAACACTATGATAAGGATGTAGGAGTGAGATATCAGGGTGTGAAAGGAGCTCATGTTACATCTTGCTATAGCATTAAGATAAGGATGTAGGAGTGAGATATCAGAGTGTGAAACACTATGATAAGGATGTAGGAGTGAGATATCAGGGTGTGAAAGGAGCTCATGTTACATCTTGCTATAGCATTAAGATAATGGGATCAATAAGCGTGACTCAACATAGTCTTTTCTCTGTGTTCTGTTCAACTCTGCTTTGTTTGTGATGTACTGTAGGTACCAGTGGGGATGTACCATGAGCCCCACCCCGAGGACCCAGTCTCCTCCAAGGAGAACCGCATGATCTTCAGTGACTCCATGCCCAGACGGGTAGGAAGCTTCTACAGAGGTACGTGCACTATGATAGATAGATAGAGAGAGAGAGAGAACAAGAGAGAGTGAGATCAAGAGAGAGAAACATAGTTACCAAGAGAGAGAGCTAGAGAGATGTAGAGAGAGAGAGAGAGAGAGAGAGAGTTACCAAGAGAGAGAGAGAGAGAGAGAGAGAGAGAGAGAGAGAGAGAGAGAGAGAGAGAGAGAGTTACCAAGAGAGAGAGAGAGAGAGAGAGAGTTACCAAGAGAGAGAGAGAGAGTTACCAAGAGAGAGAGAGTTACCGAGAGAGAGAGAGAGAGAGAGTTACCGAGAGAGTTACCAAGAGAGAGAGAGTTACCGAGAGAGAGAGAGAGAGAGTTACCAAGAGAGAGAGAGAGAGAGTTACCAAGAGAGAGAGAGAGAGAGTTACCAAGAGAGAGAGAGAGAGAGTTACCAAGAGAGAGAGAGTTACCGAGAGAGAGAGAGAGAGAGTTACCAAGAGAGAGAGAGAGAGTTACCAAGAGAGAGAGAGTTACCAAGAGAGAGAGAGAGAGAGTTACCAAGAGAGAGAGAGAGTTAGAAGAGAGAGAGAGTTACCAAGAGAGAGAGAGAGAGAGAGAGAGAGAGAGAGAGAGAGAGAGAGAGAAGGATGGGGACTGTCTCTTCTCCTTCTCTGAAAGTTTCTTCTTCTCTTTGTGTTGTGTTGCAGTGCCGTCTCCCAGGCCAGACAACTCCTCGTCCTTCCATGATGTTGGGGCTCAGAGGGAGAGCAGAGGACCGCCGGTGCCAGTGGACCCAGGTGTCATGAACAACCACTCCAAACGCCAGACTGCCTTTGACTGGTGAGCTGTCAATCACTGGATATGATCTACAATGAATGAACGAACGAACGAATAAGATTGACTCCTGTTGAGCGTGGGATGAGCAATCTCCCTGAGGTAATGTCTAGGCTTTAGCTCAGCGAGCTAACACAATCTTGTGTCCCGGCAACTTCAGGAGTACTGCAGAGGCAATGGTGATGAACCAACCAGAGCCGGCCAAAGAGAAGGAGAAACAGGGCTTCTTCAGATCGATGAAGAAGAAGAAGAAGAAACCGACCAATACCGTGAGGTTCCCCCTCTCAGTCACACATAGACATGCATCTGATTAATCCACAGGTTTACAGCTTTACATGTTGGATTGAATTACAACATTACACATTTATATACTCTACGTTTACCTGTCTAGCATCATTTCAGTTATAATGAGTAAACTCTTGAGTAAAGGAGAGAGAGAGAGAGTGGGAGAGGGAGAGGGAGGGAGAGAGAGAGGGAGGGAGAGAGAGCGGGAGAGAGAGAGAGAGGGAGGGAGAGAGAGAGAGAGGGGGAGAGAGAGAGAGGGAGGGAGAGGGAGGGAGAGAGAGAGAGAGAGAGGGAGGGAGAGAGAGAGAGAGAGAGAGGGAGAGGGAGGGAGAGAGAGAGAGAGGGGGAGAGAGAGAGGGGGAGAGAGAGAGAGAGAGAAAGAGAGAGAGGGAGGGAGAGAGAGAGATGGAGAGACAGAGTCGGAGAGAGGGAGAGAGAGAGAGAGAGAGGGAGAGAGAGAGAGAGGGAGGGAGGGAGAGAGAGAAGGAGAGAGAGAGAGAGCGACGGAGAGAGGGAGAGAGAGAGGCAGAGAGAGTGAGAAGGAGAGAGAGAGAGCGCGACGGAGAGAGAGAGAGAGAGAGAGAAAGGGAGGGAGATTGTAGCTACCTAGGGTTTCTGTTATTGCTGCTGCTTTTCCATCTTCATAAACATTAAACCATGTGTGTATATGTGTGGGGTATTCAGAGACCAACACAGGTGTGTCTGTTTCCCAGTGTGTTATCCGTTACTGGAGCGCTGTGTGTCCTGTATTACAGACAGACAGAGTCGACGATGGAAGGAACCCCAGCATCAAGAAGGGCCTTTTCCCTCTGTTTAACTCAAAGAATAGCTTAAAGCATAACTCCTCTCAGAAAGCTCTTCCTGTAGTGCCCTCGCCCATGCTGCAGCATCAGTCTACCGCACCCTACTCTACCTCACCAGTAAACTATAACCCTCTATCCTGACGCATGCTATTTTACATATGTGACAAGCTAGGAAGCAGAGGAAACACTGACCAAAACGATGGTTCCTAGTTCCTACCCTGTCACACAGACATGCAGTGACAGCACTCTATGTGTCAACTACTGTGGAGTCATTCATTCATCTGTTATTGTTGACATGAACATCGACGGACATTCTTAGTTCATACCACCACACCAGCTTCCAGATCTGTGAACTGTAGTGCGCTGGCCTATAATCAGATCTACAACACACTGCTGTAAGCAGATTGCATGTAGGTCAGCCTATTCTAAACTGGTCTGGGATCAGGAGCTAAAGTTAAGTAGGCTACGTCCTGAGGGCTGCAAATGTCACCACACCGGATCTCTCTCTCTCTCTCTCTCTCTCTCTCTCTCTCTCTCTCTCTCTCTCTCTCTCTCTCTCTCTCTCTCTCTCTCTCTCTCTCTCTCTCTCTCTCTCTCTCTCTCTGTCTCTCTCTCTCTCTCTCTCTCTGTCTCTCTCTCTATCTCTCTCTCTTCTCTCTCTCTCTCCCTCTCTGTCCTCCCTCTGGCACCGTGTACAGTATGTAAGCCCCCCAGCCCAGTCCATCAGGTCCTCAGCCTCCTCTAAAACAGTCCTCTACAGCAGAGGAGACCATCTGCTCCTAGTGGTGCAAGGCAAAGCCAGCATCTCAATCTCAGCTGTTCATGTCTACATAGTAGTGACTGGTTAACCAACAGTATTTCTGTTTGCATACATTCTGCTCAATGGGCTGACGTGATGATAGACAGTCCCTCAGTAGCCAATAGAGTTGTAACTGTAAGCTATAGTACAGTATTGAACATGTGTCAGTGTTTCTCTGTCAGAGATGCCAGAGATGGACAGGAGTCACTGGACCATGGTCATCCAGAAATGTACTGCCAGTTGGGTCTCACAGTCACTACTTCCTGGGTTTGAGAGCTGGTGTGCTGGTTGGTTCCTGGGTTCATTCCATGTGATGTCGTCACTGTGATGTCACCGTCCGCTCCGCTCAATGATATTAACAGCATGTGAAGCATCTGGTGCAGTAGGATCGAGGAGGAGGAGGAGGAGGAGGAGGAGAGGGAATGGGGAGGAGAGAGGTGCATGGAGGACCCACAGCCATCCAGAGATGTGCCTGTGATGCCTGCTCATCATATTTGCACGCTGTGTTACCCACAATGCACTCGGAAAGTGTCCACTAGACCCCAAATGCAGTCAGAGTAGATTCCTTGGCCTTTTTTCCCCTCTGGAGGTCTAGTGGATGTTTTGGGGTGTACAGGTTTATTGAAATGTCCTGAGTCTATCGTTCTTGACTGTGTCAGTGTTAACCCCCCCTCTCCCCCACCTTTCCTGTTGTGAAATGGTAGGTTCCTGGTGATGGCCAGGACAACCTGTTTATCCAGAAGGGGGCCAAGTCCTCGTCCTCGTCTTCCTCTCACCACGGCAGCCGGAGGAGGAACCGTGAACGCTCCCGGGATAAGGATCGTGAACGCGAGCAGAGCCGAGATCGCGACAGAGAAAGAGAGCGAGAGAGGGAGAGAGGGAGACAGAGAGAGAGAGTCAGTGACTGGCCTCAGGAGAAACAGGTGGATTCACAATCACACTTCATTTATGTTTACTGGTTGAACTGAATTTTCAATTCACTTCCTGAATTTCCTGAATTCTAAACTGAATTGTTCCTTTCCAGCTTGGTGTACCTGCTTAGTGTTCACAAGCTTTGTGGTGATTGTTTTCTATGCCTCCCCTTAGAACCAACCCCTGAAGTCCCTACGCAGGCTCCTGCACCTCTCCCCCTCCTCCTCTTCCAGCCAACCCCCTCCTCCTTCCGACCTGCGATTCCAGCACCTCCCCAACCCCCCCACCTCCTCCTCTAAAGGGGGAGTCTTCGGTGACGGTAGGTCCCACCAGGGACACCCTAGCAGCAGCAGCTCCAGCTCTGGTCAGTCTAAGAGCCACCGGAAGCAGAGTTACCCCCTCCCGGGGCAGATACAGGGGCAGATTGAGTCCAACTGGCACGCGGCGGCCCTCGCCAGGGCGGAGGGGGCTCAGCCGTACCCCGACCAAATGGTCGCCAACGGGCCCACCTTTACCAGACCGTCAAGGTCACGGATGCCAAACCTCAACGACCTGAAAGAGACAGCCCTGTGAGGAGAACATGGAATTAGATTTCTATCACCCATTGACTTGAATGGGGATGTCCATTCTAGGAAAAACATGTCTGTGGAGGAGACGTATCTCTGCCCTCAAGGGTCGTCATGTTGATTAGGCACCAAACGGAAGAAAACAGACTGAAGCAGGGAGGGACAAGATGGACTACTGTCCAATAAGAAACGCTTATTTGTTTGTGGTGCGTTGCGAAGCGTTTTAAAACGTTTTCAATTGTGTGCCCTAATGAATAGGACTCTGGGCTCTCACTACTGCCGCCTGCTGGCCGCCAGACGCACCTCGGACTATAGAGATCAGAAGGTTATCTCTCTAAGTTCAGGACTATATGACTGACTGGCCGTAAAAATCTGACCTTTTTTGATGCTTCAAACATTTGATAGAATTTGTATTGATATTATATTATATTATTCATGAAATTCATTTTATTTGATTTAAATTAACTGACTTTATTTAACGATATGTAGGCCTAAATGGAGATTTAATAAGTATTGTAGAATGAATAATTGTGTAATATTGCAAGAGCTTTAAAAAGAAATGTAAAAAAGATTATGAGATTCTAACTATATATAATAATAATTCAATATTTCATCCAAAATATTTAATTGTGGAGGTTTTTCAGAGTTTCTATTTATTGTTGTTACAGTACAGCCTGTTTGTTCTGTCCGTTTACTTTGTCTCTTTCATGTATTTATTTGATCTGATTTGACACAAAGTTATGGAGATATATGTACGACAGATGGACAAAGACAAATGATATAATATTATAATGTATGATAAAATAATGAGATACCTATATGGCTCAAGGTTGTGAAGTTTGTAAAGGTAATCATTTGCCACATCATCTTGACAAACATGTGTAGCCTGGCTCCAACTCATATGGTCTATGGTCAGTTAGCACAAACAGATGGGAATGTACTGTAAGGTACTGTTTGTTGTAAAGGGTCATTCTGCAGTACGGTAACCATGACAGTCACACCCGCTGATCTAGTTATTAGAGACTCAGGCACCATGTGGAGATTCCTGTTGCGATGTCCTGTTGTTTCCTGATGAAGGATGCACACACACAAACGCACATACCAGAGATATCCATAGCAGAGATAGCCATACCAGAGATATCCATAGCAGAGATAGCCATACCAGAGATATCCATAGCAGAGATATCCATACCAGAGATATCCATAGCAGAGATAGCCATAGCAGAGATATCCATACCAGAGATAGCCATAGCAGAGATAGCCATAGCAGAGATATCCATAGCAGAGATATCCATAGCAGAGATAGCCATAGCAGAGATAGCCATACCAGAGATATCCATACCAGAGATAGCCATAGCAGAGATAGCCATAGCAGAGATATCCATAGCAGAGATATCCATAGCAGAGATAGCCATAGCAGAGATAGCCATAGCAGAGATATCCATAGCAGAGATAGCCATAGCAGAGATATCAGAAAGATGGCGTCTCCCCTCAAAGCCCCAGGCTGCCCCTCAGAAAGATGGCGTATCCCCTCAAAGCCCCAGGCTGCCCCTCAGAAAGATGGCGTCTCCCCTCAAAGCCCCAGGTTGCCCCTCAGAAAGATGGCGTCTCCCCTCAAAGCCCCAGCCTGCCCCTCAGAAAGATGGCGTCTCCCCTCAAAGCCCCAGCCTTTCACTCCAGTCCGGTTCTCCCCAAACACTCTGCACCGACTGGACATTTGATGTTCCATGGAGACGTGTTAACAACACCAACATTCACTGAGTGTATCAGGTGATCCATTGGATTGTTCTCCTCCATATATTTGCACAACATTTTAATAACATTTTAATTTAACATTCAGTTTTACACTAACAGTTGACAGTAACGTTTTAATTTAACATTCAATTTTACACTAACAGTTGACAGTAACGTTTTAATTTAACATTCCGTTTTACACTAACAGTTGACAGTAACGTTTTAATTTAACATTCAATTTTACACTAACAGTTGACAGTAATGTTTTAATTTAACATTCAGTTTTACACTAACAGTTGACAGTAACGTTTTAATTTAACTGCTTTGGGCCGTCACCTGTCATTGTAACGTGCAGTTTGAATACATGCTTTTTCAGTTTGGAAACATCCGTTTCAGTATTGAACTTCAGTTCCACTTTTCCCTTGTTGTCTGTGTCGCATCCTTGTCCTTGTCCTAACCATAGTTCTGGGTCCAATAGAACTGAATGTCTTCCAGGGGTTCTGTGGCAAAAAGACTCCAAGGACCAGTTGCAGCAAATATCATGAAATCTTTACGGTGTGATTTCATTATATTGGGTTTAAGATCACCTTTAATTTAGCCTGGTGGTCCCCCGATCTGTTTGTGCTCTTTAGCTCGATCTGGGACCACCAGGCTATCCCACTAATGTCTAAACTCAAATAGCCCACACCTGCAGTTTATGTTAACTCATTGTTATATCATTTCTGACGGCCGTTTCGTGGCGGTTTGAAGTGAACAATCCTTCACGCCGTCACAGGAAAACACAAATCAGCTTGAGATTATCTTAAATTCGAGATTATCCAGATCCTGAATTGACCACCATGAATTGTTTTTGGGGATCAGGAAAAGGGTTTCACACATCACAAGTGGAGATTCCTCTTAGATGTATTTGAAACTGGACATCAGAGGATTACACAGGAATATTGTTCAATGATACTCCAAAACAAGAAGGTACAAGAGTTTGTCTTTATTTCAGGAACTGGTTTTGGTCAACTTTAAATTAATACAATAAAACAAGCCATGAACGATACCTCCACTGGACTCTCTACATCACTGTCACAAACTACATCAGAATCCACACACACAACACAGCACAGTACACAACACAGTACAGTACACAACACAGCACAGTACAGTACACAACATCCAGTTAACCACAGGACTGGTAGTGTTCTCTTTCTCTGAGCTTCCCTCATCACATAATCATCCCCAATTTCTCTGGGTTTGTCGGTTCACAGGGATGTATTTATCTCCTCTTCCTCACCCAAGTGGAAACAACTGACCATCCACCCCTTTTTGTTCAGTGTAAAAAAATGATCATAAATAAAACTGTTTTTGTAACACATCTGATCTGAAAACAGAATGGACCTTTTCACACATAAAACCAATTCCTGGGAGAGTGATATTACTTAACCGTTTTGGGGAAGGAAAGGAAACAAGGATTTCCAGAGCAGTAGATTCCACTTTGGCATAGGGAACAGCCAGGGGAACGACCAGGGGAATGACCAGGGGAACAGCCAGGGGAACGACCAGGGCTCTCCTTGGGCCTGTTCAGGATGGTGTATCATTACAGGACCTTCACATAGAAATATATTGTGTAGAACCAATATGACTGTGTCATGTAGAATCATGTCAGTTCTATTCACTACATTTTCTGTCTGAACGTTCCACGGTGTTGTACCCTGCTGAATGTGACCCTGGTCGTCAGGACAGACAGAATCAGGTACACTTGCTCATGCAGAGCAGCAGCTCCATGCGGATGGCGATACGTGTGTGCCAGCCCAGAGGGAGTAAACGGATGTAGCGAGTTACCATGGGAGGACGCAGGAGGTTCTGGACCGAGGAGGAGCGGTCCGAGTTCCCGTAGAACACCTGAGGAGAGACACGGAGCCGTGTGAGGAGGAGAACCAACACAGACCACCATGCAGTAACAGTGTGAGGAGGAGAACCAACACAGACCACCATGCAGTAACAGTGTGAAGAGGAGGGACAACACAGACCACCATGCAGTAACAGTGTGAGGAGGAGGGACAACACAGACCACCATGCAGTAACAGTGTGAGGAGGAGGGACAACACAGACCACCATGTAGTAACAGTGTGAAGAGGAGGGACAACACAGACCACCATGCAGTAACAGTGTGAGGAGGAGGGACAACACAGACCACCATGCAGTAACAGTGTGAGGAGGAGGGACAACACAGACCACCATGCAGTAACAGTGTGAGGAGGAGGGACAACACAGACCACCATGTAGTAACAGTGTGAGGAGGAGGGACAACACAGACCACCATGCAGTAACAGTGTGAAGAGGAGGGACAACACAGACCACCATGCAGTAACAGTGTGAGGAGGAGGGACAACACAGACCACCATGCAGTAACAGTGTGAGGAGGAGAACCAACACAGACCACCATGCAGTAACAGTGTGAGGAGGAGGGACAACACAGACCACCATGCAGTAACAGTGTGAGGAGGAGGGACAGCACAGACCACCAGGCAGTAACAGGGTGAGGAGGAGGGACAACACAGACCACCATGCAGTAACAGTGTGAGGAGGAGGGACAACACAGACCACCATGCAGTAACAGTGTGAGGAGGAGGGACAACACAGACCACCATGCAGTAACAGTGTGAAGAGGAGGGACAACACAGACCACCATGCAGTAACAGTGTGAGGAGGAGGGACAACACAGACCACCATGCAGTAACAGTGTGAGGAGGAGGGACAACACAGACCACCATGCAGTAACAGTGTGAGGAGGAGGGACAACACAGACCACCATGCAGTAACAGTGTGAGGAGGAGGGACAACACAGACCACCATGCAGTAACAGTGTGAGGAGGAGGGACAACACAGACCACCATGCAGTAACAGTGTGAGGAGGAGGGACAACACAGACCACCATGCAGTAACAGTGTGAGGAGGAGGGACAACACAGACCACCATGCAGTAACAGTGTGAGGAGGAGGGACAACACAGACCACCATGCAGTAACAGTGTGAGGAGGAGGGACAACACAGACCACCATGCAGTAACAGTGTGAGGAGGAGGGACAACACAGACCACCATGCAGTAACAGTGTGAGGAGGAGGGACAACACAGACCACCATGCAGTAACAGTGTGAGGAGGAGGGACAACACAGACCACCATGCAGTAACAGTGTGAGGAGGAGAATCAACACAGACCACCATGCAGTAACAGTGTGAGGAGGAGGGACAACACAGAGCACCATGCAGTAACAGTGTGAGGAGGAGGGACAACACAGACCACCATGCAGTAACAGTGTGAGGAGGAGGGACAACACAGACCACCATGCAGTAACAGTGTGAGGATGAGGGACAACACAGACCACCATGCAGTAACAGTGTGAGGAGGAGGGACAACACAGACCACCATGCAGTAACAGTGTGAGGAGGAGGGACAACACAGACCACCATGCAGTAACAGTGTGAGGATGAGGGACAACACAGACCACCATGCAGTAACAGTGTGAGGAGGAGGGACAACACAGACCACCATGCAGTAACAGTGTGAGGAGGAGGGACAACACAGACCACCATGCAGTAACAGTGTGAGGAGGAGGGACAACACAGACCACCATGCAGTAACAGTGTGAGGAGGAGGGACAACACAGACCACCATGCAGTAACAGTGTGAAGAGGAGGGACAACACAGACCACCATGCAGTAACAGTGTGAGGAGGAGGGACAACACAGACCACCATGCAGTAACAGTGTGAGGAGGAGGGACAACACAGACCACCATGCAGTAACAGTGTGAGGAGGAGGGACAACACAGACCACCATGCAGTAACAGTGTGAGCAGGAGGGACAACACAGACCACCATGCAGTAACAGTGTGAGGAGGAGGGACAACACAGACCACCATGCAGTAAAAGTGTGAGGAGGAGGGACAACACAGACCACCATGCAGTAACAGTGTGAAGAGGAGGGACAACACAGACCACCATGCAGTAACAGTGTGAAGAGGAGGGACAACACAGACCACCATGCAGTAACAGTGTGAGGAGGAGGGACAACACAGACCACCATGCAGTAACAGTGTGAGGAGGAGGGACAACACAGACCACCATGCAGTAACAGTGTGAGGAGGAGGGACAACACAGACCACCATGCAGTAACAGTGTGAGGAGGAGAACCAACACAGACCACCATGCAGTAACAGTGTGAGGGACAACACAGACCACCATGCAGTAACAGTGTGAGGAGGAGGGACAACACAGACCACCATGCAGTAACAGTGTGAGGGACAACACAGACCACCATGCAGTAACAGTGTGAAGAGGAGGGACAACACAGACCACCATGCAGTAACAGTGTGAGGAGGAGGGACAACACAGACCACCATGCAGTAACAGTGTGAGGGACAACACAGACCACCATGCAGTAACAGTGTGAGGAGGAGGGACAACACAGACCACCATGCAGTAACAGTGTGAGGAGGAGGGACAACACAGACCACCATGCAGTAACAGTGTGAGGAGGAGGGACAACACAGACCACCATGCAGTAACAGTGTGAGGAGGAGGGACAACACAGACCACCATGCAGTAACAGTGTGAGGAGGAGGGACAACACAGACCACCATGCAGTAACAGTGTGAGGAGGAGAACCAACACAGACCACCATGCAGTAACAGTGTGAGGATGAGGGACAACACAGACCACCATGCAGTAACAGTGTGAAGAGGAGGGACAACACAGACCACCATACAGTAACAGTGTGAGGAGGAGGGACAACACAGACCACCATGCAGTAACAGGGTGAGGAGGAGGGACAACACAGACCACCATGCAGTAACAGTGTGAAGAGGAGGGACAAAACAGACCACCATGCAGTAACAGTGTGAGGAGGAGGGACAACACAGACCACCATGCAGTAACAGTGTGAGGAGGAGGGACAACACAGACCACCATGCAGTAACAGTGTGAAGAGGAGGGACAAAACAGACCACCATGCAGTAACAGTGTGAGGAGGAGGGACAACACAGACCACCATGCAGTAACAGTGTGAGGAGGAGGGACAACACAGACCACCATGTAGTAACAGTGTGAGGAGGAGGGACAACACAGACCACCATACAGTAACAGTGTGAGGAGGAGGGACAACACAGACCACCATGCAGTAACAGTGTGAGGAGGAGGGACAACACAGACCACCATGCAGTAACAGTGTGAGGAGGAGGGACAACACAGACCACCATGTAGTAACAGTGTGAGGAGGAGGGACAACACAGACCACCATGTAGTAACAGTGTGAGGAGGAGGGACAACACAGACCACCATGCAGTAACAGGGTGAGGAGGAGGGACAACACAGACCACCATGCAGTAACAGTGTGAGGAGGAGGGACAACACAGACCACCATGCAGTAACAGTGTGAGGAGGAGGGACAACACAGACCACCATGCAGTAACAGTGTGAGGAGGAGGGACAACACAGACCACCATGCAGTAACAGTGTGAAGAGGAGGGACAACACAGACCACCATGCAGTAACAGTGTGAGGAGGAGGGACAACACAGACCACCATGCAGTAACAGTGTGAGGAGGAGGGACAACACAGACCACCATGCAGTAACAGTGTGAAGAGGAGGGACAACACAGACCACCATGCAGTAACAGTGTGAGGAGGAGGGACAACACAGACCACCATGTAGTAACAGTGTGAGGAGGAGGGACAACACAGACCACCATGCAGTAACAGTGTGAGGAGGAGGGACAACACAGACCACCATGCAGTAACAGTGTGAGGAGGAGGGACAACACAGACCACCATGCAGTAACAGTGTGAGGAGGGACAACACAGACCACCATGCAGTAACAGTGTGAGGAGGGACAACACAGACCACCATGCAGTAACAGTGTGAGGAGGAGGGACAACACAGACCACCATGCAGTAACAGTGTGAGGAGGAGGGACAACACAGACCACCATGCAGTAACAGTGTGAGGAGGAGGGACAACACAGACCACCATGCAGTAACAGGGTGAGGAGGAGGGACAACACAGACCACCATGCAGTAACAGTGTGAGGAGGAGGGACAATACAGACCACCATGCAGTAACAGTGTGAGGAGGAGGGACAACACAGACCACCATGCAGTAACAGTGTGAGGAGGAGGGACAACACAGACCACCATGCAGTAACAGGGTGAGGATGAGGGACAACACAGACCACCATGCAGTAACAGTGTGAAGAGGAGGGACAACACAGACCACCATGCAGTAACAGTGTGAGGAGGAGGGACAACACAGACCACCATGCAGTAACAGTGTGAGGAGGAGGGACAACACAGACCACCATGCAGTAACAGTGTGAGGAGGAGAACCAACACAGACCACCATGCAGTAACAGTGTGAGGGACAACACAGACCACCATGCAGTAACAGTGTGAAGAGGAGGGACAACACAGACCACCATGCAGTAACAGTGTGAGGAGGAGGGACAACACAGACCACCATGCAGTAACAGTGTGAGGGACAACACAGACCACCATGCAGTAACAGTGTGAAGAGGAGGGACAACACAGACCACCATGCAGTAACAGTGTGAGGAGGAGGGACAACACAGACCACCATGCAGTAACAGTGTGAGGAGGAGGGACAACACAGACCACCATGCAGTAACAGTGTGAGGAGGAGGGACAACACAGACCACCATGCAGTAACAGTGTGAGGAGGAGGGACAACACAGACCACCATGCAGTAACAGTGTGAGGAGGAGGGACAACACAGACCACCATGCAGTAACAGTGTGAGGAGGAGAACCAACACAGACCACCATGCAGTAACAGTGTGAGGATGAGGGACAACACAGACCACCATGCAGTAACAGTGTGAAGAGGAGGGACAACACAGACCACCATACAGTAACAGTGTGAGGAGGAGGGACAACACAGACCACCATGCAGTAACAGGGTGAGGAGGAGGGACAACACAGACCACCATGCAGTAACAGTGTGAAGAGGAGGGACAAAACAGACCACCATGCAGTAACAGTGTGAGGAGGAGGGACAACACAGACCACCATGCAGTAACAGTGTGAGGAGGAGGGACAACACAGACCACCATGCAGTAACAGTGTGAAGAGGAGGGACAAAAGAGACCACCATGCAGTAACAATGTGAGGAGGAGGGACAACACAGACCACCATGCAGTAACAGTGTGAGGAGGAGGGACAACACAGACCACCATGTAGTAACAGTGTGAGGAGGAGGGACAACACAGACCACCATACAGTAACAGTGTGAGGAGGAGGGACAACACAGACCACCATGCAGTAACAGTGTGAGGAGGAGGGACAACACAGACCACCATGCAGTAACAGTGTGAGGAGGAGGGACAACACAGACCACCATGTAGTAACAGTGTGAGGAGGAGGGACAACACAGACCACCATGTAGTAACAGTGTGAGGAGGAGGGACAACACAGACCACCATGCAGTAACAGGGTGAGGAGGAGGGACAACACAGACCACCATGCAGTAACAGTGTGAGGAGGAGGGACAACACAGACCACCATGCAGTAACAGTGTGAGGAGGAGGGACAACACAGACCACCATGCAGTAACAGTGTGAGGAGGAGGGACAACACAGACCACCATGCAGTAACAGTGTGAAGAGGAGGGACAACACAGACCACCATGCAGTAACAGTGTGAGGAGGAGGGACAACACAGACCACCATGCAGTAACAGTGTGAGGAGGAGGGACAACACAGACCACCATGCAGTAACAGTGTGAAGAGGAGGGACAACACAGACCACCATGCAGTAACAGTGTGAGGAGGAGGGACAACACAGACCACCATGTAGTAACAGTGTGAGGAGGAGGGACAACACAGACCACCATGCAGTAACAGTGTGAGGAGGAGGGACAACACAGACCACCATGCAGTAACAGTGTGAGGAGGAGGGACAACACAGACCACCATGCAGTAACAGTGTGAGGAGGGACAACACAGACCACCATGCAGTAACAGTGTGAGGAGGGACAACACAGACCACCATGCAGTAACAGTGTGAGGAGGAGGGACAACACAGACCACCATGCAGTAACAGTGTGAGGAGGAGGGACAACACAGACCACCATGCAGTAACAGTGTGAGGAGGAGGGACAACACAGACCACCATGCAGTAACAGTGTGAGGAGGAGGGACAACACAGACCACCATGTAGTAACAGTGTGAAGAGGAGGGACAACACAGACCACCATGCAGTAACAGTGTGAGGAGGAGGGACAACACAGACCACCATGCAGTAACAGTGTGAGGAGGAGGGACAACACAGACCACCATGCAGTAACAGTGTGAGGAGGAGGGACAACACAGACCACCATGTAGTAACAGTGTGAGGAGGAGGGACAACACAGACCACCATGCAGTAACAGTGTGAAGAGGAGGGACAACACAGACCACCATGCAGTAACAGTGTGAGGAGGAGGGACAACACAGACCACCATGCAGTAACAGTGTGAGGAGGAGAACCAACACAGACCACCATGCAGTAACAGTGTGAGGAGGAGGGACAACACAGACCACCATGCAGTAACAGTGTGAGGAGGAGGGACAACACAGACCACCATACAGTAACAGTGTGAGGAGGAGGGACAACACAGACCACCATGCAGTAACAGTGTGAGGAGGAGGGACAACACAGACCACCATGCAGTAACAGTGTGAGGAGGAGGGACAACACAGACCACCATGCAGTAACAGTGTGAAGAGGAGGGACAACACAGACCACCATGCAGTAACAGTGTGAGGAGGAGGGACAACACAGACCACCATGCAGTAACAGTGTGAGGAGGAGGGACAACACAGACCACCATGCAGTAACAGTGTGAGGAGGAGGGACAACACAGACCACCATGCAGTAACAGTGTGAGGAGGAGGGACAACACAGACCACCATGCAGTAACAGTGTGAGGAGGAGGGACAACACAGACCACCATGCAGTAACAGTGTGAGGAGGAGGGACAACACAGACCACCATGCAGTAACAGTGTGAGGAGGAGGGACAACACAGACCACCATGCAGTAACAGTGTGAGGAGGAGGGACAACACAGACCACCATGCAGTAACAGTGTGAGGAGGAGGGACAACACAGACCACCATGCAGTAACAGTGT
Source organism: Salvelinus alpinus (assembly GCF_045679555.1). Lineage (NCBI taxonomy): Eukaryota > Metazoa > Chordata > Actinopteri > Salmoniformes > Salmonidae > Salvelinus > Salvelinus alpinus. Next base: position 70,389,893 of record NC_092095.1, read on the forward strand.
GAGGAGGAGGGACAACACAGACCACCATGCAGTAACAGTGTGAGGAGGAGGGACAACACAGACCACCATGCAGTAACAGTGTGAGGAGGAGGGACAACACAGACCACCATGCAGTAACAGTGTGAGGAGGAGAATCAACACAGACCACCATGCAGTAACAGTGTGAGGAGGAGGGACAACACAGAGCACCATGCAGTAACAGTGTGAGGAGGAGGGACAACACAGACCACCATGCAGTAACAGTGTGAGGAGGAGGGACAACACAGACCACCATGCAGTAACAGTGTGAGGATGAGGGACAACACAGACCACCATGCAGTAACAGTGTGAGGAGGAGGGACAACACAGACCACCATGCAGTAACAGTGTGAGGAGGAGGGACAACACAGACCACCATGCAGTAACAGTGTGAGGATGAGGGACAACACAGACCACCATGCAGTAACAGTGTGAGGAGGAGGGACAACACAGACCACCATGCAGTAACAGTGTGAGGAGGAGGGACAACACAGACCACCATGCAGTAACAGTGTGAGGAGGAGGGACAACACAGACCACCATGCAGTAACAGTGTGAGGAGGAGGGACAACACAGACCACCATGCAGTAACAGTGTGAAGAGGAGGGACAACACAGACCACCATGCAGTAACAGTGTGAGGAGGAGGGACAACACAGACCACCATGCAGTAACAGTGTGAGGAGGAGGGACAACACAGACCACCATGCAGTAACAGTGTGAGGAGGAGGGACAACACAGACCACCATGCAGTAACAGTGTGAGCAGGAGGGACAACACAGACCACCATGCAGTAACAGTGTGAGGAGGAGGGACAACACAGACCACCATGCAGTAAAAGTGTGAGGAGGAGGGACAACACAGACCACCATGCAGTAACAGTGTGAAGAGGAGGGACAACACAGACCACCATGCAGTAACAGTGTGAAGAGGAGGGACAACACAGACCACCATGCAGTAACAGTGTGAGGAGGAGGGACAACACAGACCACCATGCAGTAACAGTGTGAGGAGGAGGGACAACACAGACCACCATGCAGTAACAGTGTGAGGAGGAGGGACAACACAGACCACCATGCAGTAACAGTGTGAGGAGGAGAACCAACACAGACCACCATGCAGTAACAGTGTGAGGGACAACACAGACCACCATGCAGTAACAGTGTGAGGAGGAGGGACAACACAGACCACCATGCAGTAACAGTGTGAGGGACAACACAGACCACCATGCAGTAACAGTGTGAAGAGGAGGGACAACACAGACCACCATGCAGTAACAGTGTGAGGAGGAGGGACAACACAGACCACCATGCAGTAACAGTGTGAGGGACAACACAGACCACCATGCAGTAACAGTGTGAGGAGGAGGGACAACACAGACCACCATGCAGTAACAGTGTGAGGAGGAGGGACAACACAGACCACCATGCAGTAACAGTGTGAGGAGGAGGGACAACACAGACCACCATGCAGTAACAGTGTGAGGAGGAGGGACAACACAGACCACCATGCAGTAACAGTGTGAGGAGGAGGGACAACACAGACCACCATGCAGTAACAGTGTGAGGAGGAGAACCAACACAGACCACCATGCAGTAACAGTGTGAGGATGAGGGACAACACAGACCACCATGCAGTAACAGTGTGAAGAGGAGGGACAACACAGACCACCATACAGTAACAGTGTGAGGAGGAGGGACAACACAGACCACCATGCAGTAACAGGGTGAGGAGGAGGGACAACACAGACCACCATGCAGTAACAGTGTGAAGAGGAGGGACAAAACAGACCACCATGCAGTAACAGTGTGAGGAGGAGGGACAACACAGACCACCATGCAGTAACAGTGTGAGGAGGAGGGACAACACAGACCACCATGCAGTAACAGTGTGAAGAGGAGGGACAAAACAGACCACCATGCAGTAACAGTGTGAGGAGGAGGGACAACACAGACCACCATGCAGTAACAGTGTGAGGAGGAGGGACAACACAGACCACCATGTAGTAACAGTGTGAGGAGGAGGGACAACACAGACCACCATACAGTAACAGTGTGAGGAGGAGGGACAACACAGACCACCATGCAGTAACAGTGTGAGGAGGAGGGACAACACAGACCACCATGCAGTAACAGTGTGAGGAGGAGGGACAACACAGACCACCATGTAGTAACAGTGTGAGGAGGAGGGACAACACAGACCACCATGTAGTAACAGTGTGAGGAGGAGGGACAACACAGACCACCATGCAGTAACAGGGTGAGGAGGAGGGACAACACAGACCACCATGCAGTAACAGTGTGAGGAGGAGGGACAACACAGACCACCATGCAGTAACAGTGTGAGGAGGAGGGACAACACAGACCACCATGCAGTAACAGTGTGAGGAGGAGGGACAACACAGACCACCATGCAGTAACAGTGTGAAGAGGAGGGACAACACAGACCACCATGCAGTAACAGTGTGAGGAGGAGGGACAACACAGACCACCATGCAGTAACAGTGTGAGGAGGAGGGACAACACAGACCACCATGCAGTAACAGTGTGAAGAGGAGGGACAACACAGACCACCATGCAGTAACAGTGTGAGGAGGAGGGACAACACAGACCACCATGTAGTAACAGTGTGAGGAGGAGGGACAACACAGACCACCATGCAGTAACAGTGTGAGGAGGAGGGACAACACAGACCACCATGCAGTAACAGTGTGAGGAGGAGGGACAACACAGACCACCATGCAGTAACAGTGTGAGGAGGGACAACACAGACCACCATGCAGTAACAGTGTGAGGAGGGACAACACAGACCACCATGCAGTAACAGTGTGAGGAGGAGGGACAACACAGACCACCATGCAGTAACAGTGTGAGGAGGAGGGACAACACAGACCACCATGCAGTAACAGTGTGAGGAGGAGGGACAACACAGACCACCATGCAGTAACAGGGTGAGGAGGAGGGACAACACAGACCACCATGCAGTAACAGTGTGAGGAGGAGGGACAATACAGACCACCATGCAGTAACAGTGTGAGGAGGAGGGACAACACAGACCACCATGCAGTAACAGTGTGAGGAGGAGGGACAACACAGACCACCATGCAGTAACAGGGTGAGGATGAGGGACAACACAGACCACCATGCAGTAACAGTGTGAAGAGGAGGGACAACACAGACCACCATGCAGTAACAGTGTGAGGAGGAGGGACAACACAGACCACCATGCAGTAACAGTGTGAGGAGGAGGGACAACACAGACCACCATGCAGTAACAGTGTGAGGAGGAGAACCAACACAGACCACCATGCAGTAACAGTGTGAGGGACAACACAGACCACCATGCAGTAACAGTGTGAAGAGGAGGGACAACACAGACCACCATGCAGTAACAGTGTGAGGAGGAGGGACAACACAGACCACCATGCAGTAACAGTGTGAGGGACAACACAGACCACCATGCAGTAACAGTGTGAAGAGGAGGGACAACACAGACCACCATGCAGTAACAGTGTGAGGAGGAGGGACAACACAGACCACCATGCAGTAACAGTGTGAGGAGGAGGGACAACACAGACCACCATGCAGTAACAGTGTGAGGAGGAGGGACAACACAGACCACCATGCAGTAACAGTGTGAGGAGGAGGGACAACACAGACCACCATGCAGTAACAGTGTGAGGAGGAGGGACAACACAGACCACCATGCAGTAACAGTGTGAGGAGGAGAACCAACACAGACCACCATGCAGTAACAGTGTGAGGATGAGGGACAACACAGACCACCATGCAGTAACAGTGTGAAGAGGAGGGACAACACAGACCACCATACAGTAACAGTGTGAGGAGGAGGGACAACACAGACCACCATGCAGTAACAGGGTGAGGAGGAGGGACAACACAGACCACCATGCAGTAACAGTGTGAAGAGGAGGGACAAAACAGACCACCATGCAGTAACAGTGTGAGGAGGAGGGACAACACAGACCACCATGCAGTAACAGTGTGAGGAGGAGGGACAACACAGACCACCATGCAGTAACAGTGTGAAGAGGAGGGACAAAAGAGACCACCATGCAGTAACAATGTGAGGAGGAGGGACAACACAGACCACCATGCAGTAACAGTGTGAGGAGGAGGGACAACACAGACCACCATGTAGTAACAGTGTGAGGAGGAGGGACAACACAGACCACCATACAGTAACAGTGTGAGGAGGAGGGACAACACAGACCACCATGCAGTAACAGTGTGAGGAGGAGGGACAACACAGACCACCATGCAGTAACAGTGTGAGGAGGAGGGACAACACAGACCACCATGTAGTAACAGTGTGAGGAGGAGGGACAACACAGACCACCATGTAGTAACAGTGTGAGGAGGAGGGACAACACAGACCACCATGCAGTAACAGGGTGAGGAGGAGGGACAACACAGACCACCATGCAGTAACAGTGTGAGGAGGAGGGACAACACAGACCACCATGCAGTAACAGTGTGAGGAGGAGGGACAACACAGACCACCATGCAGTAACAGTGTGAGGAGGAGGGACAACACAGACCACCATGCAGTAACAGTGTGAAGAGGAGGGACAACACAGACCACCATGCAGTAACAGTGTGAGGAGGAGGGACAACACAGACCACCATGCAGTAACAGTGTGAGGAGGAGGGACAACACAGACCACCATGCAGTAACAGTGTGAAGAGGAGGGACAACACAGACCACCATGCAGTAACAGTGTGAGGAGGAGGGACAACACAGACCACCATGTAGTAACAGTGTGAGGAGGAGGGACAACACAGACCACCATGCAGTAACAGTGTGAGGAGGAGGGACAACACAGACCACCATGCAGTAACAGTGTGAGGAGGAGGGACAACACAGACCACCATGCAGTAACAGTGTGAGGAGGGACAACACAGACCACCATGCAGTAACAGTGTGAGGAGGGACAACACAGACCACCATGCAGTAACAGTGTGAGGAGGAGGGACAACACAGACCACCATGCAGTAACAGTGTGAGGAGGAGGGACAACACAGACCACCATGCAGTAACAGTGTGAGGAGGAGGGACAACACAGACCACCATGCAGTAACAGTGTGAGGAGGAGGGACAACACAGACCACCATGCAGTAACAGTGTGAGGAGGAGGGACAACACAGACCACCATGCAGTAACAGTGTGAGGAGGAGGGACAACACAGACCACCATGCAGTAACAGTGTGAGGAGGAGGGACAACACAGACCACCATGCAGTAACAGGGTGAGGAGGAGGGACAACACAGACCACCATGCAGTAACAGTGTGAAGAGGAGGGACAACACAGACCACCATGCAGTAACAGTGTGAAGAGGAGGGACAACACAGACCACCATGCAGTAACAGTGTGAGGAGGAGGGACAACACAGACCACCATGCAGTAACAGGGTGAGGAGGAGGGACAACACAGACCACCATGCAGTAACAGTGTGAAGAGGAGGGACAACACAGACCACCATGCAGTAACAGTGTGAAGAGGAGGGACAACACAGACCACCATGCAGTAACAGGGTGAGGAGGAGGGACAACACAGACCACCATGCAGTAACAGTGTGAGGAGGAGGGACAACACAGACCACCATGCAGTAACAGGGTGAGGAGGAGGGACAACACAGACCACCATGCAGTAACAGTGTGAAGAGGAGGGACAACACAGACCACCATGCAGTAACAGTGTGAAGAGGAGGGACAACACAGACCACCATGCAGTAACAGGGTGAGGAGGAGGGACAACACAGACCACCATGCAGTAACAGTGTGAAGAGGAGGGACAACACAGACCACCATGCAGTAACAGTGTGAAGAGGAGGGACAACACAGACCACCATGCAGTAACAGTGTGAAGAGGAGGGACAACACAGACCACCATGCAGTAACAGTGTGAGGAGGAGGGACAACACAGACCACCATGCAGTAACAGGGTGAGGAGGAGGGACAACACAGACCACCATGCAGTAACAGTGTGAAGAGGAGGGACAACACAGACCACCATGCAGTAACAGTGTGAAGAGGAGGGACAACACAGACCACCATGCAGTAACAGTGTGAAGAGGAGGGACAACACAGACCACCATGCAGTAACAGTGTGAAGAGGAGGGACAACACAGACCACCATGCAGTAACAGTGTGAGGAGGAGGGACAACACAGACCACCATGCAGTAACAGTGTGAAGAGGAGAACCAACACAGACCACCATGCAGTAACAGTGTGAGGAGGAGGGACAACACAGACCACCATGCAGTAACAGTGTGAGGAGGAGGGACAACACAGACCACCATGCAGTAACAGTGTGAGGAGGAGGGACAACACAGACCACCATGCAGTAACAGTGTGAGGAGGAGGGACAACACAGACCACCATGCAGTAACAGTGTGAGGAGGAGGGACAACACAGACCACCATACAGTAACAGTGTGAGGAGGAGGGACAACACAGACCACCATGCAGTAACAGTGTGAGGAGGAGAACCAACACAGACCACCATGCAGTAACAGTGTGAGGAGGAGGGACAACACAGACCACCATGTAGTAACAGTGTGAGGAGGAGGGACAACACAGACCACCATGCAGTAACAGTGTGAGGAGGAGGGACAACACAGACCACCATGCAGTAACAGTGTGAGGAGGAGGGACAACACAGACCACCATGCAGTAACAGTGTGAAGAGGAGGGACAACACAGACCACCATGCAGTAACAGTGTGAAGAGGAGGGACAACACAGACCACCATGCAGTAACAGTGTGAAGAGGAGGGACAACACAGACCACCATGCAGTAACAGTGTGAAGAGGAGGGACAACACAGACCACCATGCAGTAACAGTGTGAGGAGGAGGGACAACACAGACCACCATGCAGTAACAGTGTGAAGAGGAGAACCAACACAGACCACCATGCAGTAACAGTGTGAGGAGGAGGGACAACACAGACCACCATGCAGTAACAGTGTGAGGAGGAGGGACAACACAGACCACCATGCAGTAACAGTGTGAGGAGGAGGGACAACACAGACCACCATGCAGTAACAGTGTGAGGAGGAGGGACAACACAGACCACCATGCAGTAACAGTGTGAGGAGGAGGGACAACACAGACCACCATACAGTAACAGTGTGAGGAGGAGGGACAACACAGACCACCATGCAGTAACAGTGTGAGGAGGAGAACCAACACAGACCACCATGCAGTAACAGTGTGAGGAGGAGGGACAACACAGACCACCATGTAGTAACAGTGTGAGGAGGAGGGACAACACAGACCACCATGCAGTAACAGTGTGAGGAGGAGGGACAACACAGACCACCATGCAGTAACAGTGTGAGGAGGAGGGACAACACAGACCACCATGCAGTAACAGTGTGAGGAGGAGGGACAACACAGACCACCATGCAGTAACAGTGTGAGGAGGAGGGACAACACAGACCACCATGCAGTAACAGTGTGAGGAGGAGGGACAACACAGACCACCATGCAGTAACAGTGTGAGGAGGAGGGACAACACAGAGCACCATACAGTAACAGTGTGAGGATGAGGGACAACACAGACCACCATGCAGTAACAGTGTGAGGAGGAGGGACAACACAGACCACCATGCAGTAACAGTGTGAGGAGGAGGGACAACACAGACCACCATGTAGTAACAGTGTGAGGAGGAGGGACAACACAGACCACCATGCAGTAACAGTGTGAAGAGGAGGGACAACACAGACCACCATGCAGTAACAGTGTGAGGAGGAGGGACAACACAGACCACCATGCAGTAACAGTGTGAGGAGGAGGGACAACACAGACCACCATGCAGTAACAGTGTGAGGAGGAGGGACAACACAGACCACCATGCAGTAACAGTGTGAGGAGGAGGGACAACACAGACCACCATGCAGTAACAGTGTGAGGAGGAGGGACAACACAGACCACCATGCAGTAACACAGATGGAGAATCCTCCTGCCAGACATCCTGCCTCACCTGGCAGGACTAGAACACCTTTTACTGAACTGCTACAGAACTAAAGAAATATGGGATCTGATGAGAAGGATTGATTTTGATATACTGTATGTATAAATCCCAAGACCGTCTTCCACATTATTACATGTGTAAACCTTGTGATGTCATAACGAACCATGTATTGATATATAACTATGAACTAAGTTATGATTGTAAAAAGTTTTGTTACAGTATTTATTGACTGTGAGTCGCTCTGAATAACAGCATCTTCTCAATGAGTACATTTCAAAGGTAAAGGTATGATGGGCCCACCCTGTTGTTCCCCGTCTGGTCCTTGTAGTAGATCCAGTTGAGATTCTGGTCGGTGCGGTACTGGACGCTGTACTTGGTGATCCATTCGTCAGCGTCACAGCGCCCCTGGGTCAGGATACCAGACACCACCATCACCTCCTTCAGGTCAATCTGCAACCACTGGCTGTTGTCCTGGAACTTAGACAGCCATGCACACCTGGAAGGGAAACTATGTTAGCCCGCTGAGCTAAAGCCTAGGCAAAAACAATGACCTGGAGGGGGACCATTATTTTACCAATGAGGTCAGAAGAGCTATTTCCCAAGGGAACACTGAGGTTACTGATTGAGCCAATGTCCTCCTTTACAGTTACAGGGAGGGGGAGATAGAGGCCCTACCAGGGGTTGGTCCTGAGGGAGAGGATGGGGCAGGGGACTCACCCAATGTCCTCCTTTACAGTCACAGGGAGGGGGAGATAGAGGCCCTACCAGGGGTTGGTCCTGAGGGAGAGGATGGGGCAGGGGACTCACCCAAAGCCCTGGTTGTTGAGTCTGGCATTGCTGGGGAGCCAGGAGGAGAACCAGCCAGTGTACTGGTCCTCGTTGGAACAGCTGATCTGGTCTGGTCTGACTGACCCAGCCTCCAAACCCAGGGGCTGGTGGTACGGACACTCTGGAGAGGAGGGAGGCCAAGGTGAGAGAGGCAAATCATGGTCCACAACAAGGAAGTAGTCAAAATGTTAACATTGGATGCCAAACAATGGACGTCACACTGATGCTAATTATTTTTGTAGTTACTTTTGTAGTTATTTTGTAGTTATCGTCACAGGTCCTCCTATCCTAGGACACGTATCATCTGCATGTACTGTATGTTGTTAGAGACCACGTAATCACTATAGTCTAGCCCAATGGAAGACACTTCTCTACACAGCACACACTGTATACTGAACTGCAATTGAAGGGCAAAAACACTTCCTAGTTGCAGAAGCTAACTGGAGCATCCCCCGCTCGTTGTTATGAAAGACAACACCAGCATACAAGGTGACGTCTGGTGACTGAGGCACCATGTGCCTAACCAACCACCACCACATTAATCCTCTCCCTCCAACCCACCCACCCCCTCTCAATCCCTGATTTCCTGCTCCATCCAAAAGTAGTGCACTATGTAGGGAATAGGGTGCCATAGGGCTCTGGTCTAAAGTAGTGCACTATGTAGGGAATAGGGTGCCATAGGGCTCTGGTCTAAAGTAGTGCACTATGTAGGGAATAGGGTGCCATTTTGGACTCACACATACATCTCCAATCCTAAATCCTTCTGTTTTAATTCTCCACATTGAAGGTAAACATCTATTAGATAAACATCCATTAGATAAACATCCATTAGAAAAACATTTATTAGATAAACATCCATTAGATAAACATCCATTAGATAAACATCCATTAGATAAACATCCATTAGATAAACATCCATTAGATAAACATCTATTAGATAAACATCCATTAGATAAACATTTATTAGATAAACATCTATTAGATAAACATCCATTAGATAAACATCCATTAGATAAACATCTATTAGATAAACATCCATTAGATAAACATCCATTAGATAAACATCCATTAGATAAACATCCATTAGATAAACATCTATTAGATAAACATCCATTAGATAAACATCCATTAGATAAACATCCATTAGATAAACATCCATTAGATAAACATCTATTAGATAAACATCCATTAGATAAACATCCATTAGATAAACATCCATTAGATAAACATCCATTAGATAAACATCTATTAGATAAACATCCATTAGATAAACATCTATTAGATAAACATCCATTAGATAAACATCTATTAGATAAACATCCATTAGATAAACATCCATTAGATAAACATCTATTAGATAAACATCTATTAGATAAACATCCATTAGATAAACATCTATTAGATAAACATCCATTAGATAAACATCCATTAATTAGATAAACATCCATTAGATAAACATCCATTAGATAAACATCCATTAATTAGATAAACATCCATTAGATAAACATCCATTAGATAAACATCCATTAGATAAACATCCATTAGATAAACATCCATTAGATAAACATCCATTTATTAGATAAACATCTATTAGATAAACATCCATTAGATAAACATCTATTAGATAAACATCCATTAGATAAACATCTATTAGATAAACATCCATTAGATAAACATCCATTAGATAAACATCCATTAGATAAACATCCATTAGATAAACATCCATTAGATAAACATCCATTAGATAAACATCCATTAGATAAACATCCATTAGATAAACATCCATTAGATAAACATCTATTAGATAAACATCCATTAGATAAACATCCATTAGATAAACATCTATTAGATAAACATCCATTAGATAAACATCTATTAGATAAACATCCATTAGATAAACACCTATTAGATAAACATCCATTAGATAAACATCTATTAGATAAACATCCATTAGATAAACATCCATTAGATAAACATCCATTAGATAAACATCTATTAGATAAACATCCATTAGATAAACATCCATTAGATAAACATCCATTAGATAAACATCCATTAGATAAACATCTATTAGATAAACATCCATTAGATAAACATCCATTAGATAAACATCCATTAGATAAACATCCATTTATTAGATAAACATCTATTAGATAAACATCCATTAGATAAACATCTATTAGATAAACATCCATTAGATAAACATCTATTAGATAAACATCCATTAGATAAACATCTATTAGATAAACATCCATTAGATAAACACCTATTAGATAAACATCCATTAGATAAACATCTATTAGATAAACATCCATTAGATAAACATCCATTAGATAAACATCCATTAGATAAACATCTATTAGATAAACATCCATTAGATAAACATCCATTAGATAAACATCCATTAGATAAACATCCATTAGATAAACATCTATTAGATAAACATCCATTAGATAAACATCCATTAGATAAACATCCATTAGATAAACATCCATTAGATAAACATCCATTTATTAGATAAACATCTATTAGATAAACATCCATTAGATAAACATCTATTAGATAAACATCCATTAGATAAACATCCATTAGATAAACATCCATTAGATAAACATCCATTAGATAAACATCTATTAGATAAACATCCATTAGATAAACATCCATTAGATAAACATCCATTAGATAAACATCCATTAGATAAACATCTATTAGATAAACATCCATTAGATAAACACCTATTAGATAAACATCTATTAGATAAACATCCATTAGATAAACATCCATTAGATAAACATCCATTAGATAAACATCCATTAGATAAACACCTATTAGATAAACATCTATTAGATAAACATCCATTAGATAAACATCCATTAGATAAACATCCATTAGATAAACATCTATTAGATAAACATCCATTAGATAAACATCCATTAGATAAACATCCATTAGATAAACATCCATTAGATAAACATCCATTAGATAAACATCCATTAGATAAACACCTATTAGATAAACATCTATTAGATAAACATCCATTAGATAAACATCTATTAGATAAACATCCATTAGATAAACACCTATTAGATAAACATCTATTAGATAAACATCCATTAGATAAACATCCATTAGATAAACATCCATTAGATAAACATCCATTAGATAAACATCCATTAGATAAACATCCATTAGATAAACATCCATTAGATAAACATCCATTAGATAAACATCCATTAGATAAACATCCATTAGATAAACATCTATTAGATAAACATCCATTAGTAGAAGAGCGCAGCAGATGGTTGGCTGTCACATCCTACCAGAGGCTTTAACCCAACCAAGTTGTTTCCTTCCTGGATAACCAACAATGAGTGCGACATGGACCATACAACTAAATTGAGCCGTGGGCCGATTTGATCTTGAGCGGATGGTCGGGGGGGCCGGGACACAACTGCAAATCATTTAAAGACTGCAAATTGACCGCAAGAAGCCTAAACAGATACAGTATAATGTTTGCATAAAACAATCATTTCAAAGCTGACTTACATTTGTATACAATCACGTCTCTCTATTATGCGTAGGAATACTATGGAACAGATTTCTTCAATTACAATCACTTGGAGCTGATTTCCTGCTGTTACAGTCTTTTATGTCCAACAATGGGGGGCCAAATAAAACCACCTGTGGGCCGCAGGTTGGGGAGCCCTGGAGTAGGACACTGAAAACAGCACATAGCCACCCACACTGTCCTACTGTTACCTATGAGCTGATATAACCCACTGTCCTACTGTTTACTATGAGCTGATATAACACACTGTCCTACTGTTTACTATGAGCTGATATAACCCACTGTCCTACTGTTTACTATGAGCTGATATAACCCACTGTCCTACTGTTTACTATGAGCTGATATAACCCACTGTCCTACTGTTTACTATGAGCTGATATAACACACTGTCCTACTGTTTACTATGAGCTGATATAACCCACTGTCCTACTGTTTACTATGAGCTGATATAACCCACTGTCCTACTGTTTACTATGAGCTGATATAACCCACTGTCCTACTGTTTACTATGAGCTGATATAACCCACTGTCCTACTGTTTACTATGAGCTGATATAACCCACTGTCCTACTGTTTACTATGAGCTGATATAACCCACTGTCCTACTGTTACCTATGAGCTGATATAACCCACTGTCCTACTGTTTACTATGAGCTGATATAACCCACTGTCCTACTGTTTACTATGAGGTGATATAACCCACTGTCCTACTGTTTACTATGAGCTGATATAACCCACTGTCCTACTGTTTACTATGAGCTGATATAACCCACTGTCCTACTGTTTACTATGAGCTGATATAACCCACTGTCCTACTGTTTACTATGAGCTGATATAACCCACTGTCCTACTGTTTACTATGAGCTGATATAACCCACTGTCCTACTGTTTACTATGAGCTGATATAACCCACTGTCCTACTGTTTACTATGAGCTGATATAACACACTGTCCTACTGTTTACTACGAGGTGATATAACCCACTGTCCTAGTGTTTACTATGAGCTGATATAACACACTGTCCTACTGTTTACTATGAGCTGATATAACCCACTGCCCTACTGTTTACTATGAGCTAATATAACCCACTGTCCTATTGTTTACTATGAGATGATATAACCCACCGTCCTACTGTTTACTATGAGGTGATATAACCCACCGTCCTACTGTTTACTATGAGGTGATATAACCCACCGTCCTACTGTTTACTATGAGCTGATATAACACACTGTCCTACTGTTTACTATGAGCTGATATAACCCACTGTCCTACTGTTTACTATGAGCTGATATAACCCACTGTCCTACTGTTTACTATGAGCTGATATAACCCACTGTCCTACTGTTTACTATGAGCTGATATAACCCACTGTCCTACTGTTTACTATGAGCTGATATAACACACTGTCCTACTGTTTACTATGAGCTGATATAACCCACTGTCCTACTGTTTACTATGAGCTGATATAACCCACTGTCCTACTGTTTACTATGAGCTGATATAACACACTGTCCTACTGTTTACTATGAGGTGATATAACCCACTGTCCTACTGTTTACTATGAGCTGATATAACACACTGTCCTACTGTTTACTATGAGCTGATATAACCCACTGTCCTACTGTTTACTATGAGCTGATATAACCCACTGTCCTACTGTTTACTATGAGCTGATATAACCCACTGTCCTACTGTTTACTATGAGCTGATATAACCCACTGTCCTACTGTTTACTATGAGCTGATATAACCCACTGTCCTACTGTTTACTATGAGCTGATATAACCCACTGTCCTACTGTTTACTATGAGCTGATATAACCCACTGTCTTACTGTTTACTATGAGCTGATATAACCCACTGTCCTACTGTTTACTATGAGCTGATATAACCCACTGTCCTACTGTTTACTATGAGCTGATATAACCCACTGTCCTAGTGTTTACTATGAGCTGATATAACACACTGTCCTAGTGTTTACTATGAGCTGATATAACACACTGTCCTACTGTTTACTATGAGCTGATATAACCCACTGCCCTACTGTTTACTATGAGCTAATATAACCCACTGTCCTATTGTTTACTATGAGATGATATAACCCACCGTCCTACTGTTTACTATGAGGTGATATAACCCACCGTCCTACTGTTTACTATGAGGTGATATAACACACTGTCCTACTGTTTACTATGAGCTGATATAACCCACTGTCCTACTGTTTACTATGAGCTGATATAACCCACTGTCCTACTGTTTACTATGAGCTGATATAACACACTGTCCTACTGTTTACTATGAGGTGATATAACCCACTGTCCTACTGTTTACTATGAGCTGATATAACACACTGTCCTACTGTTTACTATGAGCTGATATAACCCACTGTCCTACTGTTTACTATGAGCTGATATAACCCACTGTCCTACTGTTTACTATGAGCTGATATAACCCACTGTCCTACTGTTTACTATGAGCTGATATAACCCACTGTCCTACTGTTTACTATGAGCTGATATAACCCACTGTCCTACTGTTTACTATGAGCTGATATAACCCACTGTCCTACTGTTTACTATGAGCTGATATAACCCACTGTCTTACTGTTTACTATGAGCTGATATAACCCACTGTCCTACTGTTTACTATGAGCTGATATAACCCACTGTCCTACTGTTTACTATGAGCTGATATAACCCACTGTCCTAGTGTTTACTATGAGCTGATATAACACACTGTCCTAGTGTTTACTATGAGCTGATATAACACACTGTCCTACTGTTTACTATGAGCTGATATAACCCACTGCCCGACTGTTTACTATGAGCTAATATAACCCACTGTCCTATTGTTTACTATGAGATGATATAACCCACCGTCCTACTGTTTACTATGAGGTGATATAACCCACCGTCCTACTGTTTACTATGAGGTGATATAACCCACCGTCCTACTGTTTACTATGAGCTGATATAACACACTGTCCTACTGTTTACTATGAGCTGATATAACCCACTGTCCTACTGTTTACTATGAGATGATATAACCCACCGTCCTACTGTTTACTATGAGGTGATATAACCCACCGTCCTACTGTTTACTATGAGGTGATATAACCCACCGTCCTACTGTTTACTATGAGCTGATATAACCCACTGTCCTACTGTTTACTATGAGCTGATATAACCCACTGTCCTACTGTTTACTATGAGCTGATATAACCCACTGTCCTACTGTTTACTATGAGCTGATATAACCCACTGTCCTACTGTTTACTATGAGCTGATATAACCCACTGTCCTACTGTTTACTATGAGCTGATATAACACACTGTCCTACTGTTTACTATGAGCTGATATAACCCACTGTCCTACTGTTTACTATGAGCTGATATAACCCACTGTCCTACTGTTTACTATGAGCTGATATAACACACTGTCCTACTGTTTACTATGAGGTGATATAACCCACTGTCCTACTGTTTACTATGAGCTGATATAACACACTGTCCTACTGTTTACTATGAGCTGATATAACCCACTGTCCTACTGTTTACTATGAGCTGATATAACCCACTGTCCTACTGTTTACTATGAGCTGATATAACCCACTGTCCTACTGTTTACTATGAGCTGATATAACCCACTGTCCTACTGTTTACTATGAGCTGATATAACCCACTGTCCTACTGTTTACTATGAGCTGATATAACCCACTGTCTTACTGTTTACTATGAGCTGATATAACCCACTGTCCTACTGTTTACTATGAGCTGATATAACCCACTGTCCTACTGTTTACTATGAGCTGATATAACCCACTGTCCTACTGTTTACTATGAGCTGATATAACACACTGTCCTACTGTTTACTATGAGCTGATATAACCCACTGTCTTACTGTTTACTATGAGCTGATATAACCCACTGTCCTACTGTTTACTATGAGCTGATATAACCCACTGTCCTACTGTTTACTATGAGCTGATATAACCCACTGTCCTACTGTTTACTATGAGGTGATATAACCCACTGTCCTACTGTTTACTATGAGCTGATATAACCCACTGTCCTACTGTTTACTATGAGCTGATATAACCCACCGTCCTACTGTTTACTATGAAGAAATATAACCCACTGTCCTACTGTTTACTATGAGCTGATATAACCCACTGTCCTACTGTTTACTATGAGCTGACATAACACACTGTCCTACTGTTTACTATGAGCTGATATAACCCACTGTCTTACTGTTTACTATGAGCTGATATAACCCACTGTCCTACTGTTTACTATGAGCTGATATAACCCACTGTCCTACTGTTTACTATGAGCTGATATAACCCACTGTCCTACTGTTTACTATGAGGTGATATAACCCACTGTCCTACTGTTTACTATGAGCTGATATAACCCACTGTCCTACTGTTTACTATGAGCTGATATAACCCACAGTCCTACTGTTTACTATGAAGAAATATAACCCACTGTCCTACTGTTACCTATGAGCTGATATAACCCACTGTCCTACTGTTTACTATGAGCTGATATAACACACTGTCCTACTGTTTACTATGAGCTGATATAACACACTGTCCTACTGTTTACTATGAGCTGATATAACCCACTGTCCTACTGTTTACTATGAGCTGATATAACCCACCGTCCTAATGTTTACTATGAGCTGATATAACCCACTGTCCTACTGTTTACTATGAGCTGATATAACCCACTGTCTTACTGTTTACTATGAGCTGATATAACCCACTGTCCTACTGTTTACTATGAGCTGATATAACCCACTGTCCTACTGTTTACTATGAGCTGATATAACCCACTGTCCTACTGTTTACTATGAGGTGATATAACCCACTGTCCTACTGTTTACTATGAGCTGATATAACCCACTGTCCTACTGTTTACTATGAGCTGATATAACCCACTGTCCTACTGTTTACTATGAGCTGATATAACCCACTGTCCTACTGTTACCTATGAGCTGATATAACCCACTGTCCTACTGTTTACTATGAGCTGATATAACCCACTGTCCTACTGTTTACTATGAGGTGATATAACCCACTGTCCTACTGTTTACTATGAGCTGATATAACCCACTGTCCTACTGTTTACTATGAGCTGATATAACCCACTGTCCTACTGTTTACTATGAGCTGATATAACCCACTGTCCTACTGTTACTATGAGCTGATATAACCCACTGTCCTACTGTTTACTATGCTGATATAACCCACTGTCCTACTGTTTACTATGAGCTGATATAACCCACTGTCCTACTGTTTACTATGAGCTGATATAACACACTGTCCTACTGTTTACTACGAGGTGATATAACCCACTGTCCTAGTGTTTACTATGAGCTGATATAACACACTGTCCTACTGTTTACTATGAGCTGATATAACCCACTGCCCTACTGTTTACTATGAGCTAATATAACCCACTGTCCTATTGTTTACTATGAGATGATATAACCCACCGTCCTACTGTTTACTATGAGGTGATATAACCCACCGTCCTACTGTTTACTATGAGGTGATATAACCCACCGTCCTACTGTTTACTATGAGCTGATATAACACACTGTCCTACTGTTTACTATGAGCTGATATAACCCACTGTCCTACTGTTTACTATGAGCTGATATAACCCACTGTCCTACTGTTTACTATGAGCTGATATAACCCACTGTCCTACTGTTTACTATGAGCTGATATAACCCACTGTCCTACTGTTTACTATGAGCTGATATAACACACTGTCCTACTGTTTACTATGAGCTGATATAACCCACTGTCCTACTGTTTACTATGAGCTGATATAACCCACTGTCCTACTGTTTACTATGAGCTGATATAACACACTGTCCTACTGTTTACTATGAGGTGATATAACCCACTGTCCTACTGTTTACTATGAGCTGATATAACACACTGTCCTACTGTTTACTATGAGCTGATATAACCCACTGTCCTACTGTTTACTATGAGCTGATATAACCCACTGTCCTACTGTTTACTATGAGCTGATATAACCCACTGTCCTACTGTTTACTATGAGCTGATATAACCCACTGTCCTACTGTTTACTATGAGCTGATATAACCCACTGTCCTACTGTTTACTATGAGCTGATATAACCCACTGTCCTACTGTTTACTATGAGCTGATATAACCCACTGTCTTACTGTTTACTATGAGCTGATATAACCCACTGTCCTACTGTTTACTATGAGCTGATATAACCCACTGTCCTACTGTTTACTATGAGCTGATATAACCCACTGTCCTACTGTTTACTATGAGCTGATATAACCCACTGTCCTACTGTTTACTATGAGCTGATATAACACACTGTCCTACTGTTTACTATGAGCTGATATAACCCACTGTCTTACTGTTTACTATGAGCTGATATAACCCACTGTCCTACTGTTTACTATGAGCTGATATAACCCACTGTCCTACTGTTTACTATGAGCTGATATAACCCACTGTCCTACTGTTTACTATGAGGTGATATAACCCACTGTCCTACTGTTTACTATGAGCTGATATAACCCACTGTCCTACTGTTTACTATGAGCTGATATAACCCACCGTCCTACTGTTTACTATGAAGAAATATAACCCACTGTCCTACTGTTTACTATGAGCTGATATAACCCACTGTCCTACTGTTTACTATGAGCTGATATAACACACTGTCCTACTGTTTACTATGAGCTGATATAACCCACTGTCTTACTGTTTACTATGAGCTGATATAACCCACTGTCCTACTGTTTACTATGAGCTGATATAACCCACTGTCCTACTGTTTACTATGAGCTGATATAACCCACTGTCCTACTGTTTACTATGAGGTGATATAACCCACTGTCCTACTGTTTACTATGAGCTGATATAACCCACTGTCCTACTGTTTACTATGAGCTGATATAACCCACCGTCCTACTGTTTACTATGAAGAAATATAACCCACTGTCCTACTGTTACCTATGAGCTGATATAACCCACTGTCCTACTGTTTACTATGAGCTGATATAACACACTGTCCTACTGTTTACTATGAGCTGATATAACACACTGTCCTACTGTTTACTATGAGCTGATATAACCCACTGTCCTACTGTTTACTATGAGCTGATATAACCCACCGTCCTAATGTTTACTATGAGCTGATATAACCCACTGTCCTACTGTTTACTATGAGCTGATATAACCCACTGTCTTACTGTTTACTATGAGCTGATATAACCCACTGTCCTACTGTTTACTATGAGCTGATATAACCCACTGTCCTACTGTTTACTATGAGCTGATATAACCCACTGTCCTACTGTTTACTATGAGGTGATATAACCCACTGTCCTACTGTTTACTATGAGCTGATATAACCCACTGTCATGTTGGAACATGTACTTTACTCTACTCTCTTCCATTGTTCCTGGTAGTAGTAGTAGTACTAGTGGTAGTAGTACGAGTGGTAGTAGTAATAGTAGTAGTAGTAGCAGTACTAGTAGTAGTAGTACTAGGGGTATTAGTACTAGTGGTAGTAGTACTAGTAGTAGTAGTAGTAGTAATAGTAGTACCAGTGGTAGTAGTAGAAGAAGTAGTAGTAGTAGTAATAGCAATAATAGTAGTAGTATATGTAGTAATAGTAATAATAGCAGTAGTGGTATAGTAGTAGTAGTAGTATAGTAATAGAGGTAGTAGTAGTAGTAGTATAGTAGTAGTAGTATAGTAGTAGCATTGGTATAGTAGTAGTAGAATAGTAGTAGTAGTAGTAGAAGTAATATTATTAGTAATAGTAATAGTAAGCACCGTAGTAGTAGTATTAGTAGAAGTAGCAGTAGAAGTGGTAGTATTAGTGTAGTGGTAGTAGTAGCATAGTAGTGGTAGTAGTATAGTAGTAGTAGTAGTAGTGGTAATAGTAGCGGTAGTAGTAATGATAGTAGTAGTAGTAGTAGTAGCATAGGTGTAGTAGTATAGTAGTAGTAGTATAGTAGGAGTAGTAGTAGTAGTAATAGTAATAGTAATCATCGTAGTAGTAGTAGTAGTAGTAATAATAGTAGTAGTATGGTAGTAGTATTAGTATGGTTGTAGTATTGGTATAGTAGTAGTAGAATAGTGGTAGTATTAGTAATAGTAATCATCGTAGTAGTAGTAGTAGTAGAAGTAGCAGTAGAAGTAGTAGTATTAGTATAGTGGTAGTAATAGCATAGTAGTGGTAGGAGTATAGTAGTAGTAGTAGTAGCAGTAGTAGTAATGATAGTAGTAGTAGTAGTAGTAGTAGCATAGCTGTAGTAGTATAGTAGTAGTAGTGGTAATAGTAGTAATAATAGTAGTAGTAGTAGTATAGTGGTATTAATAATAGTAGTAGTAGTATTAGTAGTAATAGTAGTGGTAGCATGGTAGTGGTAGTAGTATAGTAGTAGTGGTGGCAGTAGTAATAATAGGAGTAGTAGTGTAGTAGTGGTAGTAGTAGCAGTAGTATAGTAGTAGTAGTCGTAGTAATAGTAGTAGTAGTAATAGTAATAATAGTAGTAGTGGTATAGTTGTAGTAGTAGTAGTAGTATAGTAATAGTAGTAGTAGCAGTAGTAGTTGTGGTAGTATAGTTGTAGTATAGTAGTGGTAGTAGTAGTAGTAGCAGTAGTAGTAGTATAGCAGTATAGTAGTATTAATAATAGTAGTAGTAGAAGTGGTAGTAGTAGTAATAGTAGTAGTACTAGTATTAATAGTAGTAGTAGTAGTATATTAGTAGTAATGGTATGAATACTAGTAGTATTATAGTAGTAGTACTATATTAGTAGTAGTGGTAGTAGTAGTAGTAGTAGTAGTATAACAGTAGTAGAAGTAGTATAGTAGTAGTAATACTAATAATAGTAGTAGTAGTATAGTAGTAATAGTAATAGTAGTAGTACTAGTAATAATAGTAGTAGTGGTAGTATATTAGTAGTAGTATTATAAATACTAGTAGTAGTATAGTAGTAGTGGTATATTAGTAGTAGTAGTTGTAGTAGTAGTAGTAGTAGTATAATAGTAGTAGAAGTAGTATAGTAGTAGTAGTAGTAGTAGTATACTAGTAGTAGTAGTAGTAGTAGTAGTAGTAGTAGTAGTAGTAGTAGTAGTAGTAGTATAATAGTAGTAGTAGTAGTAGTAGTAGTAGTAGCAGTAGTAGTATAGTAGCAGTAGTAATAATAATAGTATGGTAGTATAGTAGCGATAGTATAGTAGTATAGTAGTAATAGTATAGTGGTACCAGTATAGTTGTATAGTGGTAATAGTATAGTAGTACAGTAGTAATGGTATAGTAGTATAGTAGTAATAGTATAGTAGTATAGTAGTAATAGTATAGTAGTAGTAGTAATAGTAATAGTATGGTAGTATAGTAGCAGTAGTAATAATAGTAGTATGGTAGTATAGTAGCGATAGTATAGTAGTAATAGTGGTAATAGTATAGTAGTACAGTAGTAATGGTATAGTAGTATAGTAGTAATAGTATAGTAGTATAGTAGTAATAGTATAGTAGTACAGTAGTAATGGTATAGTAGTATAGTAGTAATAGTATAATAGTATAGTAGTAATAGTATAGTAGGACAGTAGTAATAGTATAGTAGTATAGTAGTATAGTAGTAATAGTATAGTAGTACAGTAGTAATGGTATAGTAGTATAGTAGTAATAGTATAGTAGTATAGTAGTAATAGTATAGTAGTATAGTAGTAATAGTATAGTAGTGCAGTAGTAATGGTATAGTAGTATAGTAGTAATAGTATAGTAGTACAGTAGTAATGGTATAGTAGTATAGTAGTAATAGTATAGTAGTACAGTAGTAATGGTATAGTAGTATAGTAGTAATAGTATAGTAGTATAGTAGTAATAGTATAGTAGTATAGTAGTAATAGTATAGTAGTATAGTAGTAATAGTATAGTAGTACAGTAGTAATGGTATAGTAGTATAGTAGTAATAGTATAGTAGTATAGTAGTAATAGTATAGTAGTATAGTAGTAATAGTATAGTAGTATAGCAGTAATAGTATAGTAGTATAGTAGTAGTAGTATAGTAGTATAGTAGTAATAGTATAGTAGTATAGTAGTAATAGTATAGTAGTATAGTAGTAATAGTATAGTAGTATAGTAGTAATAGTATAGTAGTATAGTAGTAATAGTATAGTGGTATAGTAGTAATAGTATAGTAGTATAGTAGTAATAGTATAGTAGTAGCCTGCTGTTTGACTCTTGGAACCAGTACCAGGTTGCGTCCCTATGGCCCATAGGGCTCTGCTCAGAAGAAGTGCATTGGAGGGAATAGGGATTCATTTGGGATGCACCCAGCCTCTCCTATCCACTCTGCTGTTTGAACAGGAAGATAGAGGAGGCTCTGATCACCCAATCAACACCTTTCCTTTTTATAAGTGTGAGAAGGACAGACGTCCTATTTTGGTCCTAGTAATCTCTGTATCACAACCCTGTTCTAGTAAAGGGATAATCCTGCAAGCATACTGCACAGTACTCTGTCTGTCTGTCTGTCTGTCTGTCTGTCTGTCTGTCTGTCTGTCTGTCTGTCTGTCTGTCTGTCTGTCTGTCTGTCTGTCTCTTTCTCTCATGTGATTACACACACAGCCTGTGTGAAGTGGAGCAAGGAGGCTCTCCATCTGCTGATTAATGACATTCCACCTGACTGCAGGCACAGACTTGTTCATCCAGCTCAACACACACACACACACACGCACACGCACACGCACACGCACACACATACACATACACACACACACACACATACGCACACACACACACGCACACACACCCTTCTGCCTCTCAGCCCCTACAAAGATTTCAGTTTCCAATCAAATTAAATTAAAAACAATATTGATCCATTACAATTGAATACATACCAGTAGACCTATGGTAACTACGGTAACTCAACACACCGATATGATGTTCATTTAGTTGATACTTCTACATCTAAATGTGATTGGATGTCTGCTCACAAGCTATTGAAGTCAGGTTAATGAGTGTCAAGTCTTCTGTAGAATGGTTCCAGTCCAGTAATCATTTATGTATGAGGCACACCCAGCTTACCGTGCCTAAAGTACTGACGACTAACTACAGATCATGAGATCACAGGCCAGAGACAGAGCTACATGTAGCACCTAGCTACTAAACAACCAGATAGAGACAGAGAGACAGAGAGAGAGACAGAGAGAGAGACAGAGAGAGAGACAGAGAGAGAGACACAGAGAGAGAGACAGAGAGAGAGAGAGAGAGACAGGCAGAGAGAGAGACAGAGAGAGACAGGGTAAAAAAGAGAGACAGAGAGAGAGAGAGAGAGAGAGAGAGTGAGAGAGAGACAGGGGAAAAAAGAGAGAGAGAGAGAGAGAGAGAGAGAGAGAGAGAGAGAGAGAGAGAGAGAGAGAGAGACAGGGGGAAAAGAAGGACAGAGAGACAGAGAGAGATAGACAGAGAGAGACAGAGAGACAGACAGAGAGAGAGAGACAGAGACAGGGGGAAAAAGAGAGACAGACAGAGCAAGAGAGACAGAGACAGACAGACAGACAGACAGACAGACAGACAGATGGGAAAAAGAGAGACAGAGAGAGAGAGAGAGATAGGTAGACAGAGAGAGACACAGAGAAAGAGAGAGAGACAGACAGAGAAATAGACAGAGAGAGAGAGAGCAGAATTAGGGCGATACCCGCTAATTATCAAAATCCAGAAAAGAGCTGTTAAATTCTACAACCACCTAAAAGGAAGTGATTCCCAAACCTTCCATAATAAAGCCATCACCTACAGAGAGATGAACCTGGAGACTTCGTCCCCTAAGCAAGCTGGTCCTGGGGCTCTGTTCACAAACACAATCACACCCCACAGAGTCCCAGGACAGCAGCACAATTAGACCCAACCAAATCATGAGAAAACAAAGAGATAATTATTTCTAATGTGTCAAGTAATTAACATAAAAACAGAGCAAACTAGAATGCTATTTGGCCCAAAGCAGGGAGTACACAGTGGAAGAATACCTGACCACTGTGACTGACCCAAACTTAAGGAAAGCTTTGACTATGTACGGACTCAGTGAGCATAGCCCTGCTATTGAGAAAGGCTGCCGTAGGCAGACCTGGCTCTCAAGAGAAGACAGGTTATGTGCTCACTGCCCACAAAATGAGGTGGAAAATGAGCTGCACTTCCTAACCTCCTGTCAAATCTATGACCATATTAGAGACACATATTTCCCTCAGATTACACAGACACACAAAGAATTTGAAAACAAACCCGATTTTGATAAACTCCCATATCTACTGGGTGAAATACCACAGTGTGACATCACAGCCGCAAGATTTGTGACCTGTTGCCACAAGAAAAGGGCAACCAGTGAAGAACAAACACCATTGTAAATACAACCCATATTTATGATTATTTATTTTCCCTTTTGTACTTTAACCATTTGCACATCGTTACAACACTGTATATATACATAATATGACATTTGAAAGGTCTTTATTCTTTTGGAACTTTTGTGAGTGTAATGTTTACTGTTCATTTTAATAGTTTATTTCACTTTTGTATATTATCTACTTCACTTGCTTTGGCAATGTTAACATATGTTTCCCATGCCAATAAAGCCCTTGAATTGAATTGACTTGAATTGAGAGAGACATAGAGAGAAAGAGAGTGAGAAAGACAGATAGACAGAGAGAGACAGAGACACACATAGACAGAGACAGACAGAAGGTCTTTACCTGGCATGCACTCCATGACACGTGGTGGGGTGGGGGAGAGGGAGGTGAACTGGGTTGGGGATTCTGACCCCTCACAGTCACACTTACAGGCTCGTCCTGTCCATGTCTCAGTCACTTCCTCCCCCTGAAACACAGAGAGGGAGAGGTGGAACATTAGTCTCTAAGGCCAGGGCAGGGTTCTTTAACTCAGGTCCTGGAGAACTACTTGGGTGTGAACTAAAGTAGGCAGAGGCTCTGCAGGACTGGAGCTGGAGAAGACCTCTGCCTTAGGTTGGAGGACATCAGTCAATTCACACATACATTACATTATCATTTTATATGTTTGATGATCAATCACTAGATTTGATTGCACCTACCTCCTGAGCGTGTACACGGATTAGAACTGTTGGGACAGACCCCCAGCGCAGCACAGAGACAGAACATTAGATGTAAAGACAGAAACACTTTCCAACCATAACAAGTCTCTCATATTCCATACATGTACAGTCTGTCCATTCCACAGTCTGACTACTAGACCACAATTAATCCAGCACATTATTCAGTGAAGCATGTCGCCTGGTGAGGGATTTGAATATTGGGAAACTAGACACATAACTGCTACAGTAAAACTATAACAATCCATCTATTTATAACAGAAATACCTAAAAATATCTGTTGTTTCTTTCAGTATTCAATCCAACACCAATTGTTTTATTTTTTTATTTATTTAACTAGACAAGTCAGTTAAGAACAAATTCTTATTTACAATGACGGCCTACCCCGGCCAAACCCTAACCTGGAGGACGCTGGGCCAATTGTGCGCCGCCCTATGGGACTCCCAATCACAGCTGGTTGTGATGCAGCCTGGAATCAAACCAGAGTCTGTAGTGACGCCTCTAGATGCAGTGTCTTAGACTGCTGCGCCACTCGGGAGCCCAATCAACCAATATATGTTTCTTTCAGTATTCAATCCAACACCAATCAACCAATATGTGAAAATATTTGACAGTGCATATTAAAGCTGTACAACCATTTCAACCCACCACACTCTAGAAGCCTATAGTCTGAGGTCATGCTTTGATCAAACTCACCATCCAGAGAGACACAGACATAATGAGGGAAGACAAAGGCAAAGAAGAGACGAACATACCGTTAGAGACAAGCAGGAGGGCCAACAGAATACACTGTCCATGGGATTCCATCTTCATGCCTACACAGTGACAGGACCACACTGAGGCACTATACTGAAGCACTATACTGAAGCCACTCTGACAGCACTAGGGCTGGATTATGATAATCCACAGGACACTAATGGCCAGTAATACCCTTTATCTCCTCACAAAGTCCCTCCCTCATCTGTTGAGGGCCAGTTGGGAAAATGCAATGAGGATACAGTAATGCAATGTGTAATGTACCAGAGCATGGTCCTACTGGCTAGTTCCCCTGAAGGGGCCCAGCTGCTATACCCTGTCACCCATATCATGGAGCAGAAGGTGTACTCAAGGCATTTAGGGTTGTCTATTTTAGGAAATGATTTCTTTGCAGAATAAGGGAATAGTGTGTGTGTGTGGGTTCAACATAACAGCAACCCCCAGACTTTCTGTATAAGGTTTTCATTATTTTCAGACCAGGAAGTATCATTTTTATTTATAAAGATAAATAGGTTCTCCGATTGGTCAGATGGGTTAACGTGTCAAAACGTTTCAAAATGCTGGAACTAAAAGTGACCCAGCCAGGCGTGAACAGCACAGGTGCACACCATAGATAAATTGCCCAAGGCTGAATTCAATCTTCATAACACCAAAGTGGGTGTCATAGGCCTATAAAAAGGTCATTGTAAATAAAAAAAATTATAAATCTATCCAAAGGAAAAACACAATGAAGGTCTTTATTAGCAGAACAACGAAGAAACCCTTCAGAGCGCAGAAGAGAAAAAACAAGGCCTACTCGACCTTCATCTACAAGATCCGGAGAGAGGTTGGCAATAATGGGCCACATTTGGCATTACTTAAAGTTATTTGGTGTAAATTGATGTCACAGGGCTTGCCAACCCTATTCCTGGAGCGCTACCCTGCTGTAGATATTCGATCCAACCTCCGTAACTAACCTGATAAAATGTATCAACCAGCTAATTATTAGATTCGGGTGCGTTAGGTTTGGAGCAGAAACCTACAAGAATGCTTTTTTAAAAGTTTTTAATTACAGGGTGAAGGCATCCCCACCATGGACTGTTTGTTGGTGAACCAGTCTACCTGCCCACGGAGGGTGCTGGTCCGTCTGGTCGGCTCCGAGGCCGCCCGCCTGTCACGGCTCAACAGGAGGAAAGTCATCACCCAACTAGAGGTCCACACTGCCATGGCGCGGCTGAGACAGGGCAGAAAACATGCCAGGCAACCGGGCGCCTGAATGGTCTTATGGACACTTTGAATTTTATGTGTATTTAATAAAGATGTCTTGTTTTTACTTATTGTGTTGTCATTCCAACAAATCAATGCACCACTAAATGTGTAAAACAAATTGCGCACCTGAAGGTTGTATAATTGAATATTAACGCGGTATGCTCTCGCCTCTAATGGCAGTCCAATTACTTCGAGGGGCGGGGAAATCATGACCATAATTGATGCATTTGCTTGTCAGGGGAGCAGCTGCGCGCCAAACTCTGTCAACCATAGCCGAACTCCGGCGCGTGGGGAAAGCGGAAATCAAATGGACCCTTTTGTTCCTCGCGGTGCGTGATGCCCACTCAACACGCGTGTTGATTAAGGAAGCGGAAGCGTACACTGTGCAAGACTCATATTTTGGCGTAGATTCTGCTGCGGCACAACCGAACATCTTTATCAACCCAACCGGTGTCCAGGACGAACAGGCTGGGTGGTCTTGGACTTGTAGTAGGTAAGTCGTTTACTGGCAATAGGCTATTCGTCACTGAATCAGCTGTTGCATCCTGTGTAGGGAATTTAATTATATTCACCTTTGCAGATTTTACATGTGAACAGCAACAGGTGTTTGTCTCCTTGCAGATCAATGGGCATACTACAGTGACGCATGCAGGATGAATTAGTTTATGCGACATGTTTAATTTAATAGAGCAGAATTATGTGCGTATTTCGCCATTTGTTGTTTTTCCCCCCACCAAGAGCCGTTTGTGAAATGAGATGCTGCTGGGGTATTGTAACAGAGGCTGAGAGCGAGGCGATGTTGGTTATTCATAGTTGATCCCAATGGACTTTTTGTTTCATGCTATATCAAACATGTGCCTCCATGGCAACCCATTACTGATTTTAACCAATTCACATGTGAACATCAACAATTAGGCTTCAACTGGAGGCTTTTCAGCAGGGACAGCCTCAATTACATCTCAATATCACAATTGCATACAAAAGTATGTGGAAACCCCTTCAAATGACTGGATTTGCCTATTTCAGCCACATCTGTTGCTGATGATGGGTGTATTAGGTCGAGCATCCAGCCTTGCAATCTCCATAGACAAACATGGGCAGTATAATGGCCTTACTGAAGAGCTCAGTGGCTTTCAACGTGGCACCGTTATAAGATGCCACCTTTCCAACAAGTCTGTCACATTTCTGCCCAGCTAGAGCTTCCCCAGTCAACCTTAAGTGCTGTTATTGTGAAGTGGAAACATCTAAGAGTAACAACGGATCAGCCAACGAAGTGGTAGACCACACAAGCTCACAGAACAGGACCACCAAGTGTTGCAGTGTGTAGCGTGTAAAAACAGTCTGTCCTCGGTTGCAACACTCACTATCGTGTTTCAAACTGCCTCTAGAAGCAACATCACAATAACTTTGTCGGGAGCTTCAAGAAATGGGTTTCCATGGCCGAGCAGCCGCACACAAGCCTAAGATCACCATGCGCAATGCCAAGTGTCAGCTGGAGCGGTAAACTTCGCTGCCATTGAACTCTGGAGCAGTGGAAACATGTTCTCTGGGTTGATGAATCACTCTTCACCATCTGGTAGTCCGATGGACAAATCTGGGTTTGGTGGATTCCAGGAGAACGCCACCTGCCCCAATGCATTGTGCCAACTGTAAAGTTTGGTGGAGAAGGAATAATGGTCTGGGGCTGTTGTTCATAGTTCGGGCTAGGCCCCTTAGTTCCAGTGAAGGGAAACATTAACGCTACAGCATACAATGACATTCTAGATGATTCTGTGCTTCCAATTTGGTGGCTACAGTTTGGGGAAGGCCCTTCCCTGTTTCAGCATGACAATGCCCCCATGCACAAAGCGAGGTCCATACAGAAATGGTTTGTCGAGATCGGTGTGGAAGAACTTGAGCCCTGACCTCAACCTCATCTAACACATTTGGGATGAACTGGAGCGCCGACTGCGAGCCAGGCCTAATCACCCAACATCAGTGCCAAACCTCACTAATGCTCTTGTGGTTAAATGGAAGCAAATCCCCTCAGCAATGTTACAACATCTAGTGGAAATCCTTCCCAGAAGAGTGGAGGCTGTTATAGCAGCAAAGCGGGGACCAACTCTATATTAATGCCCGTGATTTTGTCATGTAGTGTACTTTTCGCTTCCTCTCTCGTCTCCTAAGAACCCATTGAAGGAGAAGGTTAGAGGGGAGGGACCGCTGGCTTTCTCATCCAATGGGTTTTGAGGAGAGAGGATTCAAGGAGTATGCCATTTTTCTCTCTCTCGCCCTCTGTCTGCCTGTCTGACTCTCTCCCTCTCTGTTTCCATTCACAGACATACTGCCTTACCCTTAACAGAATGACCACAGACATACTGCCTTGCCCCTAACAGAATGGCCACAGACATACTGCCTTGCCCCTAACAGAATGGCCACAGACATACTGCCTTGCCCCTAACAGAATGGCCACAGACATACTGCCTTGCCCCTAACAGAATGGCCACAGACATAATATTACATGATACAGAACCCTTGGGTCACTGACATCTGTGACTGCTGGACGCCTGTAGTGACTGCTGGACGCCTGTAGTGACTGCTGGACGCCTGTCGTGACTGCTGGACGCCTGTCGTGACTGCTGGACGCCTGTAGTGACTGCTGGATGCCTGTAGTGACTGCTGGACGCCTGTAGTGACTGCTGGACGCCTGTAGTGACTGCTGGATGCCTGTAGTGACTGCTGGACGCCTGTAGTGACTGCTGGACGCCTGTAGTGACTGCTGGACGCCTGTAGTGACTGCTGGACGCCTGTAGTGACTGCTGGACGCCTGTAGTGACTGCTGGACGCCTGTTTAAAAAAATATATATATTATTTCACCTTTATTTAACCAGGTAGGCTAGTTGAGAACAAGTTCTCATTTACAACTGCGACCTGGCCAAGATAAAGCAAAGCAGTGCGACACAAACAACAACACAGAGTTACACATGGAATAAACAAGAGTACTGTCAATAACACAAAATAAAAAAAAGAACGTCTATATACAGTGTGTGCAAATGGCATGAGGAGGTAAGGCAATAAATAGGCCATAGTAGCGACGTAATTACAATTTAGCAGATTAACACTGGAATGATAGATGAGCAGATGATGATGAGCAGATGATGGTGTGTAAGTAGTGATACTGGTGTGCAAAAGAGCAGCAAAGTAAATAAAAACAATAAAGGGATGAGGTAGGTAGATTGGGTGGGCTATTTACAGATGGACTACGTGCAGCTGCAGCGATCGGTTAGCTGCTCAGATAGCTGATGTTTAAAGTTGGTGAGGGAAATGTAAGTCTTCAGCTTCAGCGATTTTTGCAATTCATTCCAGTCACTGGCAGCAGAGAACTGGAAGGAAAGGAGGCCAAAGGAGGTGTTGGCTTTGGGGATGACCAGTGAGATATACGAGGCGACTGTAGTGACTGCTGGACGCCTGTAGTGACTAGCATTATGGGATGTGGCACCTCCGTCACCACCAACAACAAGGGGAGGAGACTGACGACAGGTGAGACAGACTGGGGACAAGTGATGGTTCTCATTGTCTTCCCCCAGGACTCATGTAGCCTGGTCCCAGATCTGTTAAGGTTGGCACAGCAGAAAACTGTAGTTGGCAAGACAATACAAACAGATCTGGGACCAGGCTACATCTCGTAGATTGTGAATCCAGTGAATATACAGATCTGGGACCAGGCTACATCTCGTAGATTGTGAATCCAGTGAATACACAGATCTGGGACCAGGCTACATCTCGTAGATTGTGAATCCAGTGAATATACAGTTTGATCATAGAGCACCTTTTGACATCTTTGAGAATTCAGTATGTTTATCAGCCGGCAGCTGATGAATTAGAAATGGTGTAGTTTTCCCTCCTACTGTAGTTGGATGTTTTCAAGATGTTGGTCAAATGTTCTGCTTTTCTTTGCCTTATTTCTTTACTTCTTCTTTTAGCTGACAAACTTGTTTAAATGAATTTACTCTGAAGTGATTTTCTACTTCTGATTCTCTTTCCTCCCTGGTGTGTTGTTAATTCTGCCTCTCTCCCTCTGAACTGGTTCACTATACATTATTTTATTTAATCACTCCTCACTACAGACGAGATGGCCAAGAACACTCCCAGCCCTGCACTGGGTAAGAGGCCTCCTCTCATGTCACCCCTATTGCGGAGTCCTATTGGTCAACCTTACTGTATCATTGTGTCCTATTGGTCAAGGCCCATGGTCATCCTGTGTGTCTCTCTTTCTCTTGGCCTCTATCTTTGTGTTTTCTGACTCCCTCATGGCTTCATTAGTTTTCAGTACTGCTAACTACCTGCAGGGGACTGTTATTAAACAGCAACGTTATTAAACTGTTATTTTATTCAGTACCGCTAACTACCTGCAGGGGGCTGTTATTAAACAGAAACGTTATTAAACAGTTATTTTATTCAGTACCGCTAACTACCTGCAGGGGGCTGTTATTAAACAGCAACCTTTATTAAACTGTTATTTTATTCCGCCTTCCATCTCCTCCTCTCAGCTATGAAAGCAGCCATCCTGATCCAGCGCTGGTACAGACGTTACATAGCCAGGTTAGAGATGAGACAGAGATACACCTGGAACATCTTCCAGTCTATAGAGTATGCTGGGGAGCAGGACCAGCTACAGGTAATGGAGACGGAACCCAGGTGGCTCAGCCTCGTCTGAGACCTGAAGAGGCCTCGGCTTTAGCCAGCAGGCCAACACAGGCTGTTAGTACTTGGCCATATGGAATACAACTGACTCTGTTTGAATCTTCCTCAGCTCTCCAGTTTCTTCAGTTTCATGCTGGACAACTTCACTCAACCCAATGGGAATGGTCCAGGTAACTAACATTTTCTTATGTTTTCAGGAAAATTGTTGTACTGTCAGTTCCTAGCACAAAAAAAATGGAATGCCCATAATTATTTATAGACTGAACAAAAAACGTCCCGATCCATTAATAGCCTATGCCTAAAACATATTATGGTGAAGATGTTGCTTAGCAACAGCGTCCGCATGCTATTCTGTTTTCCTCTGCTGTAGTAATGTGGGATATTGTGTTCTTGTGACTGCTGCTGCCACAGCTGGGGCCTGCCTGTACACGTACAGACCAACACCTTGCTGCAGATAATTAGCCAGCCAGGCTCTTTAGTGTTCAAGACAACAGGAGACGATGCTCAGACCATCTTGCCTATTTTTACAATATATAAGTTGTGCTTTTAATGACAGTAGATACAGTGTAGGTGATCTCTGTGGGTTTTGATCAGAGTAAATATGATAAACTGACTGGTTGTTTAGAGATGTGTTCTGAAGACAGAAGCGACCACTCCACAGATAGTGTCTGAGAGAGGTGTGGCTGCTGTCCTCTTCAATAACAACATCTGATTATGATGTCCTGCCTGTTTGTCTCCACAAAGGAGTGTCTGTGGCTGGACGTTAACCTACTGTAGCAGGCTATTCCAGAGGTGGAACCCCCTGTGGGTTCTATTCTATTAACCCCCCTGTGGGTTCTATTCTATTAACCCCCCTGTGGGTTCTATTCTATTAACCCCCATGTGGGTTCTATTCTGTTAACCCCCCTGTGGGTTCTATTCTGTTAACCCCCCTGTGGGTTCTATTCTATTAACCCCCCTGTGGGTTCTATTCTATTAACCCCCCTGTGTGTTCTATTCTATTAACCCCCCTGTGTGTTCTATTCTATTAACCCCCCTGTGTGTTCTATTCTATTAACCCCCCTGTGGGTTCTATTCTATTAACCCTCCGGTGTGTTCTATTCTATTAATCCCCCTGTGGGTTCTATTCTATTAACCCCCCTGTGGGTTCTATTCTATTAACCCCCCTGTGGGTTCTATTCTATTAACCCCCCTGTGGGTTCTATTCTATTAACCCCCCTGTGGGTTCTATTCTATTAACCCCCCTGTGGGTTCTATTCTATTAACCCCCCTGTGGGTTCTATTCTATTAACCCCCCTGTGGGTTCTATTCTATTAATCCCCCTGTGGGTTCTATTCTATTAACCCCCCTGTGGGTTCTATTCTATTAACCCCCCTGTGGGTTCTATTCTATTAACCCCCCTGTGGGTTCTATTCTATTAACCCCCCTGTGGGTTCTATTCTATTAACCCCCCTGTGGGTTCTATTCTATTAACCCCCCTGTGGGTTCTATTCTATTAACCCCCCTGTGGGTTCTATTCTATTAACCCCCCTGTGGGTTCTATTCTATTAACCCCCCTGTGGGTTCTATTCTATTAACCCCCCTGTGGGTTCTATTCTATTAACCCCCCTGTGGGTTCTATTCTATTAACCCCCCTGTGGGTTCTATTCTATTAACCCCTCTGTGTGTTCTATTCTGTTAACCCCCCCTGTGTGTTCTATTCTGTTAACCCCCCCTGTGTGTTCTATTCTGTTAACCCCCCCTGTGTGTTCTATTCTATTAACCCCCCTGTGGGTTCTATTCTATTAACCCCCCTGTGTGTTCTATTCTGTTAACCCCCCTGTGTGTTCTATTCTGTTAACCCCCCTGTGTGTTCTATTCTGTTAACCCCCCTGTGTGTTCTATTCTGTTAACCCCCTTGTGTGTTCTATTCTGTTAACCCCCCTGTGGGTTCTATTCTGTTAACCCCCCTGTGGGTTCTATTCTGTTAACCCCCCTGTGGGTTCTATTCTGTTAACCCCCCTGTGGGTTCTATTCTATTAACCCCCCTGTGGGTTCTATTCTATTAACCCCCCTGTGGGTTCTCTATTCTATTAACCCCCCTGTGTGTTCCATCCTCCAGTTTGATTCTATTCTATTAACCCCCCTGTGTGTTCCATCCTCCAGTTTGATTCTATTCTATTAACCCCCCTGTGTGTTCCATCCTCCAGTTTGATTCTATTCTATTAACCCCCCTGTGTGTTCCATCCTCCAGTTTGATTCTATTCTATTAAACCTGCGTGTTCCATCCTCCAGTTTAATTCTATTCTATTAAACCTGCGTGTTCCATCCTCCAGTTTAATTCTATTCTATTAAACCTGCGTGTTCCATCCTCCAGTTTAATTCTATTCTATTAAACCTGCGTGTTCCATCCTCCAGTTTAATTCTATTCTATTAAACCTGCGTGTTCCATCCTCCAGTTTGATTCTATTCTATTAAACCTGCGTGTTCCATCCTCCAGTTTGATTCTATTCTATTAAACCTGCGTGTTCCATCCTCCAGTTTGATTCTATTCTATTAAACCTGCGTGTTCCATCCTCCAGTTTGATTCTATTCTATTAAACCTGCGTGTTCCATCCTCCAGTTTGATTCTATTCTATTAAACCTGCGTGTTCCATCCTCCAGTTTGATTCTATTCTATTAAACCTGCGTGTTCCATCCTCCAGTTTGATTCTATTCTATTAAACCTGCGTGTTCCATCCTCCAGTTTGATTCTATTCTATTAAACCTGTGTGTTCCATCCTCCATGTTGTCAGATCTGATCTCCCACCTGCTGGACCCGGTGGTTGACCCGTGGTCAGACAGAGAGAGACAGACCATGTATGAACAGATCACTGTTCCTGAGTCCTACAGCGGTCCTCACCTCACCTTCCCCCTCACCGTCTCTCACACCAACGCCCTGCTCTCTGCATTCAAAGAACAACAGGTACCGTACCATTCAATTCAAACTTTATTTTTCCCACTGTGTGCTACAGGACCAGTATTCTTAAAGCGTCTCAGAGTAGTAGTGCTGGTCTAGGATCAACTTCACCGTGTCCGTATAATCATACTCATTATGATCTAAAAGGCAAACACTGATCCTAGATCAGGACTGCTTTCTGAGTATGTGCCCAGGGAGTACAGGAGCTGTTGTGGACAGTATGGCAGCTTAATGAATAATAACAGATGAATGGCCTATAGTCGTACCTCATGGTTCCTCTGCTCTCAGCCTCTCCACAGCAGATACATGTTGCAGTTGTTACAGCAGACTAAGAAGCTCCTGAAACAGATGCCAAACGTCATTCAGCTGTCCACACCCTACGCCAAGGAGATCACAATATGTGGTGGGTTGTTGATCCATTTCCATTGATTGGATTGATACAGAGCTTTTCCAGATGATCAGAGCACTTTACACTGTATGAGGGAAACTAATCCACCACCCCAATATTCTTTTCACTACTGATAACTATGTTGTCCAATATTTGACCATGTACTGTCTTGTACTTGTTGGTTATTTTCATTTAAAGGCCTTTAGCTTTTTGGGGGGAGACGTGAGTATCCAGATGTCAAGTTGACTATCTAGTGCACAACACTATCTAGGACACAATAACACAGGCTGACTGTCTGGTACACAATAACACAGGCTGACTGTCTAGTACACAATAACACAGGCTGACTGTCTAGTACACAATAACACAGGCTGACTGTCTAGTACACAATAACACAGGCTGACTGTCTAGTACACAATAACACAGGCTGACTGTCTGGTACACAATAACACAGGCTGACTGTCTAGGACACAATAACACAGGCTGACTGTCTGGTACACAATAACACAGGCTGACTGTCTGGTACACAATAACACAGGCTGACTATCTAGTACACAATAACACAGGCTGACTATCTAGTACACAATAACACAGGCTGACTATCTAGTACACAATAACACAGGCTGACTGTCTGGTACACAATAACACAGGCTGACTGTCTGGTACACAATAACACAGGCTGACTGTCTGGTACACAATAACACAGGCTGACTGTCTGGTACACAATAACACAGGCTGACTATCTAGTACACAATAACACAGGCTGACTGTCTAGGACACAATAACACAGGCTGACTGTCTGGTACACAATAACACAGGCTGACTGTCTGGTACACAATAACACAGGCTGACTATCTAGTACACAATAACACAGGCTGACTATCTAGTACACAATAACACAGGCTGACTATCTAGTACACAATAACACAGGCTGACTGTCTAGGACACAATAACACAGGCTGACTGTCTGGTACACAATAACACAGGCTGACTGTCTGGTACACAATAACACAGGCTGACTGTCTGGTACACAATAACACAGGCTGACTGTCTGGTACACAATAACACAGGCTGACTGTCTAGTACACAATAACACAGGCTGACTGTCTAGTACACAATAACACAGGCTGACTGTCTGGTACACAATAACAGGCTGACTGTCTAGTACACAATAACACAGGCTGACTGTCTAGTACACAATAACACAGGCTGACTGTCTGGTACACAATAACACAGGCTGACTGTCTGGTACACAATAACACAGGCTGACTGTCTAGTACACAATAACACAGGCTGACTGTCTAGTACACAATAACACAGGCTGACTGTCTAGTACACAATAACACAGGCTGACTGTCTAGTACACAATAACACAGGCTGACTGTCTAGTACACAATAACACAGGCTGACTGTCTAGTACACAATAACACAGGCTGACTGTCTGGTACACAATAACACAGGCTGACTGTCTGGTACACAATAACACAGGCTGACTGTCTGGTACACAATAACACAGGCTGACTGTCTGGTACACAATAACACAGGCTGACTGTCTAGGACACAATAACACAGGCTGACTGTCTGGTACACAATAACACAGGCTGACTGTCTGGTACACAATAACACAGGCTGACTGTCTAGTACACAATAACACAGGCTGACTGTCTAGTACACAATAACACAGGCTGACTGTCTAGTACACAATAACACAGGCTGACTGTCTAGTACACAATAACACAGGCTGACTATCTAGGACACAATAACACAGGCTGACTGTCTAGTACACAATAACACAGGCTGACTGTCTAGTACACAATAACACAGGCTGACTATCTAGGACACAATAACACAGGCTGACTGTCTAGTACACAATAACACAGGCTGACTATCTAGTACACAATAACACAGGCTGACTGTCTAGTACACAATAACACAGGCTGACTGTCTAGGACACAATAACACAGGCTGACTGTCTAGTACACAATAACACAGGCTGACTGTCTAGTACACAATAACACAGGCTGACTATCTAGGACACAATAACACAGGCTGACTGTCTAGGACACAATAACACAGGCTGACTGTCTAGTACACAATAACACGGGCTGACTGTCTAGTACACAATAACACAGGCTGACTGTCTAGTACACAATAACACAGGCTGACTGTCTGGTACACAATAACACAGGCTGACTGTCTGGTACACAATAACACAGGCTGACTATCTAGTACACAATAACACAGGCTGACTATCTAGTACACAATAACACAGGCTGACTGTCTGGTACACAATAACACAGGCTGACTGTCTAGTACACAATAACACAGGCTGACTATCTAGTACACAATAACACAGGCTGACTATCTAGTACACAATAACACAGGCTGACTGTCTGGTACACAATAACACAGGCTGACTGTCTAGGACACAATAACACAGGCTGACTGTCTAGTACACAATAACACAGGCTGACTGTCTAGTACACAATAACACAGGCTGACTGTCTAGTACACAATAACACAGGCTGACTATCTAGTACACAATAACACAGGCTGACTGTCTAGTACACAATAACACAGGCTGACTGTCTGGTACACAATAACACAGGCTGACTGTCTAGTACACAATAACACAGGCTGACTGTCTAGTACACAATAACACAGGCTGACTGTCTAGTACACAATAACACAGGCTGACTGTCTGGTACACAATAACACAGGCTGACTGTCTGGTACACAATAACACAGGCTGATAACACAGGCTGACTGTCTAGTACACAATAACACAGGCTGACTATCTAGGACACAATAACACAGGCTGACTGTCTGGTACACAATAACACAGGCTGACTGTCTAGTACACAATAACACAGGCTGACTGTCTGGTACACAATAACACAGGCTGACTGTCTAGTACACAATAACACAGGCTGACTGTCTAGTACACAATAACACAGGCTGACTGTCTGGTACACAATAACACAGGCTGACTGTCTAGTACACAATAACACAGGCTGACTGTCTAGTACACAATAACACAGGCTGACTGTCTAGTACACAATAACACAGGCTGACTGTCTGGTACACAATAACACAGGCTGACTGTTTGGTACACAATAACACAGGCTGTCTAGTACACAATAACACAGGCTGACTGTCTGGTACACAATAACACAGGCTGACTGTCTGGTACACAATAACACAGGCTGACTGTCTAGTACACAATAACACAGGCTGACTGTCTAGTACACAATAACACAGGCTGACTGTCTGGTACACAATAACACAGGCTGACTATCTAGGACACAATAACACAGGCTGACTGTCTGGTACACAATAACACAGGCTGACTGTCTGGTACACAATAACACAGGCTGACTGTCTAGTACACAATAACACAGGCTGACTGTCTAGTACACAATAACACAGGCTGACTGTCTAGTACACAATAACACAGGCTGACTGTCTGGTACACAATAACACAGGCTGACTGTCTGGTACACAATAACACAGGCTGACTGTCTGGTACACAATAACACAGGCTGACTGTCTGGTACACAATAACACAGGCTGACTGTCTGGTACACAATAACACAGGCTGACTGTCTGGTACACAATAACACAGGCTGACTGTCTGGGACACAATAACACAGGCTGACTGTCTGGGACACAATAACACAGGCTGACTGTCTGGGACACAATAACACAGGCTGACTGTCTAGTACACAATAACACAGGCTGACTGTCTAGTACACAATAACACAGGCTGACTGTCTGGGACACAATAACACAGGCTGACTGTCTAGTACACAATAACACAGGCTGACTGTCTGGTACACAATAACACAGGCTGACTGTCTGGTACACAATAACACAGGCTGACTGTCTAGGACACAATAACACAGGCTAACTGTCTGGTACACAATAACACAGGCTGACTATCTAGTACACAACACAGGCTGACTGTCTGGTACACAATAACACAGGCTGACTGTCTAGTACACAACACAGGCTGACTGTCTGGTACACAATAACACAGGCTGACTGTCTGGTACACAATAACACAGGCTGACTGTCTAGTACACAATAACACAGGCTGACTGTCTAGGACACAATAACACAGGCTGACTGTCTGGTACACAATAACACAGGCTGACTGTCTGGTACACAATAACACAGGCTGACTGTCTAGTACACAATAACACAGGCTGACTGTCTAGGACACAATAACACAGGCTGACTGTCTGGTACACAATAACACAGGCTGACTGTCTGGTACACAATAACACAGGCTGACTGTCTAGTACACAATAACACAGGCTGACTGTCTGGTACACAATAACACAGGCTGACTGTCTGGTACACAATAACACAGGCTGACTGTCTGGTACACAATAACACAGGCTGACTGTCTGGTACACAATAACACAGGCTGACTGTCTGGTACACAATAACACAGGCTGACTGTCTGGTACACAATAACACAGGCTGACTGTCTAGTACACAATAACACAGGCTGACTGTCTAGTACACAATAACACAGGCTGACTGTCTGGTACACAATAACACAGGCTGACTGTCTGGTACACAATAACACAGGCTGACTGTCTAGTACACAATAACACAGGCTGACTGTCTAGTACACAATAACACAGGCTGACTATCTAGTACACAATAACACAGGCTGACTGTCTGGTACACAATAACACAGGCTGACTGTCTGGTACACAATAACACAGGCTGACTGTCTGGGACACAATAACACAGGCTGACTGTCTGGTACACAATAACACAGGCTGACTGTCTGGTACACAATAACACAGGCTGACTATCTAGGACACAACACTGACTATCTAGGACACAACACTGACTATCTAGGACACAACACTGACTATCTAGGACACAACACTGACTATCTAGGACACAACACTGACTATCTACGACACAACACTGACTATCTAGGACACAACACTGACTATCTAGGACACAACACTGACTATCTAGGACACAACACTGACTATCTAGGACACAACACTGACTATCTAGGACACAACACTGACTATCTAGGACACAACACTGACTATCTAGGACACAACACTGACTATCTAGGACACAACACTGACTATCTAGGACACAACACTGACTATCTAGGACACAACACTGACTATCTAGGACACAACACTGACTATCTAGGACACAACACTGACTATCTAGGACACAACACTGACTATCTAGGACACAACACTGACTATCTACGACACAACACTGACTATCTAGGACACAACACTGACTATCTAGGACACAACACTGACTATCTAGGACACAACACTGACTATCTAGGACACAACACTGACTATCTAGGACACAACAGCCCCTCAGCTCCCAAAATAGAGCTCTTGATCCTGGTTGTTTATATCCACAATGAAAAGACTGTGTTTCACCTCAACGGCCTCCTTCCCTGTAGTCAGAGACGCATCTCATCAAACTCAAGAATCCTTGAGACGAATGTTAAACACACACACAGAACATGAATGACTCATTTAATGGCAGAGAGCATGCTAATTAACTCTTGATTAACTCAGTTAACCAATTAACCCTGTCATTTTGGTTTCATATGCCATGGATGGTCTAATTTCTAGGAGGAAATGTGTCTACTACCTTTAAAATCTTCTAATGCTTGTCATTTTCTTCAGGAGATTTACATGGCCGACTAGATGACTTGCTGCTCATATTCTACAAGGTTAGGCTCTTGACATGATACTGTACATGCCGTAGTATACTTGTGACACTACATGAATAGAAACAGTGGCCTACTTTTTCCATAGTAATTATTCCGTGTGTTTCAGAACGGCCTCCCCTCGGCAGAGACTCCGTACGTGTTCAACGGAGACTTCGTGGACCGAGGGAAGAAGTCTGTGGAGATCATTATCCTGCTGTTTGCCTACCTGCTCCTCTACCCTGACCACATGACCCTGAACAGAGGCAACCACGAGGACCACATCATGAACCTCCGGTAGTTACACACACACACACACACACACACACACACACACACACACACACACACACACACACACACACCACATGACCCTGAACAGAGTCAACCACGAAGATCACATCATGAACCTCCGGTAGTTACACACACAGACCACATGACCCTGAACAGAGGCGACCACGAGGACCACATCATGAACCAGATAGAGAAACACGTTAGCATTTTCATTCTAATTGTTCCTCGACAACCCCCAGCTGTTTCACATATCTATTCAGTTCTAGTACAAGCTCACCTGTACAATGCTTCAGATACAGGTTTTTATATACAAGACAACAAATGTTGCTTGGAACTGTCCTTTGTTGCACACAAGAACATGCAAGACAAGCACAACATTGCAGTATA
Source organism: Salvelinus alpinus (assembly GCF_045679555.1). NCBI lineage: Eukaryota > Metazoa > Chordata > Actinopteri > Salmoniformes > Salmonidae > Salvelinus > Salvelinus alpinus. The sequence goes on from NC_092095.1 coordinate 70,431,850, forward strand.
TTACCGCTGCTCTGTTTTCTGTTTGTCAGATATGGATTCACTAAAGAAGTTATGCAGAAGTACAAGGTAAAGTCCCCTTCACTGTTCACACCGGACCTATGCAGTTGTACTCACCGCCATCTAGTGGCAGCTTCTTGTCATGACCACTCTGCAGACATGTACACCTCACTCTCTCTCTCTCTCTCTCTCTCTCTCTCTCTCTCTCTCTCTCTCTCTCTCTCTCTCTCTCCTCTGCAGACACATGGCAGGGACATCCTACTGCTGGTCCAGGATGTGTTCAGCCTCCTCCCCATAGCAACAGTCATCGATAACAAGGTGCTCATTGTCCATGGAGGAATATCAGACATGACGGACCTGGATTTCCTCAACTCTATAGAGAGACACAAGGTGAAAACAGATTGTAAACCTACAGGTACTGTGGGTCCTGTACTGTAGGTCCTGTACAGTAGGTCCTGTACAGTAGGTCCTGTACTGTAGGTCCTGTATTGTAGGTCCTGTAGGTCCTGTACAGTAGGTCCTGTACTGTAGGTCCTGTACTGTAGGTCCTGTACAGTAGGTACTGTACTGTAGGTCCTGTACAGTAGGTCCTGTACTGTAGGTCCTGTACTGTAGGTCCTGTACTGTATGTCCTGTACAGTAGGTCCTGTACTGTAGGTCCTGTACTGTAGGTCCTGTATTGTAGGTCCTGTACAGTAGGTCCTGTACTGTAGGTCCTGTACTGTAGGTCCTGTATTGTAGGTCCTGTACAGTAGGTCCTGTGTAGTAGGTCCTGGGTAGTAGGTCCTGGGTAGTAGGTTCTGTACTGTAGATCCTGGGTAGTAGGTTCTGTACTGTAGGTCCTGGGTAGTAGGTTCTGTACTGTAGATCCCGGGTAGTAAGTCCTGGATAGTAGGTCCTGGGTAGTAGGTCCTGGGTAGTAGGTCCTGTACTGTAGGTCCTGTACTGTAGGTCCTGGGTAGTAGGTCATGTACTGTAGGTCCTGGGTAGTAGGTCCTGTACTGTAGGTCCTGGGTAGTAGGTCCTGTACTGTAGATCCTGGGTAGTAGGTCCTGGGTAGTAGGTCCTGGGTAGTAGGTCCTGGGTACTAGGTCCTGGGTACTAGGTCCTGGGTACTAGGTCCTGGGTAGTAGGTCCTGTACTGTAGGTCCTGGGTACTAGGTCCTGTACTGTAGGTCCTGTACTGTAGGTCCTGGGTAGTAGGTCCTGTACTGTAGTTCCTGGGTAGTAGGTCCTGGGTACTAGGTTCTGTACTGTAGGTCCTGGGTAGTAGGTTCTGTACTGTAGATCCCGGGTAGTAAGTCCTGGGTAGTAGGTCCTGTACTGTAGTTCCTGGGTAGTAGGTTCTGGGTAGTAGGTCCTGTACTGTAGGTCCTGTACTGTAGGTCCTGGGTAGTAGGTCATGTACTGTAGGTCCTGGGTAGTAGGTCCTGTACTGTAGGTCCTGGGTAGTAGGTCCTGTACTGTAGGTCCTGGGTAGTAGGTCCTGTACTGTAGATCCTGGGTAGTAGGTCCTGGGTAGTAGGTCCTGGGTACTAGGTCCTGGGTACTAGGTCCTGGGTAGTAGGTCCTGGGTAGTAGGTCCTGTACTGTAGGTCCTGGGTACTAGGTCCTGGGTACTAGGTCCTGTACTGTAGGTCCTGTACTGTAGGTCCTGGGTAGTAGGTCCTGGGTAGTAGGTCCTGTACTGTAGTTCCTGGGTAGTAGGTCCTGGGTACAAGGTCCTGGGTAGTAGGTCCTGGGTAGTAGGTCTTGTACTGTAGGTCCTGGGTAGTAGGTCCTGGGTAGTAGGTCCTGGGTAGTAGGTCCTGGGTAGTAGGTCCTGGGTAGTAGGTCTTGTACTGTAGGTCCTGGGTAGTAGGTCCTGGGTACTAGGTCCTGTACTGTAGGTCCTGTACTGTAGGTCCTGGGTAGTAGGTCCTGGGTAGTAGGTCCTGTACTGTAGTTCCTGGGTAGTAGGTCCTAGGTAGTAGGTCTTATACTGTAGTTCCTGGGTAGTAGGTCCTGGGTACTAGGTCCTGGGTAGTAGGTCCTGGGTAGTAGGTCCTGGGTAGTAGGTCTTGTACTGTAGGTCCTGGGTAGTAGGTCCTGGGTAGTAGGTCTTGTACTGTAGGTCCTGGGTACTAGGTCCTGGGTACTAGGTCCTGGGTAGTAGGTCCTGGGTACTAGGTCCTGGGTACTAGGTCCTGGGTAGTAGGTCCTGGGTAGTAGGTCTTGTACTGTAGGTCCTGGGTAGTAGGTCCTGGGTACTAGGTCTTGTACTGTAGGTCCTGGGTACTAGGTCTTGTACTGTAGGTCCTGGGTAGTAGGTCTTGTACTGTAGGTCCTGGGTAGTAGGTCCTGGGTAGTAGGTCTTGTACTGTAGTTCCTGGGTAGTAGGTCTTGTACTGTAGGTCCTGGGTAGTAGGTCCTGGGTAGTAGGTCTTGTACTGTAGGTCCTGGGTAGTAGGTCCTGGGTAGTAGGTCTTGTACTGTAGGTCCTGGGTAGTAGGTCCTGGGTAGTAGGTCCTGGGTAGTAGCCTATGAGGAAATGGTCCAGATATCAGAATGTGTGGTTGTTCCATTGAGAGAATCCTATGACCTTGTTTTCTGTCTACCAAACAGTCAGCCATTTGGGACAACAAAGATTCATCCTACTTTTCTCTAGCCTGCAGTCCACACTGGCTCGGATAGAACTGAAGGACTGTTCCACTGGCTAGCCGGGCTAGTAGACCACAATTTTACTAGCTCGGGTCCGAAATAAGTGCCATGAGATCTTTGAAAATACAAAATATCCTTAGCGGCAGGGCTAGTTGGACACATTTTTCTACTGACCCGGTCTGAAACGTACTAGCCTCAGGCTAGCAGACTGGCTTCATTTCAATCCCTGACTGTAGTGAAACAGAGTGACATTCAGTCAGTGGTCATTCAAGATAACTGTACTCTCTTTCCTCTGTCTATTCATTTGCAGGTGAAATCTGCCCTGAGGCTTCCTAGGAGGAGTCTGAACCATCTGGAGGTGACTAGGAGCAGTAGTCAGGTCAGTTCCTGATACAGCAGGATGACTAGGAGCAGTTGTCAGGTCAGGTCCTGATACAGTAGGATGGAGGTGACTAGGAGCAGTAGTCAGGTCAGTTCCTGATACAGTAGGATGGAGGTGACTAGAAGCAGTAGACAGGTCAGTTCCTGATACAGTAGGATGACTAGGAGCAGTAGACAGGTCAGGTCCTGATACAGTAGGATGACTAGGAGTAGTAGACAGGTCAGGTCCTGATACAGTATGATGGAGGTGACTAGGAGCAGTAGACAGGTCAGGTCCTGATACAGTAGGGTGACTAGGAGCAGTAGTCAGGTCAGTTCCTGATACAGTAGGATGACTAGGAGCAGTTGTCAGGTCAGTTCCTGATACAGTAGGATGACTAGGAGCAGTAGACAGGTCAGGTCCTGATACAGTAGGATGACTAGGAGTAGTAGTCAGGTCAGGTCCTGATACAGTAGGATGGAGGTAACTAGGAGCAGTAGTCAGGTCAGTTCCTGATACAGTAGGATGACTAGGAGCAGTAGACAGGTCAGGTCCTGATACAGTAGGATGGAGGTGACTAGGAGCAGTAGTCAGGTCAGGTCCTGATACAGTAGGATGGAGGTGACTAGGAGCAGTAGACAGGTCAGTTCCTGATACAGTAGGATGACTAGGAGCAGTAGACAGGTCAGGTCCTGATACAGTAGGATGGAGGTGACTAGGAGCAGTAGTCAGGTCAGTTCCTGATACAGTAGGATGGAGGTGACTAGGAGCAGTAGACAGGTCAGTACCTGATACATTAGGATGGAGGTGACTAGGAGCAGTAGTCAGGTCAGTTCCTGATACAGTAGGATGACTAGGAGCAGTAGACAGGTCAGGTCCTGATACAGTAGGATGGAGGTGAATAGGAGCAGTAGTCAGGTCAGTTCCTGATACAGTAGGATGACTAGGAGCAGTAGTCAGGTCAGTTCCTGATATAGTAGGATGGAGGTGACCAGGAGCAGTAGACAGGTCAGGTCCTGGAACAGTAGGATGGCGGTGACTAGGAGCAGTAGACAGGTCAGGTCCTGATACAGTAGGATGGAGGTGACTAGGAGCAGTAGACCGGTCAGGTCCTGATACAGTAGGATGGAGGTAACTAGGAGCAGTAGACAGGTCAGGTCCTGATACAGTAGGATGACTAGGAGCAGTTGTCAGGTCAGTTCCTGATACAGTAGGATGACTAGGAGCAGTAGTCAGGTCAGTTCCTGATACAGTAGGATGGAGGTGACTAGGAGCAGTAGACAGGTCAGGTCCTGATACAGTAGGATGGAGGTGACTAGGAGCAGTAGACAGGTCAGGTCCTGATACATTAGGATGGAGATGACTAGGAGCAGTAGTCAGGTCAGTTCCTGATACAGTAGGATGACTAGGAGCAGTAGACAGGTCAGGTCCTGATACAGTAGGATGACTAGGAGCAGTAGTCAGGTCAGGTCCTGATACAGTAGGATGGAGGTGACTAGGAGCAGTAGACAGGTCAGGTCCTGATACAGTAGGATGACTAGGAGCAGTAGTCAGGTCAGGTCCTGATACAGTAGGATGGAGGTGACTAGGAGCAGTAGTCAGGTCAGTTCCTGATACAGTAGGATGACTAGGAGCAGTAGACAGGTCAGGTCCTGATACAGTAGGATGGAGGTGACTAGGAGCAGTTGTCAGGTCAGGTCCTGATACAGTAGGATGGAGGTGACTAGGAGCAGTAGACAGGTCAGTTCCTGATACAGTAGGATGGAGGTGACTTGGAGCAGTAGACAGGTCAGTTCCTGATACAGTAGGATGGAGGTGACTAGGAGCAGTAGACAGGTCAGGTCCTGATACAGTAGGATGGAGGTGACTAGGAGCAGTAGACAGGTCAGTACCTGATACAGTAGGATGGAGGTGACTAGGAGCAGTAGGCATGTCAGTTCCTGATACAGTAGGATGACTAGGAGCAGTAGACAGGTCACGTCCTGATACAGTAGGATGGAGTTGACTAGGAGCAGTAGACAGGTCAGGTCCTGATACAGTAGGATGACTAGGAGCAGTAGTCAGGTCAGGTCCTGATACAGTAGGATGGAGGTGACTAGGAGCAGTAGACAGGTCAGGTCCTGATACAGTAGGATGACTAGGAGCAGTAGTCAGGTCAGGTCCTGATACAGTAGGATGGAGGTGACTAGGAGCAGTAGTCAGGTCAGTTCCTGATACAGTAGGATGACTAGGAGCAGTAGACAGGTCAGGTCCTGATACAGTAGGATGGAGGTGACTAGGAGCAGTTGTCAGGTCAGGTCCTGATACAGTAGGATGGAGGTGACTAGGAGCAGTAGACAGGTCAGTTCCTGATACAGTAGGATGGAGGTGACTTGGAGCAGTAGACAGGTCAGTTCCTGATACAGTAGGATGGAGGTGACTAGGAGCAGTAGACAGGTCAGGTCCTGATACAGTAGGATGGAGGTGACTAGGAGCAGTAGTCAGGTCAGTTCCTGATACAGTAGGATGACTAGGAGCAGTAGACAGGTCAGGTCCTGATACAGTAGGATGGAGGTGACTAGGAGCAGTTGTCAGGTCAGGTCCTGATACAGTAGGATGGAGGTGACTAGGAGCAGTAGACAGGTCAGTTCCTGATACAGTAGGATGGAGGTGACTTGGAGCAGTAGACAGGTCAGTTCCTGATACAGTAGGATGGAGGTGACTAGGAGCAGTAGACAGGTCAGGTCCTGATACAGTAGGATGGAGGTGACTAGGAGCAGTAGACAGGTCAGTACCTGATACAGTAGGATGGAGGTGACTAGGAGCAGTAGGCATGTCAGTTCCTGATACAGTAGGATGACTAGGAGCAGTAGACAGGTCACGTCCTGATACAGTAGGATGGAGTTGACTAGGAGCAGTAGACAGGTCAGGTCCTGATACAGTAGGATGACTAGGAGCAGTAGACAGGTCAGGTCCTGATACAGTAGGATGGAGGTGACTAGGAGCAGTAGACAGGTCAGGTCCTGATACAGTAGGATGACTAGGAGCAGTAGTCAGGTCAGGTCCTGATACAGTAGGATGGAGGTGACTAGGAGCAGTAGTCAGGTCAGTTCCTGATACAGTAGGATGACTAGGAGCAGTAGACAGGTCAGGTCCTGATACAGTAGGATGGAGGTGACTAGGAGCAGTTGTCAGGTCAGGTCCTGATACAGTAGGATGGAGGTGACTAGGAGCAGTAGACAGGTCAGTTCCTGATACAGTAGGATGGAGGTGACTTGGAGCAGTAGACAGGTCAGTTCCTGATACAGTAGGATGGAGGTGACTAGGAGCAGTAGACAGGTCAGGTCCTGATACAGTAGGATGGAGGTGACTAGGAGCAGTAGACAGGTCAGTACCTGATACAGTAGGATGGAGGTGACTAGGAGCAGTAGGCATGTCAGTTCCTGATACAGTAGGATGACTAGGAGCAGTAGACAGGTCACGTCCTGATACAGTAGGATGGAGTTGACTAGGAGCAGTAGACAGGTCAGGTCCTGATACAGTAGGATGACTAGGAGCAGTAGACAGGTCAGGTCCTGATACAGTAGGATGGAGGTGACTAGTTGCAGTAGACAGGTCAGGTCCTGATACAGTAGGATGGAGGTGACTAGGAGCAGTAGACAGGTCAGGTCCTGATACAGTAGGATGACTAGGAGCAGTAGACAGGTCAGGTCCTGATACAGTAGGATGACTAGGAGCAGTAGACAGGTCAGGTCCTGATACAGTAGGATGACTAGGAGCAGTAGACAGGTCAGGTCCTGATACAGTAGGATGGAGGTGACTAGGAGCAGTAGTCAGGTCAGGTCATGATACAGTAGGATGACTAGGAGCAGTAGTCAGGTCAGGTCCTGATACAGTAGGATGACTAGGAGCAGTAGTCAGGTCAGGTCCTGATACAGTAGGATGGAGGTGACTAGGAGCAGTAGTCAGGTCAGTTCCTGATACAGTAGGATGACTAGGAGCAGTAGACAGGTCAGGTCCTGATACAGTAGGATGGAGGTGACTAGGAGCAGTTGTCAGGTCAGGTCCTGATACAGTAGGATGGAGGTGACCAGGAGCAGTAGACAGGTCAGTTCCTGATACAGTAGGATGGAGGTGACTTGGAGCAGTAGACAGGTCAGTTCCTGATACAGTAGGATGGAGGTGACTAGGAGCAGTAGACAGGTCAGGTCCTGATACAGTAGGATGGAGGTGACTAGGAGCAGTAGACAGGTCAGTACCTGATACAGTAGGATGGAGGTGACTAGGAGCAGTAGGCATGTCAGTTCCTGATACAGTAGGATGACTAGGAGCAGTAGACAGGTCACGTCCTGATACAGTAGGATGGAGTTGACTAGGAGCAGTAGACAGGTCAGGTCCTGATACAGTAGGATGACTAGGAGCAGTAGTCAGGCCAGGTCCTGATACAGTAGGATGGAGGTGACTAGGAGCAGTAGTCAGGTCAGTTCCTGATACAGTAGGATGACTAGGAGCAGTAGACAGGTCAGGTCCTGATACAGTAGGATGGAGGTGACTAGGAGCAGTTGTCAGGTCAGGTCCTGATACAGTAGGATGGAGGTGACTAGGAGCAGTAGACAGGTCAGTTCCTGATACAGTAGGATGGAGGTGACTTGGAGCAGTAGACAGGTCAGTTCCTGATACAGTAGGATGGAGGTGACTAGGAGCAGTAGACAGGTCAGGTCCTGATACAGTAGGATGGAGGTGACTAGGAGCAGTAGACAGGTCAGTACCTGATACAGTAGGATGGAGGTGACTAGGAGCAGTAGGCATGTCAGTTCCTGATACAGTAGGATGACTAGGAGCAGTAGACAGGTCACGTCCTGATACAGTAGGATGGAGTTGACTAGGAGCAGTAGACAGGTCAGGTCCTGATACAGTAGGATGACTAGGAGCAGTAGACAGGTCAGGTCCTGATACAGTAGGATGGAGGTGACTAGTTGCAGTAGACAGGTCAGGTCCTGATACAGTAGGATGGAGGTGACTAGGAGCAGTAGACAGGTCAGGTCCTGATACAGTAGGATGACTAGGAGCAGTAGACAGGTCAGGTCCTGATACAGTAGGATGACTAGGAGCAGTAGACAGGTCAGGTCCTGATACAGTAGGATGACTAGGAGCAGTAGACAGGTCAGGTCCTGATACAGTAGGATGGAGGTGACTAGGAGCAGTAGTCAGGTCAGGTCATGATACAGTAGGATGACTAGGAGCAGTAGTCAGGTCAGGTCCTGATACAGTAGGATGGAGGTGACTTGGAGCAGTAGACAGGTCAGTTCCTGATACAGTAGGATGGAGGTGACTAGGAGCAGTAGACAGGTCAGGTCCTGATACAGTAGGATGGAGGTGACTAGGAGCAGTAGACAGGTCAGTACCTGATACAGTAGGATGGAGGTGACTAGGAGCAGTAGGCATGTCAGTTCCTGATACAGTAGGATGACTAGGAGCAGTAGACAGGTCACGTCCTGATACAGTAGGATGGAGTTGACTAGGAGCAGTAGACAGGTCAGGTCCTGATACAGTAGGATGACTAGGAGCAGTAGTCAGGTCAGGTCCTGATACAGTAGGATGGAGGTGACTAGGAGCAGTAGACAGGTCAGGTCCTGATACAGTAGGATGACTAGGAGCAGTAGTCAGGTCAGGTCCTGATACAGTAGGATGGAGGTGACTAGGAGCAGTAGTCAGGTCAGTTCCTGATACAGTAGGATGACTAGGAGCAGTAGACAGGTCAGGTCCTGATACAGTAGGATGGAGGTGACTAGGAGCAGTTGTCAGGTCAGGTCCTGATACAGTAGGATGGAGGTGACTAGGAGCAGTAGACAGGTCAGTTCCTGATACAGTAGGATGGAGGTGACTTGGAGCAGTAGACAGGTCAGTTCCTGATACAGTAGGATGGAGGTGACTAGGAGCAGTAGACAGGTCAGGTCCTGATACAGTAGGATGGAGGTGACTAGGAGCAGTAGACAGGTCAGTACCTGATACAGTAGGATGGAGGTGACTAGGAGCAGTAGGCATGTCAGTTCCTGATACAGTAGGATGACTAGGAGCAGTAGACAGGTCACGTCCTGATACAGTAGGATGGAGTTGACTAGGAGCAGTAGACAGGTCAGGTCCTGATACAGTAGGATGACTAGGAGCAGTAGACAGGTCAGGTCCTGATACAGTAGGATGGAGGTGACTAGTTGCAGTAGACAGGTCAGGTCCTGATACAGTAGGATGGAGGTGACTAGGAGCAGTAGACAGGTCAGGTCCTGATACAGTAGGATGACTAGGAGCAGTAGACAGGTCAGGTCCTGATACAGTAGGATGACTAGGAGCAGTAGACAGGTCAGGTCCTGATACAGTAGGATGACTAGGAGCAGTAGACAGGTCAGGTCCTGATACAGTAGGATGGAGGTGACTAGGAGCAGTAGTCAGGTCAGGTCATGATACAGTAGGATGACTAGGAGCAGTAGTCAGGTCAGGTCCTGATACAGTAGGATGACTAGGAGCAGTAGTCAGGTCAGGTCCTGATACAGTAGGATGGAGGTGACTAGGAGCAGTAGTCAGGTCAGTTCCTGATACAGTAGGATGACTAGGAGCAGTAGACAGGTCAGGTCCTGATACAGTAGGATGGAGGTGACTAGGAGCAGTTGTCAGGTCAGGTCCTGATACAGTAGGATGGAGGTGACCAGGAGCAGTAGACAGGTCAGTTCCTGATACAGTAGGATGGAGGTGACTTGGAGCAGTAGACAGGTCAGTTCCTGATACAGTAGGATGGAGGTGACTAGGAGCAGTAGACAGGTCAGGTCCTGATACAGTAGGATGGAGGTGACTAGGAGCAGTAGACAGGTCAGTACCTGATACAGTAGGATGGAGGTGACTAGGAGCAGTAGGCATGTCAGTTCCTGATACAGTAGGATGACTAGGAGCAGTAGACAGGTCACGTCCTGATACAGTAGGATGGAGTTGACTAGGAGCAGTAGACAGGTCAGGTCCTGATACAGTAGGATGACTAGGAGCAGTAGTCAGGCCAGGTCCTGATACAGTAGGATGGAGGTGACTAGGAGCAGTAGTCAGGTCAGTTCCTGATACAGTAGGATGACTAGGAGCAGTAGACAGGTCAGGTCCTGATACAGTAGGATGGAGGTGACTAGGAGCAGTTGTCAGGTCAGGTCCTGATACAGTAGGATGGAGGTGACTAGGAGCAGTAGACAGGTCAGTTCCTGATACAGTAGGATGGAGGTGACTTGGAGCAGTAGACAGGTCAGTTCCTGATACAGTAGGATGGAGGTGACTAGGAGCAGTAGACAGGTCAGGTCCTGATACAGTAGGATGGAGGTGACTAGGAGCAGTAGACAGGTCAGTACCTGATACAGTAGGATGGAGGTGACTAGGAGCAGTAGGCATGTCAGTTCCTGATACAGTAGGATGACTAGGAGCAGTAGACAGGTCACGTCCTGATACAGTAGGATGGAGTTGACTAGGAGCAGTAGACAGGTCAGGTCCTGATACAGTAGGATGACTAGGAGCAGTAGACAGGTCAGGTCCTGATACAGTAGGATGGAGGTGACTAGTTGCAGTAGACAGGTCAGGTCCTGATACAGTAGGATGGAGGTGACTAGGAGCAGTAGACAGGTCAGGTCCTGATACAGTAGGATGACTAGGAGCAGTAGACAGGTCAGGTCCTGATACAGTAGGATGACTAGGAGCAGTAGACAGGTCAGGTCCTGATACAGTAGGATGACTAGGAGCAGTAGACAGGTCAGGTCCTGATACAGTAGGATGGAGGTGACTAGGAGCAGTAGTCAGGTCAGGTCATGATACAGTAGGATGACTAGGAGCAGTAGTCAGGTCAGGTCCTGATACAGTAGGATGACTAGGAGCAGTAGTCAGGTCATGATACAGTAGGATGTTAAGTATTACATTGTGTTCTTGTTTTATTTTGTATAGTTGTATTTTATTGACTTTCAGCTGTAAAGTTTACCCTCAGGGATAATAAAGATTCTCTACTCTACTTAGGGCCAGCCAGAGAGCCCCCGGTGTAGGAGCAGGGGCCAGCCAGAGAGTCCCCGGTGTAGGAGCAGGGGCCAGCCAAAGAGCCCCCGGTGTAGGAGCATGGGCCAGCCAGAGAGCCCCCGGTGTAGGAGCATGGGCCAGCCAGAGAGCCCCCGGTGTAGGAGCAGGGGCCAGCCAGAGAGCCCCCGGTGTAGGAGCAGGGGCCAGCCAGAGAGCCCCCGGTGTAGGAGCAGGGGTCAGGACCATGGCAACACCCCCAAGAAGAGACGTCACCTCACCAGACAGGGCAGCTCCTCCTCTTCCTCCTCATCTTCGCTGTGCTCCCCCCAGGGGTCGTCCCGCCTCACTCCGCGCCGCTGCCTTTCTCCCAGCATGCTGAGCCCCACCAACAACCTCCAGGTGTTCTTCCTAATGATAATAATAATAACCAATAATAATAACAATACTAATAATATTATTATTGTTAGGTGCCCTTCCTGGACTCCTTCACCGCCCTCCCCGTCCGTCAGCCGCCCAGGGAGGAGTTGGAGTGGAAACAGGTGAGAGCAGAGCGCCACCTACAGGCTGGAGGCCAAACCGTGGTGGTTGGCTGGTTCGGTGGATCAAGAAGATTACAAAGTAGACTTGCAGAATTTGGCTTCCTGCTCTTTTTTCTTCCTAGTGAAGTTGATATATAGTTGAAACATAGTCTAACAGGAAGTTATCCTATTCACCAATCCTGCATTCCGGTAGTAGTGACGATTCTGACTGTGTCTCATGTTGAAGGTAGTAGATTTGCTGTGGAGCGACCCAAAGAGCCAGCCAGGCTGCAGTCCCAACACATTCAGGGGAGGAGGCAGTTACTTCGGGCCAGACGTGACCAGACGCCTGCTGGAGAGACACGGCATGACTCTGCTGATCAGATCACATGAGTGTAAACAGGAGGGCTACGAGCTCTGCCACGACGGACAGGTGATCTGTTAGGCCTGCTTCTAATCTCCATTGAACAGGACTAGCTCTATAAGATAAATTATAGTTAATATGTGTCTAGGAGCCCCCCCTCCCCCCCCCCCATGGCTAGTAGACGACAGGACTAGCTCTATAAGATATATGATAGCTAATGTGTGTCTAGGAGCCCCCCCCCCCCCCTCCATGGCTAGTAGACGACAGGACTAGCTCTATAAGATATATGATAGTTAATATGTGTCTAGGAGCCCCCCCCCCCCCCCCCCATGGCTAGTAGACAACAGGACTAGCTCTATAAGATATATGATAGTTAATGTGTGTCTAGGAGCCCCCCCCCCCTCCCATGGCTAGTAGACAACAGGACTAGCTCTATAAGATATATGATAGTTAATGTGTGTCTAGGAGCCCCCCCCCCCCCCCCATGGCTAGTAGACAACAGGACTAGCTCTATAAGATATATGATAGTTAATGTGTGTCTAGGAGCCCCCCCCCCCCCCATGGCTAGTAGACAACAGGACTAGCTCTATAAGATATATGATAGTTAATGTGTGTCTAGGAGCCCCCCCCCCCCCCCCCATGGCTAGTAGACAACAGGACTAGCTCTATAAGATATATGATAGTTAATGTGTGTCTAGGAGCCCCCCCCCCCCCCCCCCCCCCCATGGCTAGTAGACAACAGGACTAGCTCTATAAGATATATGATAGTTAATGTGTGTCTAGGAGCCCCCCCCCCCCCCCATGGCTAGTAGACGACAGGACTAGCTCTATAAGATATATGATAGTTAATATGTGTCTAGGAGCCCCCCCCCCATGGCTAGTAGACAACAGGACTAGCTCTATAAGATATATGATAGTTAATATGTGTCTAGGAGCCCCCCCCCCCCCCATGGCTAGTAGACAACAGGACTAGCTCTATAAGATATATGATAGTTAATGTGTGTCTAGGAGCCCCCCCCCCCCCCCCCCATGGCTAGTAGACGACAGGACTAGCTCTATAAGATAAATGATAGTTAATATGTGTCTGGGAGCCCCCCCCCCCCCCATGGCTAGTAGACAACAGGACTAGCTCTATAAGATATATGATAGTTAATATGTGTCTGGGAGCCCCCCCCCCCCCCCATGGCTAGTAGACAACAGGACTAGCTCTATAAGATATATGATAGTTAATGTGTGTCTAGGAGCCCCCCCCCATGGCTAGTAGACAACAGGACTAGCTCTATAAGATATATGATAGTTAATGTGTGTCTAGGAGCCCCCCCCCCCATGGCTAGTAGACAACAGGACTAGCTCTATAAGATATATGATAGTTAATGTGTGTCTAGGAGCCCCCCCCCCCCCTCCCATGGCTAGTAGACAACAGGACTAGCTCTATAAGATATATGATAGTTAATATGTGTCTAGGAGCCCCCCCCCCCCATGGCTAGTAGACAACAGGACTAGCTCTATAAGATATATGATAGTTAATATGTGTCTGGGAGCCCCCCACCCCCCCCATAGCTAGTAGACAACAGGACTAGCTCTATAAGATATATGATAGTTAATGTGTCTAGGAGCCCCCCCCCCCATGGCTAGTAGACAACAGGACTAGCTCTATAAGATATATGATAGTTAATATGTGTCTAGGAGCCCCCCCCCCCATGGCTAGTAGACAACAGGACTAGCTCTATAAGATATATGATAGTTAATATGTGTCTAGGAGCCCCCCCCCCCCCTCCATGGCTGGTAGACAACAGGACTAGCTCTATAAGATATATGATAGTTAATGTGTCTAGGAGCCCCCCCCCCCCCATGGTTAGTAGACAACAGGACTAGCTCTATAAGATATATGATAGTTAATGTGTCTAGGAGCCCCCCCCCCCCATGGCTAGTAGACAACAGGACTAGCTCTATAAGATATATGATAGTTAATATGTGTCTAGGAGCCCCCCCCCCCCCCCCCATGGCTAGTAGACAACAGGACTAGCTCTATAAGATATATGATAGTTAATATGTGTCTGGGAGCCCCCCCCCCCCCCCTCCCATGGCTAGTAGACAACAGGACTAGCTCTATAAGATATATGATAGTTAATATGTGTCTAGGAGCCCCCCCCCCCCATGGCTAGTAGACAACAGGACTAGCTCTATAAGATATATGATAGTTAATATGTGTCTGGGAGCCCCCCCCCCCCCTCCATGGCTAGTAGACAACAGGACTAGCTCTATAAGATATATGATAGTTAATATGTGTCTAGGAGCCCCCCCCCCCCTCCCATGGCTAGTAGACAACAGGACTAGCTCTATAAGATATATGATAGTTAATGTGTGTCTAGGAGCCCCCCCCCCCCCCATGGCTAGTAGACAACAGGACTAGCTCTATAAGATAAATGATAGTTAATATGTGTCTAGGAGCCCCCCCCCCCCCCCCATGGCTAGTAGACAACAGGACTAGCTCTATAAGATATATGATAGTTAATATGTGTCTAGGAGCCCCCCCCCCCCTCCATGGCTAGTAGACAACAGGACTAGCTCTATAAGATATATGATAGTTAATGTGTGTCTAGGAGCCCCCCCCCCCCCCCCCCCCCCATGGCTAGTAGACAACAGGACTAGCTCTATAAGATATATGATAGTTAATGTGTGTCTAGGAGCCCCCCCCCCCATGGCTAGTAGACAACAGGACTAGCTCTATAAGATATATGATAGTTAATATGTGTCTAGGAGCCCCCCCCCCCCCTCCCCATGGCTAGTAGACAACAGGACTAGCTCTATAAGATATATGATAGTTAATATGTGTCTAGGAGCCCCCCCCCCCCCCCTCCCCATGGCTAGTAGACAACAGGACTAGCTCTATAAGATATATGATAGTTAATATGTGTCTAGGAGCCCCCCCCTCCCCATGGCTAGTAGACAACAGGACTAGCTCTATAAGATATATGATAGTTAATATGTGTCTAGGAGCCCCCTCCCCCCCTCCCCATGGCTAGTAGACAACAGGACTAGCTCTATAAGATATATGATAGTTAATATGTGTCTAGGAGCCCCCCCCCCCCATGGCTAGTAGACAACAGGACTAGCTCTATAAGATATATGATAGTTAATGTGTGTCTAGGAGCCCCCCCCCCCCCCCCCATGGCTAGTAGACAACAGGACTAGCTCTATAAGATATATGATAGTTAATATGTGTCTAGGAGCCCCCCCCCCCCCATGGCTAGTAGACAACAGGACTAGCTCTATAAGATATATGATAGTTAATATGTGTCTAGGAGCCCCCCCCCCCCCCATGGCTAGTAGACAACAGGACTAGCTCTATAAGATATATGATAGTTAATATGTGTCTAGGAGCCCCCCCCCCCCCCCCCCCCCCATGGCTAGTAGACAACAGGACTAGCTCTATAAGATATATGATAGTTAATATGTGTCTAGGAGCCCCCCCCCCCCCCCCCCCCCCATGGCTAGTAGACAACAGGACTAGCTCTATAAGATATATGATAGTTAATATGTGTCTAGGAGCCCCCCCCCCCCCCCATGGCTAGTAGACAACAGGACTAGCTCTATAAGATATATGATAGTTAATATGTGTCTAGGAGCCCCCCCCCCCCCCCCATGGCTAGTAGACAACAGGACTAGCTCTATAAGATATATGATAGTTAATATGTGTCTGGGAGCCCCCCCCCCCCTCCCATGGCTAGTAGACGACAGGACTAGCTCTATAAGATATATGATAGTTAATGTGTGTCTAGGAGCCCCCCCCCCCCCCCCATGGCTAGTAGACAACAGGACTAGCTCTATAAGATATATGATAGTTAATGTGTGTCTAGGAGCCCCCCCCCCCATGGCTAGTAGACAACAGGACTAGCTCTATAAGATATATGATAGTTAATATGTGTCTAGGAGCCCCCCCCCCCCCCTCCCCATGGCTAGTAGACAACAGGACTAGCTCTATAAGATATATGATAGTTAATATGTGTCTAGGAGCCCCCCCCCCCCCTCCCCATGGCTAGTAGACAACAGGACTAGCTCTATAAGATATATGATAGTTAATATGTGTCTAGGAGCCCCCCCCCCCCCTCCCCATGGCTAGTAGACAACAGGACTAGCTCTATAAGATATATGATAGTTAATGTGTGTCTAGGAGCCCCCCCCCCCCCCCCCCCCCCCATGGCTAGTAGACAACAGGACTAGCTCTATAAGATATATGATAGTTAATATGTGTCTAGGAGCCCCCCCCCCCCCCCATGGCTAGTAGACAACAGGACTAGCTCTATAAGATATATGATAGTTAATATGTGTCTAGGAGCCCCCCCCCCCCCCCATGGCTAGTAGACAACAGGACTAGCTCTATAAGATATATGATAGTTAATATGTGTCTAGGAGCCCCCCCCCCCCCCCCCATGGCTAGTAGACAACAGGACTAGCTCTATAAGATATATGATAGTTAATATGTGTCTAGGAGCCCCCCCCCCCCCCCCATGGCTAGTAGACAACAGGACTA
Source organism: Salvelinus alpinus (assembly GCF_045679555.1). NCBI lineage: Eukaryota > Metazoa > Chordata > Actinopteri > Salmoniformes > Salmonidae > Salvelinus > Salvelinus alpinus. The sequence goes on from NC_092095.1 coordinate 70,448,271, forward strand.
GCTCTATAAGATATATGATAGTTAATATGTGTCTGGGAGCCCCCCCCCCCCTCCCATGGCTAGTAGACGACAGGACTAGCTCTATAAGATATATGATAGTTAATATGTGTCTAGGAGCCCCCCCCCCCCCATGGCTAGTAGACAACAGGACTAGCTCTATAAGATATATGATAGTTAATATGTGTCTAGGAGCCCCCCCCCCCCCCCCCATGGCTAGTAGACAACAGGACTAGCTCTATAAGATATATGATAGTTAATATGTGTCTAGGAGCCCCCCCCCCCCCCCCCATGGCTAGTAGACAACAGGACTAGCTCTATAAGATATATGATAGTTAATATGTGTCTAGGAGCCCCCCCCCCCCATGGCTAGTAGACAACAGGACTAGCTCTATAAGATATATGATAGTTAATGTGTGTCTAGTAGCCCCCCCCCCCCCCCCCCATGGCTAGTAGACAACAGGACTAGCTCTATAAGATATATGATAGTTAATATGTGTCTAGGAGCCCCCCCCCCCCCCCCATGGCTAGTAGACGACAGGACTAGCTCTATAAGATATATGATAGTTAATATGTGTCTAGGAGCCCCCCCCCCCCATGGCTAGTAGACAACAGGACTAGCTCTATAAGATATATGATAGTTAATGTGTGTCTAGGAGCCCCCCCCCCCCCCCCCATGGCTAGTAGACAACAGGACTAGCTCTATAAGATATATGATAGTTAATATGTGTCTAGGAGCCCCCCCCCCCCCCATGGCTAGTAGACGACAGGACTACCTCTATAAGATATATGATAGTTAATATGTGTCTAGGAGCCCCCCCCCCCCCCCATGGCTAGTAGACAACAGGACTAGCTCTATAAGATATATGATAGTTAATGTGTGTCTAGGAGCCCCCCCCCCCCCCCCATGGCTAGTAGACAACAGGACTAGCTCTATAAGATATATGATAGTTAATATGTGTCTAGGAGCCCCCCCCCCCCCCCATGGCTAGTAGACGACAGGACTAGCTCTATAAGATATATGATAGTTAATATGTGTCTAGGAGCCCCCCCCCCCATGGCTAGTAGACAACAGGACTAGCTCTATAAGATATATGATAGTTAATGTGTGTCTAGGAGCCCCCCCCCCCCCCATGGCTAGTAGACAACAGGACTAGCTCTATAAGATATATGATAGTTAATGTGTGTCTAGGAGCCCCCCCCCCCCCATGGCTAGTAGACAACAGGACTAGCTCTATAAGATATATGATAGTTAATGTGTGTCTAGGAGCCCCCCCCCCCCCCCCCCCATGGCTAGTAGACAACAGGACTAGCTCTATAAGATATATGATAGTTAATATGTGTCTAGGAGCCCCCCCCCCCCCCCTCCCATGGCTAGTAGACAACAGGACTAGCTCTATAAGATGTATGATAGTTAATATGTGTCTAGGAGCCCCCCCCCCCCCTCCCATGGCTAGTAGACGACAGGACTAGCTCTATAAGATATATGATAGTTAATGTGTGTCTAGTAGCCCCCCCCCCCCCCCCCATGGCTAGTAGACAACAGGACTAGCTCTATAAGATATATGATAGTTAATGTGTGTCTAGTAGCCCCCCCCCCCCCCCCCATGGCTAGTAGACAACAGGACTAGCTCTATAAGATATATGATAGTTAATGTGTGTCTAGGAGCCCCCCCCCCCCCCCCATGGCTAGTAGACAACAGGACTAGCTCTATAAGATATATGATAGTTAATATGTGTCTAGGAGCCCCCCCCCCCCCCATGGCTAGTAGACGACAGGACTAGCTCTATAAGATATATGATAGTTAATATGTGTCTAGGAGCCCCCCCCCCCATGGCTAGTAGACAACAGGACTAGCTCTATAAGATATATGATAGTTAATGTGTGTCTAGGAGCCCCCCCCCCCCCCCATGGCTAGTAGACAACAGGACTAGCTCTATAAGATGTATGATAGTTAATATGTGTCTAGGAGCCCCCCCCCCCCCTCCCATGGCTAGTAGACGACAGGACTAGCTCTATAAGATATATGATAGTTAATGTGTGTCTAGTAGCCCCCCCCCCCCCCCATGGCTAGTAGACAACAGGACTAGCTCTATAAGATATATGATAGTTAATGTGTGTCTAGTAGCCCCCCCCCCCCCCCCATGGCTAGTAGACAACAGGACTAGCTCTATAAGATATATGATAGTTAATATGTGTCTAGGAGCCCCCCCCCCCCCCCCCATGGCTAGTAGACAACAGGACTAGCTCTATAAGATATATGATAGTTAATATGTGTCTAGGAGCCCCCCCCCCCCCCCATGGCTAGTAGACAACAGGACTAGCTCTATAAGATATATGATAGTTAATATGTGTCTAGGAGCCCCCCCCCCCCCCCCCCCCATGGCTAGTAGACAACAGGACTAGCTCTATAAGATATATGATAGTTAATATGTGTCTAGGAGCCCCCCCCCCCATGGCTAGTAGACAACAGGACTAGCTCTATAAGATATATGATAGTTAATATGTGTCTAGGAGCCCCCCCCCCCCCCCCCATGGCTAGTAGACAACAGGACTAGCTCTATAAGATATATGATAGTTAATATGTGTCTAGGAGCCCCCCCCCCCCCCCCCCATGGCTAGTAGACAACAGGACTAGCTCTATAAGATATATGATAGTTAATATGTGTCTAGGAGCCCCCCCCCCCCTCCATGGCTAGTAGACAACAGGACTAGCTCTATAAGATATATGATAGTTAATATGTGTCTAGGAGCCCCCCCCCCCCCCCTCCCATGGCTAGTAGACAACAGGACTAGCTCTATAAGATATATGATAGTTAATGTGTCTAGGAGCCCCCCCCCCCTCCCATGGCTAGTAGACAACAGGACTAGCTCTATAAGATATATGATAGTTAATGTGTGTCTAGGAGCCCCCCCCCCCCCCCCCATGGCTAGTAGACAACAGGACTAGCTCTATAAGATATATGATAGTTAATATGTGTCTAGGAGCCCCCCCCCCCCCATGGCTAGTAGACAACAGGACTAGCTCTATAAGATATATGATAGTTAATGTGTGTCTAGGAGCCCCCCACCCCCCCCCCCCATGGCTAGTAGACAACAGGACTAGCTCTATAAGATATATGATAGTTAATATGTGTCTAGGAGCCCCCCCCCCCCCCCATGGCTAGTAGACAACAGGACTAGCTCTATAAGATATATGATAGTTAATGTGTGTCTAGGAGCCCCCCCCCCCCCCCATGGCTAGTAGACAACAGGACTAGCTCTATAAGATATATGATAGTTAATATGTGTCTAGGAGCCCCCCCCCCCCCATGGCTAGTAGACAACAGGACTAGCTCTATAAGATATATGATAGTTAATGTGTGTCTAGGAGCCCCCCACCCCCCCCCCCATGGCTAGTAGACAACAGTACTAGCTCTATAAGATATATGATAGTTAATATGTGTCTAGGAGCCCCCCCCCCCCCCCCATGGCTAGTAGACGACAGGACTAGCTCTATAAGATATATGATAGTTAATATGTGTCTAGGAGCCCCCCCCCCCCCCCCCATGGCTAGTAGACAACAGGACTAGCTCTATAAGATATATGATAGTTAATATGTGTCTAGGAGCCCCCCCCCCCCCCCCATGGCTAGTAGACGACAGGACTAGCTCTATAAGATATATGATAGTTAATATGTGTCTAGGAGCCCCCCCCCCCCCCCCATGGCTAGTAGACAACAGGACTAGCTCTATAAGATATATGATAGTTAATATGTGTCTAGGAGCCCCCCCCCCCCCATGGCTAGTAGACAACAGGACTAGCTCTATAAGATATATGATAGTTAATATGTGTCTAGGAGCCCCCCCCCCATGGCTAGTAGACAACAGGACTAGCTCTATAAGATATATGATAGTTAATATGTGTCTAAGAGCCCCCCCCCCCCCTCCCATGGTTAGTAGACAACAGGACTAGCTCTATAAGATATACAGTGGGGCAAAAAAGTATTTAGTCAGCCACCAATTGTGCAAGTTCTCCCACTTAAAAAGATGAGAGAGGCCTGTAATTTTCATCATAGGTACACTTCAACTATGACAGACAAAATGAGGGAAAAAAATCCATAAAATCACATTGTAGGATTTTTTATGAATTTATTTGCAAATTATGGTGGAAAATAAGTATTTGGTCACCTACAAACAAGCAAGATTTCTGGCTCTCACAGACATGTAACTTCTTCTTTAAGAGGCTCCTCTGTCCTCCACTCGTTACCTGTATAAATGGCACCTGTTTGAACTTGTTATCAGTATAAAAGACACCTGTCCACAACCTCAAACAGTCACACTCCAAACTCCACTATGGCCAAGACCAAAGAGCTGTCAAAGGACACCAGAAACAAAATTGTAGACCTGCACCAGGCTGGGAAGACTGAATCTGCAATAGGTAAGCAACTTGGTTTGAAGAAATCAACTGTGGGAGCAATTATTAGGAAATGGAAGACATACAAGACCACTGATAATCTCCCTCGATCTGGGGCTCCACGCAAGATCTCACCCCGTGGGGTCAAAATGATCACAAGAACGGTGAGCAAAAATCCCAGAACCTAGTGAATGACCTGCAGAGAGCTGGGACCAAAGTAACAAAGCCTACCATCAGTAACACACTACGCCGCCAGGGACTCAAATCCTGCAGTGCCAGACGTGTCCCCCTGCTTAAGCCAGTACATGTCCAGGCCCGTCTGAAGTTTGCTAGAGAGCATTTGGATGATCCAGAAGAAGATTGGGAGAATGTCATATGGTCAGATGAAACCAAAATATAACTTTTTGGTAAAAACTCAACTCGTCGTGTTTGGAGGACAAAGAATGCTGAGTTGCATCCAAAGAACACCATACCTACTGTGAAGCATGGGGGTGGAAACATCATGCTTTGGGGCTGTTTTTCTGCAAAGGGACCAGGACGACTGATCCGTGTAAAGGAAAGAATGAATGGGGTCATGTATTGTGAGATTTTGAGTGAAAACCTCCTTCCATCAGCAAGGGCATTGAAGATGAAACGTGGCTGGGTCTTTCAGCATGACAATGATCCCAAACACACCGCCCGGGCAACGAAGGAGTGGCTTCGTAAGAAGCATTTCAAGGTCCTGGAGTGGCCTAGCCAGTCTCCAGATCTCAACCCCATAGAAAATCTTTGGAGGGAGTTGAAAGTCCGTGTTGCCCAGCAACAGCCCCAAAACATCACTGCTCTAGAGGAGATCTGCATGGAGGAATGGGCCAAAATACCAGCAACAGTGTGGAAAACCTTGTGAAGACTTACAGAAAACGTTTGACCTCTGTCATTGCCAACAAAGGATATATAACAAAGTATTGAGAAACTTTTGTTATTGACCAAATACTTATTTTACACCATAATTTGCAAATAAATTCATAAAAAATCCTACAATGTGATTTTCTGGATTTTTTTTCCTCATTTTGTCTGTCATAGTTGAAGTGTACCTATGACGAAAATTACAGGCCTCTCTCATCTTTTTAAGTGGGAGAACTTGCACAATTGGTGGCTGACTAAATACTTTTTTGCCCCACTGTATGATAGTTAATATGTGTCTAGGAGCCCCCCCCCCCCCATGGCTAGTAGACAACAGGACTAGCTCTATAAGATATATGATAGTTAATATGTGTCTAGGAGCCCCCCCCCCCCCCATGGCTAGTAGTCCACCTGGCTCTATAAGATCTAAGTGTATTTTGTTCTCTCAGGTGATCACCATTTTCTCTGCGTCTAACTACTATGAGGAGGGTAGTAACCGTGGAGCCTACATTAAGATATATGATAGTTAATGTGTGTCTAGTAGCCCCCCCCCCCCCCCCATGGCTAGTAGACAACAGGACTAGCTCTATAAGATATATGATAGTTAATGTGTGTCTAGTAGCCCCCCCCCCCATGGCTAGTAGACAACAGGACTAGCTCTATAAGATATATGATAGTTAATATGTGTCTAGGAGCCCCCCCCCCCCCCCCCCCCCCATGGCTAGTAGACAACAGGACTAGCTCTATAAGATATATGATAGTTAATATGTGTCTAGGAGCCCCCCCCCCCCCCATGGCTAGTAGACAACAGGACTAGATCTATAAGATATATGATAGTTAATATGTGTCTAGGAGCCCCCCCCCCCCCCCCCCCCATGGCTAGTAGACAACAGGACTAGCTCTATAAGATATATGATAGTTAATATGTGTCTAGGAGCCCCCCCCCCCATGGCTAGTAGACAACAGGACTAGCTCTATAAGATATATGATAGTTAATATGTGTCTAGGAGCCCCCCCCCCCCCCCCCCATGGCTAGTAGACAACAGGACTAGCTCTATAAGATATATGATAGTTAATATGTGTCTAGGAGCCCCCCCCCCCCCCCATGGCTAGTAGACAACAGGACTAGCTCTATAAGATATATGATAGTTAATATGTGTCTAGGAGCCCCCCCCCCCCCTCCATGGCTAGTAGACAACAGGACTAGCTCTATAAGATATATGATAGTTAATATGTGTCTAGGAGCCCCCCCCCCCCTCCCATGGCTAGTAGACAACAGGACTAGCTCTATAAGATATATGATAGTTAATGTGTCTAGGAGCCCCCCCCCCCCTCCCATGGCTAGTAGACAACAGGACTAGCTCTGTAAGATATATGATAGTTAATGTGTGTCTAGGAGCCCCCCCCCCCCCCCCCCATGGCTAGTAGACAACAGGACTAGCTCTATAAGATATATGATAGTTAATATGTGTCTAGGAGCCCCCCCCCCCCCATGGCTAGTAGACAACAGGACTAGCTCTATAAGATATATGATAGTTAATGTGTGTCTAGGAGCCCCCCACCCCCCCCCCCCCATGGCTAGTAGACAACAGGACTAGCTCTATAAGATATATGATAGTTAATATGTGTCTAGGAGCCCCCCCCCCCCCCCCATGGCTAGTAGACAACAGGACTAGCTCTATAAGATATATGATAGTTAATGTGTGTCTAGGAGCCCCCCCCCCCCCCCCATGGCTAGTAGACAACAGGACTAGCTCTATAAGATATATGATAGTTAATATGTGTCTAGGAGCCCCCCCCCCCCATGGCTAGTAGACAACAGGACTAGCTCTATAAGATATATGATAGTTAATGTGTGTCTAGGAGCCCCCCACCCCCACCCCCCATGGCTAGTAGACAACAGTACTAGCTCTATAAGATATATGATAGTTAATATGTGTCTAGGAGCCCCCCCCCCCCCCCCATGGCTAGTAGACGACAGGACTAGCTCTATAAGATATATGATAGTTAATATGTGTCTAGGAGCCCCCCCCCCCCCCCCCCATGGCTAGTAGACAACAGGACTAGCTCTATAAGATATATGATAGTTAATATGTGTCTAGGAGCCCCCCCCCCCCCCCCCCATGGCTAGTAGACGACAGGACTAGCTCTATAAGATATATGATAGTTAATATGTGTCTAGGAGCCCCCCCCCCCCCCCCATGGCTAGTAGACAACAGGACTAGCTCTATAAGATATATGATAGTTAATATGTGTCTAGGAGCCCCCCCCCCCCCATGGCTAGTAGACAACAGGACTAGCTCTATAAGATATATGATAGTTAATATGTGTCTAGGAGCCCCCCCCCCATGGCTAGTAGACAACAGGACTAGCTCTATAAGATATATGATAGTTAATATGTGTCTAAGAGCCCCCCCCCCCCCCTCCCATGGTTAGTAGACAACAGGACTAGCTCTATAAGATATACAGTGGGGCAAAAAAGTATTTAGTCAGCCACCAATTGTGCAAGTTCTCCCACTTAAAAAGATGAGAGAGGCCTGTAATTTTCATCATAGGTACACTTCAACTATGACAGACAAAATGAGGGAAAAAAATCCATAAAATCACATTGTAGGATTTTTTATGAATTTATTTGCAAATTATGGTGGAAAATAAGTATTTGGTCACCTACAAACAAGCAAGATTTCTGGCTCTCACAGACATGTAACTTCTTCTTTAAGAGGCTCCTCTGTCCTCCACTCGTTACCTGTATAAATGGCACCTGTTTGAACTTGTTATCAGTATAAAAGACACCTGTCCACAACCTCAAACAGTCACACTCCAAACTCCACTATGGCCAAGACCAAAGAGCTGTCAAAGGACACCAGAAACAAAATTGTAGACCTGCACCAGGCTGGGAAGACTGAATCTGCAATAGGTAAGCAACTTGGTTTGAAGAAATCAACTGTGGGAGCAATTATTAGGAAATGGAAGACATACAAGACCACTGATAATCTCCCTCGATCTGGGGCTCCACGCAAGATCTCACCCCGTGGGGTCAAAATGATCACAAGAACGGTGAGCAAAAATCCCAGAACCTAGTGAATGACCTGCAGAGAGCTGGGACCAAAGTAACAAAGCCTACCATCAGTAACACACTACGCCGCCAGGGACTCAAATCCTGCAGTGCCAGACGTGTCCCCCTGCTTAAGCCAGTACATGTCCAGGCCCGTCTGAAGTTTGCTAGAGAGCATTTGGATGATCCAGAAGAAGATTGGGAGAATGTCATATGGTCAGATGAAACCAAAATATAACTTTTTGGTAAAAACTCAACTCGTCGTGTTTGGAGGACAAAGAATGCTGAGTTGCATCCAAAGAACACCATACCTACTGTGAAGCATGGGGGTGGAAACATCATGCTTTGGGGCTGTTTTTCTGCAAAGGGACCAGGACGACTGATCCGTGTAAAGGAAAGAATGAATGGGGTCATGTATTGTGAGATTTTGAGTGAAAACCTCCTTCCATCAGCAAGGGCATTGAAGATGAAACGTGGCTGGGTCTTTCAGCATGACAATGATCCCAAACACACCGCCCGGGCAACGAAGGAGTGGCTTCGTAAGAAGCATTTCAAGGTCCTGGAGTGGCCTAGCCAGTCTCCAGATCTCAACCCCATAGAAAATCTTTGGAGGGAGTTGAAAGTCCGTGTTGCCCAGCAACAGCCCCAAAACATCACTGCTCTAGAGGAGATCTGCATGGAGGAATGGGCCAAAATACCAGCAACAGTGTGGAAAACCTTGTGAAGACTTACAGAAAACGTTTGACCTCTGTCATTGCCAACAAAGGATATATAACAAAGTATTGAGAAACTTTTGTTATTGACCAAATACTTATTTTACACCATAATTTGCAAATAAATTCATAAAAAATCCTACAATGTGATTTTCTGGATTTTTTTTCCTCATTTTGTCTGTCATAGTTGAAGTGTACCTATGACGAAAATTACAGGCCTCTCTCATCTTTTTAAGTGGGAGAACTTGCACAATTGGTGGCTGACTAAATACTTTTTTGCCCCACTGTATGATAGTTAATATGTGTCTAGGAGCCCCCCCCCCCCCCATGGCTAGTAGACAACAGGACTAGCTCTATAAGATATATGATAGTTAATATGTGTCTAGGAGCCCCCCCCCCCCCATGGCTAGTAGTCCACCTGGCTCTATAAGATCTAAGTGTATTTTGTTCTCTCAGGTGATCACCATTTTCTCTGCGTCTAACTACTATGAGGAGGGTAGTAACCGTGGAGCCTACATTAAGCTGGGCAGAGAGCTGGTCCCTCGGTTCTTCCAGTACCAGGTCAGCAGGAACACCAGGAAACTCACCCTGACTCAGAGGTAGGGGCTGGGGTGGAGGTGGAGGTAGGGGCTGGGGTGGAGGTGGAGGTAGGGGCTGAGGTGGAGGTAGGGGCTGGGGTGGAGGTAGGGGCTTAGGTGGAGGTGGAGGTAGGGGCCGGGGTGGAGGTAGGGGCCGGGGTGCAGGTAGGGGCTGGGGTGGAGGTAGGGGCTGGTGTGGAGGTGGAGGTAGGGGCTGGGGTGGAGGTAGGGGCTGGGGTGGAGGTAGGGGGTGGAGGTAGGGGCTGGGGTAGAGGTGGAGGTAGGGGCTGGGGTGGAGGTAGGGGCTGGGGTGGAGGTAGGGGCTTGGGTGGAGGTAGGGGCTGGGGTGGAGGTAGGGGCTGGGGTGGAGGTGGAGGTAGGGGCTGGGGTGGAGGTAGGGGCTGAGGTGGAAGTGGATGTAGGGGCTGGGTTGGAGTTGGAGGTAGGGGCTGGGGTGGAAGTGGAGGTAGGGGCTGAGGTGGAAGTGGAGGTAGGGGCTGGGGTGGAGGTAGGGGCTGAGGTGGAAGTGGAGGTAGGGGCTGGAGTTGGAGGTGGAGGTAGGGGCTGGAGTTGGAGGTGGAGGTAGGGGCTGAGGTGGAAGTGGAGGTAGGGGCTGGGTTGGAGGTGGAGGTAGGGGCTGGGTTGGAAGTGAAGGTAGGGGCTGGGGTAGAAGTGGAGGTAGGGGCTGAAGTGGAGGTAGGGGCTGGGTTGGAAGTGGAGGTAGGGGCTGGGGTGGAAGTGGAGGTAGGGGCTGGGTTGGAGGTGGAGGTGGAGGTAGGGGTTGGAGTTGGAGGTAGGGGCTGGGGTGGAAGTGGAGGTAGGGGCTGGGTTGGAGGTAGGGGTTGGAGTTGGAGGTAGGGGCTGAGGTGGAAGTGGAGGTAGGGGCTGAGGTGGAAGTGGAGGTAGGGGCTGGGGTGGAAGTGGAGGTAGGGGCTGGGGTGGAGGTGGAGGTAGGGGCTGAGATGGAAGTGGAGGTAGGGGCTGAGGTGGAAGTGGAGGTAGGGGCTGGGTTGGAAGTGGAGGTAGGGGCTGGGTTGGAAGTGGAGGTAGGGGCTGGGGTGGAAGTGGAGGTAGGGGCTGGGGTGGAGGTAGGGGCTATGTTGGAGGTGGAGGTAGGGGCTATGTTGGAGGTGGAGGTAGGGGCTGGGTTGGAGGTGGAGGTAGGGGCTGAGGTGGAAGTGGAGGTAGGGGCTGGGGTGGAAGTGGAGGTAGGGGCTGGTTTGGAGGTGGAGGTAGGGGCTGGGTTGGAAGTGGAGGTAGGGGCTGGGGTGGAAGTGGAGGTAGGGGCTGGGTTGGAAGTGGAGGTAGTGGCTGGGGTGGAAGTGGAGGTAGGGGCTGGGTTGGAGGTGGAGGTAGGCGTTGGAGTTGGAGGTGGATGTAGGGGCTGGGTTGGAGTTGGAGGTAGGGGCTGGGGTGGAAGTGGAGGTAGGGGCTGAGGTGGAAGTGGAGGTAGGGGCTGGGGTGGAGGTAGGGGCTGAGGTGGAAGTGGAGGTAGGGGCTGGAGTTGGAGGTGGAGGTAGGGGCTGGAGTTGGAGGTGGAGGTAGGGGCTGAGGTGGAAGTGGAGGTAGGGGCTGGGTTGGAGGTGGAGGTAGGGGCTGGGTTGGAAGTGAAGGTAGGGGCTGGGGTAGAAGTGGAGGTAGGGGCTGAAGTGGAGGTAGGGGCTGGGTTGGAAGTGGAGGTAGGGGCTGGGGTGGAAGTGGAGGTAGGGGCTGGGTTGGAGGTGGAGGTAGGGGTTGGAGTTGGAGGTAGGGGCTGGGGTGGAAGTGGAGGTAGGGGCTGGGTTGGAGGTAGGGGTTGGAGTTGGAGGTAGGGGCTGAGGTGGAAGTGGAGGTAGGGGCTGAGGTGGAAGTGGAGGTAGGGGCTGGGGTGGAAGTGGAGGTAGGGGCTGGGGTGGAGGTGGAGGTAGGGGCTGAGATGGAAGTGGAGGTAGGGGCTGAGGTGGAAGTGGAGGTAGGGGCTGGGTTGGAAGTGGAGGTAGTGGCTGGGGTGGAAGTGGAGGTAGGGGCTGGGGTGGAGGTAGGGGCTATGTTGGAGGTGGAGGTAGGGGCTATGTTGGAGGTGGAGGTAGGGGCTGGGTTGGAGGTGGAGGTAGGGGCTGAGGTGGAAGTGGAGGTAGGGGCTGGGGTGGAAGTGGAGGTAGGGGCTGGTTTGGAGGTGGAGGTAGGGGCTGGGTTGGAAGTGGAGGTAGGGGCTGGGGTGGAAGTGGAGGTAGGGGCTGGGTTGGAAGTGGAGGTAGTGGCTGGGGTGGAAGTGGAGGTAGGGGCTGGGTTGGAGGTGGAGGTAGGCGTTGGAGTTGGAGGTGGAGGTAGGGGCTGAGGTGGAAGTGGAGGTAGGGGCTGGGTTGGAGGTGGAGGTAGGGGCTGGGTTGGAGGTGGAGGTAGGGGCTGGGGTGGAAGTGGAGGTAGGGGCTGGGTTGGAGGTAGGGGTTGGAGTTGGAGGTAGGGGCTGGGGTGGAAGTGGAGTTAGGGGCTGGGTTGGAAATGGAGGTAGGGGCTGAGGTGGAAGTGGAGGTAGGGGCTGGGTTGGAGTTGGAGGTAGGGGCTAAGGTGGAAGTGGAGGTAGGGGCTGGGTTGGAGTTGGAGGTGGAGGTAGGGGCTGGGTTGGAGTTGGAGGTGGAGGTAGGGGTTGGAGTTGGAGGTGGAGGTAGGGGCTGGGTTGGAGTTGGAGGTAGGGGCTGGGTTGGAGGTGGAGGTGGAGGTAGGGGCTGGGGTGGAAGTGGAGGTAGGGGCTGGGGTGGAAGTGGAGGTAGGAGCTGGGGTGGAAGTGGAGGTAGGGGCTGGGGTGGAAGTGGAGGTAGGGGCTGGGGTGGAAGTGGAGGTAGGGGCTGGGGTGGAAGTGGAGGTAGGGGCTGGGGTGGAGGTGGAGGTAGGGGCTGGGTTGGAAGTGGAGGTAGGGGCTGGGGTGGAAGTGGATGTAGGGGCTGGAGTTGGAGGTAGGGGCTGGGGTGGAAGTGGAGGTAGGGGCTGGGTTGGAGGTGGAGGTAGGGGTTGGAGTTGGAGGTAGGGGCTGAGGTGGAAGTGGAGGTAGGGGCTGGGGTGGAAGTGGAGGTAGGGGCTGGGGTGGAGGTGGAGGTAGGGGCTGAGATGGAAGTGGAGGTAGGGGCTGAGGTGGAAGTGGAGGTAGGGGCTGAGGTGGAAGTGGAGGTAGGGGCTGGGTTGGAAGTGGAGGTAGGGGCTGGGGTGGAAGTGGAGGTAGGGGCTGAGGTGGAAGTGGAGGTAGGGGCTGGGGTGGAGGTAGGGGCTATGTTGGAGGTGGAGGTAGGGGCTATGTTGGAGGTGGAGGTAGGGGCTGGGTTGGAGGTGGAGGTAGGGGCTGAGGTGGAAGTGGAGGTAGGGGCTGGGGTGGAAGTGGAGGTAGGGGCTGGTTTGGAGGTGGAGGTAGGGGCTGGGTTGGAAGTGGAGGTAGGGGCTGGGGTGGAAGTGGAGGTAGGGGCTGGGTTGGAGGTGGAGGTAGGCGTTGGAGTTGGAGGTGGAGGTAGGGGCTGAGGTGGAAGTGGAGGTAGGGGCTGGGTTGGAGGTGGAGGTAGGGGCTGGGTTGGAGGTGGAGGTAGGGGTTGGAGTTGGAGGTGGAGGTAGGGGCTGAGGTGGAAGTGGAGGTAGGGGCTGGGTTGGAGGTGGAGGTAGGGGTTGGAGTTGGAGGTAGGGGCTGGGGTGGAAGTGGAGGTAGGGGCTGGGTTGGAGGTGGAGGTGGAGGTAGGGGCTGGGGTGGAAGTGGAGGTAGGGGCTGGGGTGGAAGTGGAGGTAGGAGCTGGGGTGGAAGTGGAGGTAGGGGCTGGGGTGGAAGTGGAGGTAGGGGCTGGGGTGGAAGTGGAGGTAGGGGCTGGGGTGGAAGTGGAGGTAGGGGCTGGGGTGGAGGTGGAGGTAGGGGCTGGGTTGGAAGTGGAGGTAGGGGCTGGGGTGGAAGTGGATGTAGGGGCTGGGTTGGAGGTGGAGGTAGGGGTTGGAGTTGGAGGTGGAGGTAGGGGCTGAGGTGGAAGTGGAGGTAGGGGCTGGGTTGGAGGTGGAGGTAGGGGTTGGAGTTGGAGGTAGGGGCTGGGGTGGAAGTGGAGGTAGGGGCTGGGTTGGAGGTGGAGGTAGGGGTTGGAGTTGGAGGTAGGGGCTGAGGTGGAAGTGGAGGTAGGGGCTGGGGTGGAAGTGGAGGTAGGGGCTGGGGTGGAAGTGGAGGTAGGGGCTGGTTTGGAGGTGGAGGTAGGGGCTGGGTTGGAAGTGGAGGTAGGGGCTGGGGTGGAAGTGGAGGTAGGGGCTGGGTTGGAGGTGGAGGTAGGCGTTGGAGTTGGAGGTGGAGGTAGGGGCTGAGGTGGAAGTGGAGGTAGGGGCTGGGTTGGAGGTGGAGGTAGGGGCTGGGTTGGAGGTGGAGGTAGGGGCTGGGGTGGAAGTGGAGGTAGGGGCTGGGTTGGAGGTGGAGGTAGGGGTTGGAGTTGGAGGTAGGGGCTGGGGTGGAAGTGGAGTTAGGGGCTGGGTTGGAAATGGAGGTAGGGGCTGGGTTGGAGGTGGAGGTAGGCGTTGGAGTTGGAGGTGGAGGTAGGGGCTGAGGTGGAAGTGGAGGTAGGGGCTGGGTTGGAGGTGGAGGTAGGGGCTGGGTTGGAGGTGGAGGTAGGGGCTGGGGTGGAAGTGGAGGTAGGGGCTGGGTTGGAGGTGGAGGTAGGGGTTGGAGTTGGAGGTAGGGGCTGGGGTGGAAGTGGAGTTAGGGGCTGGGTTGGAAATGGAGGTAGGGGCTGAGGTGGAAGTGGAGGTAGGGGCTGGGTTGGAGTTGGAGGTAGGGGCTAAGGTGGAAGTGGAGGTAGGGGCTGGGTTGGAGTTGGAGGTGGAGGTAGGGGCTGGGTTGGAGTTGGAGGTGGAGGTAGGGGTTGGAGTTGGAGGTGGAGGTAGGGGCTGGGTTGGAGGTGGAGGTGGAGGTAGGGGCTGGGGTGGAAGTGGAGGTAGGGGCTGGGGTGGAAGTGGAGGTAGGGGCTGAGGTGGAAGTGGAGGTAGGGGCTGGGGTGGAGGTAGGGGCTATGTTGGAGGTGGAGGTAGGGGCTATGTTGGAGGTGGAGGTAGGGGCTGGGTTGGAGGTGGAGGTAGGGGCTGAGGTGGAAGTGGAGGTAGGGGCTGGGGTGGAAGTGGAGGTAGGGGCTGGTTTGGAGGTGGAGGTAGGGGCTGGGTTGGAAGTGGAGGTAGGGGCCATAGTGGAAGTGGAGGTAGGGGCTGGGTTGGAGGTGGAGGTAGGCGTTGGAGTTGGAGGTGGAGGTAGGGGCTGGGTTGGAGGTGGAAGTGGAGGTAGGGGCTGGGTTGGAGGTGGAGGTAGGGGCTGGGTTGGAGGTGGAGGTAGGGGTTGGAGTTGGAGGTAGGGGCTGGGGTGGAAGTGGAGGTAGGGGCTGGGGTGGAAGTGGAGGTAGGGGCTGGGTTGGAGGTGGAGGTAGGCGTTGGAGTTGGAGGTGGAGGTAGGGGCTGAGGTGGAAGTGGAGGTAGGGGCTGAGGTGGAAGTGGAGGTAGGGGCTGGGTTGGAGGTGGAGGTAGGGGTTGGAGTTGGAGGTAGGGGCTGGGGTGGAAGTGGAGGTAGGGGCTGGGTTGGAGGTGGAGGTGGAGGTAGGGGCTGGGGTGGAAGTGGAGGTAGGGGCTGGGGTGGAAGTGGAGGTAGGAGCTGGGGTGGAAGTGGAGGTAGGGGCTGGGGTGGAAGTGGAGGTAGGGGCTGGGGTGGAAGTGGAGGTAGGGGCTGGGGTGGAAGTGGAGGTAGGGGCTGGGGTGGAGGTGGAGGTAGGGGCTGGGTTGGAAGTGGAGGTAGGGGCTGGGGTGGAAGTGGATGTAGGGGCTGGGTTGGAGGTGGAGGTAGGGGTTGGAGTTGGAGGTGGAGGTAGGGGCTGAGGTGGAAGTGGAGGTAGGGGCTGGGTTGGAGGTGGAGGTAGGGGTTGGAGTTGGAGGTAGGGGCTGGGGTGGAAGTGGAGGTAGGGGCTGGGTTGGAGGTGGAGGTAGGGGTTGGAGTTGGAGGTAGGGGCTGAGGTGGAAGTGGAGGTAGGGGCTGGGGTGGAAGTGGAGGTAGGGGCTGGGGTGGAAGTGGAGGTAGGGGCTGGTTTGGAGGTGGAGGTAGGGGCTGGGTTGGAAGTGGAGGTAGGGGCTGGGGTGGAAGTGGAGGTAGGGGCTGGGTTGGAGGTGGAGGTAGGCGTTGGAGTTGGAGGTGGAGGTAGGGGCTGAGGTGGAAGTGGAGGTAGGGGCTGGGTTGGAGGTGGAGGTAGGGGCTGGGTTGGAGGTGGAGGTAGGGGCTGGGGTGGAAGTGGAGGTAGGGGCTGGGTTGGAGGTGGAGGTAGGGGTTGGAGTTGGAGGTAGGGGCTGGGGTGGAAGTGGAGTTAGGGGCTGGGTTGGAAATGGAGGTAGGGGCTGGGTTGGAGGTGGAGGTAGGCGTTGGAGTTGGAGGTGGAGGTAGGGGCTGAGGTGGAAGTGGAGGTAGGGGCTGGGTTGGAGGTGGAGGTAGGGGCTGGGTTGGAGGTGGAGGTAGGGGCTGGGGTGGAAGTGGAGGTAGGGGCTGGGTTGGAGGTGGAGGTAGGGGTTGGAGTTGGAGGTAGGGGCTGGGGTGGAAGTGGAGTTAGGGGCTGGGTTGGAAATGGAGGTAGGGGCTGAGGTGGAAGTGGAGGTAGGGGCTGGGTTGGAGTTGGAGGTAGGGGCTAAGGTGGAAGTGGAGGTAGGGGCTGGGTTGGAGTTGGAGGTGGAGGTAGGGGCTGGGTTGGAGTTGGAGGTGGAGGTAGGGGTTGGAGTTGGAGGTGGAGGTAGGGGCTGGGTTGGAGGTGGAGGTGGAGGTAGGGGCTGGGGTGGAAGTGGAGGTAGGAGCTGGGGTGGAAGTGGAGGTAGGGGCTGGGGTGGAAGTGGAGGTAGGGGCTGGGGTGGAAGTGGAGGTAGGGGCTGGGGTGGAAGTGGAGGTAGGGGCTGGGGTGGAGGTGGAGGTAGGGGCTGGGTTGGAAGTGGAGGTAGGGGCTGGGGTGGAAGTGGATGTAGGGGCTGGGTTGGAGGTGGAGGTAGGGGTTGGAGTTGGAGGTGGAGGTAGGGGCTGAGGTGGAAGTGGAGGTAGGGGCTGGGTTGGAAGTGGAGGTAGGGGCTGAGGTGGAAGTGGAGGTAGGGGCTGGGGTGGAAGTGGAGGTAGGGGCTGGGGTGGAAGTGGAGGTAGGGGTTGGGGTGGAAGTGGAGGTAGGGGCTGAGGTGGAAGTGGAGGTAGGGGCTGAGGTGGAAGTGGAGGTAGGGGCTGGGTTGGAGTTGGAGGTAGGGGCTAAGGTGGAAGTGGAGGTAGGGGCTGGGTTGGAGTTGGAGGTGGAGGTAGGGGCTGGGTTGGAGTTGGAGGTGGAGGTAGGGGTTGGAGTTGGGGGTGGAGGTGGGGGCTGGGTTGGAGTTGGAGGTAGGGGCTGGGTTGGAGGTGGAGGTAGGGGCTGGGTTGGAGGTGGAGGTGGAGGTAGGGGCTGGGGTGGAAGTGGAGGTAGGGGCTGGGGTGGAAGTGGAGGTAGGGGCTGGGGTGGAAGTGGAGGTAGGGGCTGGGGTGGAAGTGGAGTTAGGGGCTGGGTTGGAAATGGAGGTAGGGGCTGAGGTGGAAGTGGAGGTAGGGGCTGGGTTGGAGTTGGAGGTAGGGGCTAAGGTGGAAGTGGAGGTAGGGGCTGGGTTGGAGTTGGAGGTGGAGGTAGGGGCTGGGTTGGAGTTGGAGGTGGAGGTAGGGGTTGGAGTTGGAGGTGGAGGTAGGGGCTGGGTTGGAGTTGGAGGTAGGGGCTGGGTTGGAGGTGGAGGTGGAGGTAGGGGCTGGGGTGGAAGTGGAGGTAGGGGCTGGGGTGGAAGTGGAGGTAGGAGCTGGGGTGGAAGTGGAGGTAGGGGCTGGGTTGGAGTTGGAGGTGGAGGTAGGGGCTGGGTTGGAGTTGGAGGTGGAGGTAGGGGTTGGAGTTGGAGGTGGAGGTAGGGGCTGGGTTGGAGTTGGAGGTAGGGGCTGGGTTGGAGGTGGAGGTGGAGGTAGGGGCTGGGGTGGAAGTGGAGGTAGGGGCTGGGTTGGAGTTGGAGGTAGGGGCTGGGTTGGAGGTGGAGGTGGAGGTAGGGGCTGGGGTGGAAGTGGAGGTAGGGGCTGGGGTGGAAGTGGAGGTAGGAGCTGGGGTGGAAGTGGAGGTAGGGGCTGGGGTGGAAGTGGAGGTAGGGGCTGGGGTGGAAGTGGAGGTAGGGGCTGAGGTGGAAGTGGAGGTAGGGGCTGGGGTGGAAGTGGAGGTAGGGGCTGGGGTGGAAGTGGAGGTAGGGGTTGGGGTAGGGGCTGAGGTGGAAGTGGAGGTAGGGGCTGAGGTGGAAGTGGAGGTAGGGGCTGGGTTGGAGTTGGAGGTAGGGGCTAAGGTGGAAGTGGAGGTAGGGGCTGGGTTGGAGTTGGAGGTGGAGGTAGGGGCTGGGTTGGAGTTGGAGGTGGAGGTAGGGGTTGGAGTTGGAGGTGGAGGTAGGGGCTGGGTTGGAGTTGGAGGTAGGGGCTGGGTTGGAGGTGGAGGTAGGGGCTGGGTTGGAGGTGGAGGTGGAGGTAGGGGCTGGGGTGGAAGTGGAGGTAGGAGCTGGGGTGGAAGTGGAGGTAGGGGCTGGGGTGGAAGTGGAGGTAGGGGCTGGGGTGGAAGTGGAGTTAGGGGCTGGGTTGGAAATGGAGGTAGGGGCTGAGGTGGAAGTGGAGGTAGGGGCTGGGTTGGAGTTGGAGGTAGGGGCTAAGGTGGAAGTGGAGGTAGGGGCTGGGTTGGAGTTGGAGGTGGAGGTAGGGGCTGGGTTGGAGTTGGAGGTGGAGGTAGGGGTTGGAGTTGGAGGTGGAGGTAGGGGCTGGGTTGGAGTTGGAGGTAGGGGCTGGGTTGGAGGTGGAGGTGGAGGTAGGGGCTGGGGTGGAAGTGGAGGTAGGGGCTGGGGTGGAAGTGGAGGTAGGAGCTGGGGTGGAAGTGGAGGTAGGGGCTGGGTTGGAGTTGGAGGTGGAGGTAGGGGCTGGGTTGGAGTTGGAGGTGGAGGTAGGGGTTGGAGTTGGAGGTGGAGGTAGGGGCTGGGTTGGAGTTGGAGGTAGGGGCTGGGTTGGAGGTGGAGGTGGAGGTAGGGGCTGGGGTGGAAGTGGAGGTAGGGGCTGGGTTGGAGTTGGAGGTAGGGGCTGGGTTGGAGGTGGAGGTGGAGGTAGGGGCTGGGGTGGAAGTGGAGGTAGGGGCTGGGGTGGAAGTGGAGGTAGGAGCTGGGGTGGAAGTGGAGGTAGGGGCTGGGGTGGAAGTGGAGGTAGGGGCTGGGGTGGAAGTGGAGTTAGGGGCTGGGTTGGAAATGGAGGTAGGGGCTGAGGTGGAAGTGGAGGTAGGGGCTGGGTTGGAGTTGGAGGTAGGGGCTAAGGTGGAAGTGGAGGTAGGGGCTGGGTTGGAGTTGGAGGTGGAGGTAGGGGCTGGGTTGGAGTTGGAGGTGGAGGTAGGGGTTGGAGTTGGAGGTGGAGGTAGGGGCTGGGTTGGAGTTGGAGGTAGGGGCTGGGTTGGAGGTGGAGGTGGAGGTAGGGGCTGGGGTGGAAGTGGAGGTAGGGGCTGGGGTGGAAGTGGAGGTAGGAGCTGGGGTGGAAGTGGAGGTAGGGGCTGGGGTGGAAGTGGAGGTAGGGGCTGGGGTGGAAGTGGAGGTAGGGGCTGGGGTGGAAGTGGAGGTAGGGGCTGGGGTGGAGGTGGAGGTAGGGGCTGGGTTGGAAGTGGAGGTAGGGGCTGGGGTGGAAGTGGATGTAGGGGCTGGGTTGGAGGTGGAGGTAGGGGTTGGAGGTGGAGGTAGGGGCTGAGGTGGAAGTGGAGGTAGGGGCTGGGTTGGAGGTGGAGGTAGGGGTTGGAGTTGGAGGTAGGGGCTGGGGTGGAAGTGGAGGTAGGGGCTGGGTTGGAGGTGGAGGTAGGGGTTGGAGTTGGAGGTAGGGGCTGAGGTGGAAGTGGAGGTAGGGGCTGGGGTGGAAGTGGAGGTAGGGGCTGGGGTGGAGGTGGAGGTAGGGGCTGAGATGGAAGTGGAGGTAGGGGCTGAGGTGGAAGTGGAGGTAGGGGCTGAGGTGGAAGTGGAGGTAGGGGCTGGGTTGGAAGTGGAGGTAGGGGCTGGGGTGGAAGTGGAGGTAGGGGCTGAGGTGGAAGTGGAGGTAGGGGCTGGGGTGGAGGTAGGGGCTATGTTGGAGGTGGAGGTAGGGGCTATGTTGGAGGTGGAGGTAGGGGCTGGGTTGGAGGTGGAGGTAGGGGCTGAGGTGGAAGTGGAGGTAGGGGCTGGGGTGGAAGTGGAGGTAGGGGCTGGTTTGGAGGTGGAGGTAGGGGCTGGTTTGGAGGTGGAGGTAGGGGCTGAGGTGGAAGTGGAGGTAGGGGCTGGGGTGGAAGTGGAGGTAGGGGCTGGTTTGGAGGTGGAGGTAGGGGCTGGGTTGGAAGTGGAGGTAGGGGCTGGGGTGGAAGTGGAGGTAGGGGCTGGGGTGGAGGTGGAGGTAGGCGTTGGAGTTGGAGGTGGAGGTAGGGGCTGAGGTGGAAGTGGAGGTAGGGGCTGGGTTGGAGGTGGAGGTAGGGGCTGGGTTGGAGGTGGAGGTAGGGGCTGGGGTGGAAGTGGAGGTAGGGGTTGGAGGTGGAGGTAGGGGTTGGAGTTGGAGGTAGGGGCTGGGGTGGAAGTGGAGTTAGGGGCTGGGTTGGAAATGGAGGTAGGGGCTGAGGTGGAAGTGGAGGTAGGGGCTGGGTTGGAGTTGGAGGTAGGGGCTAAGGTGGAAGTGGAGGTAGGGGCTGGGTTGGAGTTGGAGGTGGAGGTAGGGGCTGGGTTGGAGTTGGAGGTGGAGGTAGGGGCTGGGTTGGAGTTGGAGGTAGGGGCTGGGTTGGAGGTGGAGGTGGAGGTAGGGGCTGAGGTGGAAGTGGAGGTAGGGGCTAGGGTGGAGGTGGAGGTAGGGGCTGAGGTGGAAGTGGAGGTAGGGGCTGAGGTGGAGGTGGAGGTAGGGGCTGGAGTTGGAGGTGGAGGTAGGGGCTGGGTTGGAAGTGGAGGTAGGGGCTGGGGTGGAAGTGGAGGTAGGGGCTGGGGTGGAAGTGGAGGTAGGGGCTGGGGTGGAAGTGGAGGTAGGGGCTGGGGTGGAAGTGGAGGTAGGGGCTGGGGTGGAAGTGGAGGTAGGGGCTGGGGTGGAAGTGGAGGTAGGGGCTGGGGTGGAAGTGGAGGTAGGGGCTGGGGTGGAGGTGGAGGTAGGGGCTGGGTTGGAAGTGGAGGTAGGGGCTGGGGTGGAAGTGGATGTAGGGGCTGGGTTGGAGGTGGAGGTAGGGGTTGGAGTTGGAGGTGGAGGTAGGGGCTGAGGTGGAAGTGGAGGTAGGGGCTGGGTTGGAGGTGGAGGTAGGGGTTGGAGTTGGAGGTAGGGGCTGGGTTGGAGGTGGAGGTAGGGGTTGGAGTTGGAGGTAGGGGCTGAGGTGGAAGTGGAGGTAGGGGCTGGGGTGGAAGTGGAGGTAGGGGCTGGGGTGGAGGTGGAGGTAGGGGCTGAGATGGAAGTGGAGGTAGGGGCTGAGGTGGAAGTGGAGGTAGGGGCTGAGGTGGAAGTGGAGGTAGGGGCTGGGTTGGAAGTGGAGGTAGGGGCTGGGGTGGAAGTGGAGGTAGGGGCTGAGGTGGAAGTGGAGGTAGGGGCTGGGGTGGAGGTAGGGGCTATGTTGGAGGTGGAGGTAGGGGCTATGTTGGAGGTGGAGGTAGGGGCTGGGTTGGAGGTGGAGGTAGGGCCTGGGTTGGAAGTGGAGGTAGGGGCTGGGGTGGAAGTGGAGGTAGGGGCTGAGGTGGAAGTGGAGGTAGGGGCTGGGGTGGAGGTAGGGGCTATGTTGGAGGTGGAGGTAGGGGCTATGTTGGAGGTGGAGGTAGGGGCTGGGTTGGAGGTGGAGGTAGGGGCTGAGGTGGAAGTGGAGGTAGGGGCTGGGGTGGAAGTGGAGGTAGGGGCTGGTTTGGAGGTGGAGGTAGGGGCTGGGTTGGAAGTGGAGGTAGGGGCTGAGGTGGAAGTGGAGGTAGGGGCTGGGGTGGAGGTAGGGGCTATGTTGGAGGTGGAGGTAGGGGCTATGTTGGAGGTGGAGGTAGGGGCTGGGTTGGAGGTGGAGGTAGGGGCTGAGGTGGAAGTGGAGGTAGGGGCTGGGGTGGAAGTGGAGGTAGGGGCTGGTTTGGAGGTGGAGGTAGGGGCTGGGTTGGAGGTGGAGGTAGGGGTTGGAGTTGGAGGTAGGGGCTGGGGTGGAAGTGGAGTTAGGGGCTGGGTTGGAAATGGAGGTAGGGGCTGAGGTGGAAGTGGAGGTAGGGGCTGGGGTGGAAGTGGAGGTAGGGGCTAAGGTGGAAGTGGAGGTAGGGGCTGGGTTGGAGTTGGAGGTGGAGGTAGGGGCTGGGTTGGAGTTGGAGGTGGAGGTAGGGGTTGGAGTTGGAGGTGGAGGTAGGGGCTGGGTTGGAGTTGGAGGTAGGGGCTGGGTTGGAGGTGGAGGTGGAGGTAGGGGCTGGGGTGGAAGTGGAGGTAGGGGCTGGGGTGGAAGTGGAGGTAGGAGCTGGGGTGGAAGTGGAGGTAGGGGCTGGGGTGGAAGTGGATGTAGGGGCTGGGTTGGAGGTGGAGGTAGGGGTTGGAGTTGGAGGTGGAGGTAGGGGCTGAGGTGGAAGTGGAGGTAGGGGCTGAGGTGGAAGTGGAGGTAGGGGCTAGGTTGGAGGTGGAGGTAGGGGCTGGGGTGGAGGTGGAGGTAGGGGCTGGGGTGGAGGTGGAGGTAGGGGCTAGGGTGGAGGTGGAGGTAGGGGCTGGGTTGGAGGTGGAGGTAGGGGTTGGAGTTGGAGGTGGAGGTAGGGGCTGAGGTGGAAGTGGAGGTAGGGGCTAGGTTGGAGGTGGAGGTAGGGGCTGGGGTGGAGGTGGAGGTAGGGGCTGAGGTGGAAGTGGAGGTAGGGTCTGGGTTGGAGTTGGAGGTAGGGGCTGGGGTGGAAGTGGAGGTAGGGGCTGGGGTGGAAGTGGAGGTAGGGGCTAGGGTGGAGGTGGAGGTAGGGGCTGAGGTGGAAGTGGAGGTAGGGGCTGAGGTGGAGGTGGAGGTAGGGGCTGGAGTTGGAGGTGGAGGTAGGGGCTGAGGTGGAAGTGGAGGTAGGGGCTGGGTTGGAGGTGGAGGTGGAGGTAGGGGCTGGGTTGGAAGTGGAGGTAGGGGCTGGGGTGGAAGTGGAGGTAGGGGCTGAGGTGGAAGTGGAGGTAGGGGCTGGGGTGGAAGTGGAGGTAGGGGTTGGAGTTGGAGGTAGGGGCTGGGTTGGAGGTGGAGGTAGGGGCTGAGGTGGAAGTGGAGGTAGGGGCTGGGTTGGAGGTGGAGGTAGGGGCTGAGGTGGAAGTGGAGGTAGGGGCTGGGGTGGAAGTGGAGGTAGGGGCTGGTTTGGAGGTGGAGGTAGGGGCTGGGTTGGAAGTGGAGGTAGGGGCTGGGGTGGAAGTGGAGGTAGGGGCTGGGTTGGAGGTGGAGGTAGGCGTTGGAATTGGAGGTGGAGGTAGGGGCTGAGGTGGAAGTGGAGGTAGGGGCTGGGTTGGAGGTGGAGGTAGGGGCTGGGTTGGAGGTGGAGGTAGGGGCTGGGGTGGAAGTGGAGGTAGGGGCTGGGTTGGAGGTGGAGGTAGGGGTTGGAGTTGGAGGTAGGGGCTGGGGTGGAAGTGGAGTTAGGGGCTGGGTTGGAAATGGAGGTAGGGGCTGAGGTGGAAGTGGAGGTAGGGGCTGGGTTGGAGTTGGAGGTAGGGGCTAAGGTGGAAGTGGAGGTAGGGGCTGGGTTGGAGTTGGAGGTGGAGGTAGGGGCTGGGTTGGAGTTGGAGGTGGAGGTAGGGGTTGGAGTTGGAGGTGGAGGTAGGGGTTGGAGTTGGAGGTGGAGGTAGGGGCTGGGTTGGAGGTGGAGGTGGAGGTAGGGGCTGGGGTGGAAGTGGAGGTAGGGGCTGGGGTGGAAGTGGAGGTAGGAGCTGGGGTGGAAGTGGAGGTAGGGGCTGGGGTGGAAGTGGAGGTAGGGGCTGGGGTGGAAGTGGAGGTAGGGGCTGGGGTGGAAGTGGAGGTAGGGGCTGGGGTGGAGGTGGAGGTAGGGGCTGGGTTGGAAGTGGAGGTAGGGGCTGGGGTGGAAGTGGATGTAGGGGCTGGGTTGGAGGTGGAGGTAGGGGCTGAGGTGGAAGTGGAGGTAGGGGCTAGGTTGGAGGTGGAGGTAGGGGCTGGGGTGGAGGTGGAGGTAGGGGCTGGGGTGGAGGTGGAGGTAGGGGCTGGGGTGGAGGTGGAGGTAGGGGCTGGGTTGGAGGTGGAGGTAGGGGTTGGAGTTGGAGGTGGAGGTAGGGGCTGAGGTGGAAGTGGAGGTAGGGGCTAGGTTGGAGGTGGAGGTAGGGGTTGGAGTTGGAGGTGGAGGTAGGGGTTGGAGTTGGAGGTGGAGGTAGGGGCTGGGTTGGAGGTGGAGGTGGAGGTAGGGGCTGGGGTGGAAGTGGAGGTAGGGGCTGGGGTGGAAGTGGAGGTAGGAGCTGGGGTGGAAGTGGAGGTAGGGGCTGGGGTGGAAGTGGAGGTAGGGGCTGGGGTGGAAGTGGAGGTAGGGGCTGGGGTGGAAGTGGAGGTAGGGGCTGGGGTGGAGGTGGAGGTAGGGGCTGGGTTGGAAGTGGAGGTAGGGGCTGGGGTGGAAGTGGATGTAGGGGCTGGGTTGGAGGTGGAGGTAGGGGTTGGAGTTGGAGGTGGAGGTAGGGGCTGAGGTGGAAGTGGAGGTAGGGGCTAGGTTGGAGGTGGAGGTAGGGGCTGGGGTGGAGGTGGAGGTAGGGGCTGGGGTGGAGGTGGAGGTAGGGGCTGGGGTGGAGGT
This sequence comes from Salvelinus alpinus, assembly GCF_045679555.1. Lineage (NCBI taxonomy): Eukaryota > Metazoa > Chordata > Actinopteri > Salmoniformes > Salmonidae > Salvelinus > Salvelinus alpinus. Next base: position 70,472,619 of record NC_092095.1, read on the forward strand.
GGAGGTAGGGGCTGGGGTGGAGGTGGAGGTAGGGGTTGGAGTTGGAGGTGGAGGTAGGGGCTGAGGTGGAAGTGGAGGTAGGGGCTAGGTTGGAGGTGGAGGTAGGGGCTGGGGTGGAGGTGGAGGTAGGGGCTGAGGTGGAAGTGGAGGTAGGGTCTGGGTTGGAGTTGGAGGTAGGGGCTGGGGTGGAAGTGGAGGTAGGGGCTGAGGTGGAAGTGGAGGTAGGGGCTAGGGTGGAGGTGGAGGTAGGGGCTGAGGTGGAAGTGGAGGTAGGGGCTGAGGTGGAGGTGGAGGTAGGGGCTGGAGTTGGAGGTGGAGGTAGGGGCTGAGGTGGAAGTGGAGGTAGGGGCTGGGTTGGAGGTGGAGGTGGAGGTAGGGGCTGGGTTGGAAGTGGAGGTAGGGGCTGGGGTGGAAGTGGAGGTAGGGGCTGAGGTGGAAGTGGAGGTAGGGGCTGGGGTGGAAGTGGAGGTAGGGGCTGGGTTGGAGGTGGAGGTAGGGGTTGGAGTTGGAGGTAGGGGCTGGGGTGGAAGTGGAGGTAGGGGCTGGGTTGGAGTTGGAGGTAGGGGCTGGGTTGGAGGTGGAGGTGGAGGTAGGGGCTGAGGTGGAAGTGGAGGTAGGGGCTGGGGTGGAAGTGGAGGTAGGGGTTGGAGTTGGAGGTAGGGGCTGGGTTGGAGGTGGAGGTAGGGGCTGAGGTGGAAGTGGAGGTAGGGGCTGGGTTGGAGGTGGAGGTAGGGGCTGAGGTGGAAGTGGAGGTAGGGGCTGGGGTGGAAGTGGAGGTAGGGGCTGGTTTGGAGGTGGAGGTAGGGGCTGGGTTGGAAGTGGAGGTAGGGGCTGGGTTGGAGGTGGAGGTAGGGGCTGAGGTGGAAGTGGAGGTAGGGGCTGGGGTGGAAGTGGAGGTAGGGGCTGGTTTGGAGGTGGAGGTAGGGGCTGGGTTGGAAGTGGAGGTAGGGGCTGGGTTGGAGGTGGAGGTGGGGGTTGGAGTTGGAGGTGGAGGTAGGGGCTGAGGTGGAGGTGGAGGTAGGGGCTGGGTTGGAGGTGGAGGTAGGGGCTGCGTTGGAGGTGGAGGTAGGGGCTGGGTTGGAAGTGGAGGTAGGGGCTGGGTTGGAGGTGGAGGTAGGGGTTGGAGTTGGAGGTAGGGGCTGGGGTGGAAGTGGAGTTAGGGGCTGGGTTGGAAATGGAGGTAGGGGCTGGGGTGGAAGTGGAAGTGGAGGTAGGGGCTGAGGTGGAAGTGGAGGTAGGGGCTGGGTTGGAGTTGGAGGTAGGGGCTGAGGTGGAAGTGGAGGTAGGGGCTGGGTTGGAGGTGGAGGTGGAGGTAGGGGCTGGGTTGGAGTTGGAGGTAGGGGTTGGAGTTGGAGGTGGAGGTAGGGGCTGGGTTGGAGGTGGAGGTGGAGGTAGGGGCTGGGGTGGAAGTGGAGGTAGGGGCTGAGGTGGAGGTGGAGGTAGGGGCTGGGGTGGAGGTGGAGGTAGGGGCTGGGGTGGAAGTGGAGGTAGGGGCTGGGTTGGAGGTGGAGGTAGGGGTTGGAGTTGGAGGTGGAGGTAGGGGCTGAGGTGGAAGTGGAGGTAGGGGCTGGGTTGGAAGTGGAGGTAGGGGCTGGGGTGGAAGTGGAGGTAGGGGCTGAGGTGGAAGTGGAGGTAGGGGCTGGGTTGGAGGTGGAGGTAGGGGCTGGAGTTGGAGGTGGAGGTAGGGGCTGAGGTGGAGGTGGAGGTAGGGGCTGGGTTGGAGGTGGAGGTAGGGGCTGGGTTGGAGGTGGAGGTAGGGGCTGGAGTTGGAGGTGGAGGTAGGGGCTGAGGTGGAAGTGGAGGTAGGGGCTGGGTTGGAGGTGGAGGTAGGGGCTGGGGTGGAGGTGGAGGTAGGGGCTGGGGTGGAGGTGGAGGTAGGGGCTGGGGTGGAGGTGGAGGTAGGGGCTGAGGTGGAAGTGGAGTTAGGGGCTGGGTTGGAAGTGGAGGTAGGGGCTGAGGTGGAAGTGGAGGTAGGGGCTGGGTTGGAAGTGGAGGTAGGGGCTGGGTTGGAAGTGGAGGTAGGGGCTGGGTTGGAAGTGGAGGTAGGGGTTGGAGTTGGAGGTAGGGGCTGGGGTGGATGTGGAGGTAGGGGCTGGGGTGGAAGTGGAGGTAGGGGCTGGGGTGGAGGTGGAGGTAGGGGCTGAGGTGGAAGTGGAGGTAGGGGCTGAGGTGGAAGTGGAGTTAGGGGCTGGGTTGGAAATGGAGGTAGGGGCTGGGGTGGAAGTGGAGGTAGGGGCTGAGGTGGAAGTGGAGGTAGGGGCTGGGGTGGAGGTGGAGGTAGGGGCTGGGGTGGAGGTGGAGGTAGGGGCTGGGGTGGAGGTGGAGGTGGAGGTAGGGGCTGGGGTGGAGGTGGAGGTAGGGGCTGAGGTGGAAGTGGAGGTAGGGGCTGAGGTGGAAGTGGAGGTAGGGGCTGAGGTGGAAGTGGAGGTAGGGGCTGGGGTGGAGGTAGAGGCTGGGGTGGAGGTAGAGGTAGGGGCTGGGGTGGAGGTGGAGGTAGGGGCTGGGGTGGAGGTGGAGGTAGGGGCTGGGGTGGAAGTGGAGGTAGGGGCTGAGGTGGAAGTGGAGGTAGGGGCTGAGGTGGAAGTGGAGGTAGGGGCTGGGGTGGAAGTGGAGGTAGGGGCTGGGGTGGAAGTGGAGGTAGGGGTTGGGGTGGAAGTGGAGGTAGGGGCTGAGGTGGAAGTGGAGGTAGGGGCTGGGGTGGAAGTGGAGGTAGGGGCTGAGGTGGAAGTGGAGGTAGGGGCTGGGTTGGAAGTGGAGGTAGGGGCTGGGGTGGAGGTGGAGGTGGAGGTAGGGGCTGGGATGGAGGTGGAGGTAGGGGCTGGGGTGGAGGTGGAGGTAGGGGCTGGGTTGGAAGTGGAGGTAGGGGCTGAGGTGGAAGTGGAGGTAGGGGCTGGGTTGGAAGTGGAGGTAGGGGCTGGGGTGGAGGTGGAGGTGGAGGTAGGGGCTGGGGTGGAGGTGGAGGTAGGGGCTGGGGTGGAGGTGGAGGTAGGGGCTGAGGTGGAAGTGGAGGTAGGGGCTGAGGTGGAAGTGGAGGTAGGGGCTGGGGTGGAAGTGGAGGTAGGGGCTGAGGTGGAAGTGGAGGTAGGGGCTGGGGTGGAGGTGGAGGTAGGGGCTGGGGTGGAGGTGGAGGTAGGGGCTGAGGTGGAAGTGGAGGTAGGGGCTGGGGTGGAGGTGGAGGTAGGGGCTGGGGTGGAGGTGGAGGTAGGGGCTGAGGTGGAAGTGGAGGTAGGGGCTGGGTTGGAAGTGGAGGTAGGGGCTGGGATGGAAGTGGAGGTAGGGGCTGGGTTGGAAGTGGAGGTAGGGGCTGGGTTGGAAGTGGAGGTAGGGGCTGGGTTGGAAGTGGAGGTAGGGGCTGGGTTGGAAGTGGAGGTAGGGGCTGGGGTGGAAGTGGAGGTAGGGGTTGGAGTTGGAGGTAGGGGCTGGGGTGGAGGTGGAGGTAGGGGCTGGGGTGGAGGTGGAGGTAGGGGCTGAGGTGGAAGTGGAGGTAGGGGCTGGGGTGGAGGTGGAGGTAGGGGCTGGGGTGGAGGTGGAGGTAGGGGCTGAGGTGGAAGTGGAGGTAGGGGCTGGGTTGGAAGTGGAGGTAGGGGCTGGGATGGAAGTGGAGGTAGGGGCTGGGTTGGAAGTGGAGGTAGGGGCTGGGTTGGAAGTGGAGGTAGGGGCTGGGTTGGAAGTGGAGGTAGGGGCTGGGTTGGAAGTGGAGGTAGGGGTTGGAGTTGGAGGTAGGGGCTGGGGTGGAAGTGGAGGTAGGGGCTGGGGTGGAGGTGGAGGTAGGGGCTGAGGTGGAAGTGGAGGTAGGGGCTGGGTTGGAGGTGGAGGTAGGGGCTGAGGTGGAAGTGGAGTTAGGGGCTGGGTTGGAAATGGAGGTAGGGGCTGGGGTGGAAGTGGAGGTAGGGGCTGAGGTGGAAGTGGAGGTAGGGGCTGGGGTGGAGGTGGGGATAGGGGCTGGGGTGGAGGTGGAGGTGGAGGTGGAGGTGGAGGTAGGGGCTGAGTTGGAAGTGGAGGTAGGGGCTGGGTTGGAAGTGGAGGTAGGGGCTGGGGTGGAAGTGGAGGTAGGGGCTGGGGTGTAGGTGGAGGTAGGGGCTGGGGATCACGGTTCCTACTGGTCTCTACATACAGAGCGTGACAATGAGTTGATTATCGTGTGTGTGTGTCCGTCCGCCCGTCCGTCCGCAGAGTGAATGTGGCAGAGGGTTCGGCTGTAAGGGCTGTACAGGAGAAGCTGTTTGCCCACCGCTCAGAACTCATGGCTGCCTTTCAGCAGTATGACACAAGTAACAGTGGTAAGATATTTTTGCAATAACACACACACACTGCCTGCCAGCTAATGACTTAAATGTAAATGTAAATGTTAAAGAACACCCCAAACTCCTATGACATAGTCAGGTTCTGAGATGTGTAGCCACCTTCCATAAATACCACCTGGAACGCGCCCATCATTGTGAATCATTAGTGACTCTGCTGTGTCTGTTCCAGGCTATACCTCTGTCTGTCAGTGAGTTAGACTGTCTGTTTCAGGCTGTATCTCTGTCAGTGAGTTAGACTGTCTGTTCCAGGCTGTATCTCTGTCTGTCAGTGAGTTAGACTGTCTGTTCCAGGTTGTATCTCTGTCAGTGAGTTAGACTGTCTGTTCCAGGCTGTATCTCTGTCAGTGAGTTAGACTGTCTGTTCCAGGCTGTACCTCTGTCAGTGAGTTAGACTGTCTGTTCCAGGCTGTATCTCTGTCAGTGAGTTAGTTAGACTGTCTGTTCCAGGCTGTATATCTGTCAGTGAGTGAGTTAGACTGTCTGTTCCAGGCTGTATCTCTGTCAGTGAGTTAGACTGTCTGTTCCAGGTTGTATCTCTGTCAGTGAGTTAGACTGTCTGTTCCAGGTTGTATCTCTGTCAGTGAGTTAGACTGTCTGTTCCAGGCTGTATCTCTGTCAGTGAGTGGGCCCTGGTGGTGGAGTCAGTCCTGAGACTGGACCTGCCCTGGAGGACTCTGCGCCCGCGCCTGGCACGGCTGGCTCCAGATGGCAGCATCGACTACCAGTCCTGCTTCGAGGACATGGGCCTGGGACAACCCATACCCCAGGTCAGAACCAGGAAGAGACTGATCGATCAATTGATTGATTTTATTTGGCAATCAATAAAGCTGTTGAATAAAGCTGCTCCTTTCACAAAAACTCTCTCTATGTGTTTTGTTCAGGTCACTCCAAACTTGGCTGAAACTCTTTACAGATATCGAACAGACCTTGAGATTATCTTCAACATCATGGACAAAGACCACTCTGGTACATGTTATTCTGATGATGACTATTACAGCTCCTAAGCCTGCTAGTTCACATCATGCTACGTTAACCATTAGCTATTACAGCTCCTAATCCTGCTAGTTCACATCATGCTACATTAACCATTAGCTATTACAGCTCCTAAGCCTGCTAGTTCACATCATGCTACGTTAACCATTAGCTATTACAGCTCCTAAGCCTGCTAGTTCACATCATGCTACGTTAACCATTAGCTATTACAGCTCCTAAGCCTGCTAGTTCACATCATGCTACGTTAACCATTAGCTATTACAGCTACTAAGCCTGCTAGTTCACATCATGCTACGTTAACCATTAGCTATTACAGCTCCTAAGCCTGCTAGTTCACATCATGCTACGTTAACCATTAGCTATTACAGCTCCTAAGCCTGCTAGTTCACATCATGCTACATTAACCATTAGCTATTACAGCTCCTAAGCCTGCTAGTTCACATCATGCTACGTTAACCATTAGCTTGTTAGACAGAAAACCTTTTAGTATTTCTTAGTTTCTCTCACTGTCTCTCCCCATCCAGGTCAGATCTCCATCGAGGAGTTCCGTCAGACCTGGCGTCTGTTTAGTGCTCACCTGGGTGTGGAGGTGGATGACCGGGCCATAGATGAACTGGCTAAGAGTATAGACTTCAACAAGGACGGCAGCATCGACTTCAACGAGTTCCTAGAGGCCTTCAGGGTGGTGCACAAACTGGATGTTAAGGACCAACAGCAGGGCTGAGACAAATCTTGTTGTAGACCTGAAGACTCACATTAGCTACCCGGGCAATGACTTGGCTTTAGCTCAGTGAGCCAACACTGGCAGCAGGGCTGAGAGAACTACAAAGACCAGCGGCTAGGTTGAGAGAACTACAAAGACCAGCGGCTACACAGACCAGCGGCTAGGCTGAGAGATCTACAAAGACCAGCAGCTAGGCTGATAGAACTACAAAGACCAGCAGCTATGCTGAGAGCGAACTACAAAGACCAGCAGCTAGGCTGAGAGCGAACTACAAAGACCAGCAGCTATACTGAGAGCGAACTACAAAGACCAGCAGCTATGCTGAGAGTGAACTACAAAGACCAGCAGCTATGCTGAGAGAGAACTACAAAGACCAGCAGCTAGGCTGAGAGCGAACTACAAAGACCAGCAGCTATGCTGAGAGGTCTACAAAGACCAGCAGCAGGCTTGAGGGGAGCCATGCTCGCCTTGGCTTTAGCTCTGCAGGCTTAAACAGTCTTGTGGTCAACCATACACTCAGTGTAGCACATGCATGAGTCAGGAATATTGTAGATCGAGGAGGTGTGGTCTTCTCCCTGTGGTATAGAACATGTCTCAGAGGAGAACACACTACTCTCACCAGCTACTGATATGGAGACGGACCAACACACGTGAGGTTTCTACAGACAAAGCAGACAAGAGCTCCCCGCGGCATGTCCTAGCTCTGCTCTGCAGAGGTACAGCACTGTGCCCCATCTTTTCTAGGTCTGAGACAGGCCTGTAACTCTGAGACCAGACTGCTACATCCTCTCTTCAGGGTTAAAGGACCAATGCGGACGTTTTAATTTAAAATAAATCTCGATATTAAATAATTTCTGGGTAAGTACCTTACTGTGATTGTTTTCATTAAAATGGTAAAAAATAAACTAAAATAGCGTCTTAGCAAAGAGCTATTTCTCAAGCAAGAATTTAGCTATGACTGTCTGGGAGGGGTCTGGGAAACTGAAAATGATCTGTTATTGGCAGAGAGGTTTCGACGTCTTTCTTATTGTTCTATTAACTAATTTACCTCCTGGTGATGTCACTAGGCAGGCCAAAACCATCCCACCAGAACAGGCTGAAATGTATTTTTAAACACCTCTTACACTTAAGAGGTCATTATCGTAATTTTCTAAATTTGACAGTATTATTCCAACCTCATAAACGCAGCATGTAAAGTGTTGGTCCCATGTTTCATGAAGCTGAAATAAACAATCCCACAAATGTTCCAAGCTTATTTCTCTCAAATTTTGTGCACAAATTTGTTTACATCCTTGTTTAAATCCCTGTTAGTGAGCATTTCTCCTTTGCCAAGATAATCCATCCACCTGACAGGTGTGGCATATCAAGAAGCTGATTAAACAGCATGAACATTACACAGGTGCACCTTGTGCTGGGGGACAATAAAAGGCCACTTTAGAATGTGCCGTTTTGTCACACAACACAGATGTCACAAGTTTTGTGGGAGCGTGTAATTGGCATGCTGACTGCAGGAATGTCCACCAGAGCTGACAGTCCATGATGCTGACATAGAGGTATATGACCATTTCTCAATAAAAACAGTTCATGATCGATCCTGGCATATCATGTCAATAAAAGCATGGACAGGATCTGGTTATTAATTCATTGGGGGGGGTGTACTGTACTGTACATCAAGCTGTCTCACTACAGAAACAGGAGATAGACTAGTGTCCTGTCCAGGGGGTGTACTGTACATCCAGCTGTCTCACTACAGAAACAGGAGATAGACTAGTGTCCTGTCCAGGGGGTGTACTGTACATCCAGCTGTCTCACTACAGAAACGGGTGATAGACTAGTGTCCTGTCCAGGGGGTGTACTGTACATCCAGCTGTCTCACTACAGAAACAGGAGATAGACTAGTGTCCTGTCCAGGGGGTGTACTGTACATCCAGCTGTCTCACTACAGAAACGGGTGATAGACTAGTGTCCTGTCCAGGGGGTGTACTGTACATCCAGCTGTCTCACTACAGAAACGGGTGATAGACTAGTGTCCTGTCCAGGGGGTGTACTGTACATCCAGCTGTCTCACTACAGAAACGGGTGATAGACTAGTGTCCTGTCCAGGGGGTGTACTGTACATCCAGCTGTCTCACTACAGAAACGGGTGATAGACTAGTGTCCTGTCCAGGGGTTGTACTGTACATCCAGCTGTCTCATTACAGAAACAGGTGATAGACTCCTGCTCCTATTGGCTGTTCTATCTCAGACAAGGCTGCCTTATTCTGTATCTACTAGTGAACCAGTAAGTTTGCTGTTATGTTGTATCATGTGATGTGTAGCTTTAAATGCTCTTTACTGGCTGTTTCCTTGACCGTTTCCTTACTCGGTTGGTTCACATTTGTATTCGGTGTGTGTGTGTGTTTGTGCACATGTTTCTGCATGCATGTAGATGTGGGTGTGTATTGGAAGACCCATAATTACAAAGCAATGTGTGAGCACTGTTAAACACACCTCGTACTTCTGACTGACAGGGAGGGAGGGAGGCCAAATGGCAGGACCAGCCTCTCTCAGGAGGGTAGGAGACATTCCACAGGTCTGGTGTTCAGGATCACACACACAAACAGGACAACACACACAGGACAACACAAACAGGACAACACAAACAGGACAACACACAAACAGGACAACACAAACAGGACAACACAAACAGGACAACACACACAGGACAACACAAACAGGATCACACACACAAACAGGACAACACACACAGGACAACACAAACAGGATCACACATGCACGCGAACACACACACACTCAGAACTACACGGTGCCAGAAAATCACAAATACACAGAAAGAGAGGGAGGATGGGAGAGAAGAGGGAAGGGAGGGAGGGAGAGGAAGGGAAAGAGAGAAGAGTATAGAGAGAGGGAGAGAGAAGAGGGAAGGGAGAGAGAGAAAGAGTAGAGCACCTCAGTCTGCTGCAGGGAGAGACCATGGGGCCTCTGACAGGGCTTCTCTCTGCACTAGTCGCTCTGCTATGGACCCTCCCTCCAGGTCAGTCTGTCTACCAGCTGGTTTGGATTTCATCTATTGGATCTGTTGTTTCTGTTAGGTTGGTAAAATGACTTTTGAGATCAATGGGAACTCCTCATGGCATCAGACTGTCTTCATGTTGATCTCTGTTCTGTCTCCAGGGTCATTGGGTGAGGAATGCAGTAGTTTCAGACATCTGGAGAACGGTAGAACATTCTTCCGCTACAGCGGGCTGTATGTGGCGTTCACCTGTAACCCTGGCTATAAGATCCATGGATATAGAACCAACAGCTGTGTGTCTGGACAATGGTCCAGGGAACCTCCTGTGTGTGTTGGTAAGTGACTTGAGTTTGATACATTTATTTCAAGTTACACATCTCTCTCTCTCAATTTCTCAATAGCAAGGTTATGCTCACTGAGTCTGTACGTAGTCAAAGCTTTCCTTAAGTTTGGGTCAGTCACAGTGGACTGGTATTCTGCCACTGTGTACTCTCTGTTTAGGGCCAAATAGCATTCTAGTTTGCTCTGTTTTTTTGTGAATTCTTTCCAATGGGTCAAGTAGTTATCTTTTTGTTTTCTCATGATTTGGTTGTGTCTAATTGCGTTGCAGTCCTGTGACTCTTCTCCAGGTTCATGGGTGGCGAAGACGTGGATGTGGACTAAGGCAGCGCCACGCACCTCTCTGATTCAGAGGGGTTGGGTTAAATATGGAAGACACATTTCAGTTGAATACATTCAGTTGGACAACTGACTAGGTATCCCCCTTTCCCTCTGTAGGTGATGGCTTTGTTATGGAAGGTTAGGGACTTGCTTCCTTTTAGGTGGTAGTAGAATTTAACGTCTCTTTTCTGGATTTTGATCATTAGCGGGTATCGGCCTAATTCTGCTCTGCATGCATTATTTGGTGTTTTACGTTGTACACAGAGGATATTTTAGCAGAATTCTGCATGCAGTCTCAATTTGATGTTTGTCACATTTTGTAAATTCTTGGTTGGTGAGCGGACCCCAGACCTCACAACCATAAAGGGCAATGGATTCTATAACTGATTCAAGTATTTTTAGCCAGATCCTAATTGGTATGTCGAATTTTATGTTCCTTTTGATGGCATAGAAGGCAATTCTTGTCTTGTCTCTCAGATTGTTCACAGCTTTGTGGAAGTTACCTTGTGGCGCTGATGTTTAGGCCAGGGTATGTATAGTTTCTTGTGTGCTCTAGGGCAACGGTGTCTAGATGGAATTTGTATTTGTTGTCCTGGCAACTGGACCTTCTTTGGAACACCACATTTTTTGTCTTACTGAGATTTACTGTCAGGGCCCAGGTCTGACAGAATCTGTGCAGAATATCTAGGTGCTGCTGTAGGCCCTCCTTGGTTGGTGACAGAAGCACCAGATCATCAGCAAACGGTAGACATTTGACTTCAGAGTTTAGTAGGGTGAGGCCGGGTGCTGCAGACTGTTCTAGTGCCCTCGCCAAGTCGTTGATATATATGTTGAAGAGGGTGGGGCTTAAACTGCATCCCTGTCTCACCCCACGGCCCTGTGGAAAGAAATGTGCGTGTTTTTTGCCAATTTTAAATGCACACTTGTTGTTTGTAATGTCGTATGTTTTTCCCCCAACACCATTTTCCATCAATTTGTATAGCAGACCCTCATGCCAAATTGAGTCAAAAGCTTTTTTGAAATCAACAAAGCATGAGAAGACTTTGCCTTTGTTTTGGTTTGTTTGTTTGTCAATTAGGGTGTGCAGGGTGAATACGTGGTCTGTTGTACGGTAATTTAGTAGAAAGCCAATTTGACATTTGCTCAGTACATTGTTTTCACTGAGGAAATGTACGAGTTGAGCTGTTAAATCTCCCTCTTTTGCTCTCTCTCTCAATTCAATTTAAGGGGCTTTATCGGCATGGGAAATATGTGTTTGCATTGCCAAAGCAAGTGAAATGGATGAACAAAAGTGAAATAAACATAAAATGAACAGTAAATATTACACTCACAAAAGTTCCAAAAGAATAAAGACATTTCAAATGTCATATGTTTATATACAGTGTTGTAGCGATGTGAAAATAGTTAAAGTACAAAAGGGAAAATAAATAAATATAGGTTGTATTTACAATGGTGTTTGTTCTTCACTAGTTGCCCTTTTTTGTGTGGCAACAGGTCACAAATCTTGCTGCTGTGATGTCACACTGTGGCATTTCACCCAATAGATATGGGAGTTTATCAACATTGGATTTCTCTCTCTTTCTTTCTCTTCTAATCTGTGTTGAATCTCCTGTGTGTGTATTCCAGCCTCTGGGTGTCTCAGCCCAGGGGATCTCCTACAGGGGGTTACCAGTGTGACAGAGGACGGGTCCTGGGTTCACTTCAGCTGTGATGCTGGCTACAGGCTCTATGGACACTCACTGCTCTACTGCAAGGGCCAGAACTGGAACGGCACCAGGCCTGTCTGCAAGGGTGAGAGACTTGACTTACTGACTTAGTCCTCTTTGCCCCCTTGGTGAGCGTCCACCGTGGCCCTCCACCTCTCTCTTTTCAGTGTGAGGCCTGAGAGTGAGACAGCTGTAGATTACTATCAGCATGGTATTCTACAGTAGGCTACCTCCTTCATGTGGACAAATTATAAAACATACCCTGTAATCTGATTTTTACCCTGCCTTAAGATGTCTCCTGGTATTGATCCTACTATGTGTCTCTCCCCTCCTAGAGTCTGATGATGTCTCCTGGTATTGATCCTCCTCTGTGTCTCTCCCCTCCTAGAGTCTGATGATGTCTCCTGGTATTGATCCTCCTCTGTGTCTCTCCCCTCCTAGAGTCTGATGATGTCTCCTGGTATTGATCCTCCTCTGTGTCTCTCCCCTCCTAGAGTCTGATGATGTCTCCTGGTATTGATCCTCCTCTGTGTCTCTCCCCTCCTAGAGTCTGATGATGTCTCCTGGTATTGATCCTCCTCTGTGTCTCTCCCCTCCTAGAGTCTGATGATGTCTCCTGGTATTGATCCTCCTCTGTGCCTCTCCCCTCCTAGAGTCTGATGATGTCTCCTGATCCTCCTCTGTGTCTCTCCCCTCCTAGAGTCTGATGATGTCTCCTGGTATTGATCCTCCTCTGTGTCTCTCCCCTCCTAGAGTCTGATGATGTCTCCTGGTATTGATCCTCCTCTGTGTCTCTCCCCTACTAGAGTCTGATGATGTCTCCTGATCCTCCTCTGTGCCTCTCCCCTCCTAGAGTCTGATGATGTCTCCTGATCCTCCTCTGTGTCTCCCCCCTCCTAGAGTCTGATGATGTCTCCTGGTATTGATCCTCCTCTGTGTCTCTCCCCTCCTAGAGTCTGATGATGTCTCCTGGTATTGATCCTCCTCTGTGTCTCTCCCCTACTAGAGTCTGATGATGTCTCCTGATCCTCCTCTGTGCCTCTCCCCTCCTAGAGTCTGATGATGTCTCCTGATCCTCCTCTGTGTCTCTCCCCTCCTAGAGTCTGATGATGTCTCCTGGTATTGATCCTCCTCTGTGTCTCTCCCCTCCTAGAGTCTGATGATGTCTCCTGGTATTGATCCTCCTCTGTGTCTCTCCTCTCCTAGAGTCTGATGATGTCTCCTGGTATTGATCCTCCTCTGTGTCTCTCCCCTACTAGAGTCTGATGATGTCTCCTGATCCTCCTCTGTGTCTCTCCCCTCCTAGAGTCTGATGATGTCTCCTGGTATTGATCCTCCTCTGTGCCTCTCCCCTCCTAGAGTGATGATGTCTCCTGGTATTGATCCTCCTCTGTGTCTCTCCCCTCCTAGAGTCTGATGATGTCTCCTGGTATTGATCCTCCTCTGTGTCTCTCCCCTCCTAGAGTCTGATGATGTCTCCTGATCCTCCTCTGTGTCTCTCCCCTCCTAGAGTCTGATGATGTCTCCTGGTATTGATCCTCCTCTGTGCCTCTCCCCTCCTAGAGTCTGATGATGTCTCCTGATCCTCCTCTGTGTCTCTCCCCTCCTAGAGTCTGATGATGTCTCCTGATCCTCCTCTGTGTCTCTCCCCTCCTCGAGTCTGATGATGTCTCCTGATCCTCCTCTGTGTCTCTCCCCTCCTAGAGTCTGATGATGTCTCCTGGTATTGATCCTCTTCTGTGTCTCTCCCCTCCTAGAGTCTGATGATGTCTCCTGGTATTGATCCTCCTCTGTGCCTCTCCCCTCCTAGAGTCTGATGATGTCTCCTGGTATTGATCCTCCTCTGTGTCTCTCCCCTCCTAGAGTCTGATGATGTCTCCTGGTATTGATCCTCCTCTGTGTCTCTCCCCTACTAGAGTCTGATGATGTCTCCTGGTATTGATCCTCCTCTGTGTCTCTCCCCTCCTAGAGTCTGATGATGTCTCCTGGTATTGATCCTCCTCTGTGTCTCTCCCCTCCTAGAGTCTGATGATGTCTCCTGGTATTGATCCTCCTCTGTGTCTCTCCCCTACTAGAGTCTGATGATGTCTCCTGGTATTGATCCTCCTCTGTGTCTCTCCCCTACTAGAGTCTGATGATGTCTCCTGATCCTCCTCTGTGCCTCTCCCCTCCTAGAGTCTGATGATGTCTCCTGATCCTCCTCTGTGTCTCTCCCCTCCTAGAGTCTGATGATGTCTCCTGATCCTCCTCTGTGCCTCTCCCTCCTAGAGTCTGATGATGTCTCCTGATCCTCCTCTGTGTCTCTCCCCTCCTAGAGTCTGATGATGTCTCCTGATCCTCCTCTGTGCCTCTCCCCTCCTAGAGTCTGATGATGTCTCCTGATCCTCCTCTGTGCCTCTCCCTCCTAGAGTCTGATGATGTCTCCTGATCCTCCTCTGTGTCTCTCCCCTCCTAGAGTCTGATGATGTCTCCTGGTATTGATCCTCCTCTGTGTCTCTCCCCTCCTAGAGTCTGATGATGTCTCCTGGTATTGATCCTCCTCTGTGCCTCTCCCCTCCTAGAGTCTGATGATGTCTCCTGATCCTCCTCTGTGTCTCTCCCCTCCTAGAGTCTGATATGATGAGTTCATGGAAGCAGAAGGAGCCAGCCGTCCCGATGCCCAGGATCCAGAGCCAGAACCTTGACGTGCTGTCTGCTCTGAAGAACCACCTACGGCTTCACTACAGTACCATCGCTAACACCGCCTCCAAGGATGTCTTCTTCAAGCCCGTGTTGCTGGCCAACGCACCACCTAAAGACCCCCAGACCCACCTAAAAGACCCAGACTCCATAGACCGCAGCCCCAAAGCTAACCTTGTGGAGGAGATTTTGAAAGACACCAGGGATCTAACAGACAGAGAAGGGGCCCGTGAGAAGCCCACTAGACCTCAGGCCTCCACATCCTCCTCTGCTACTACAGAGGCCATTACTTCCACATCCAGCCTGCCGGTCACTGAAGGGTATTGGCACCAGGGGACCTCCGTAGCCCAGGCTGAGCAGGAGGATTCATTACCCAGGAAGGAGGTGCTGACAGGGGCCACCCAGTTAGAGCCTGGCCAGGGCGTTATGGAGCCAGCAGATGTGAGCAGCACAGACACACAGGAGCTCAGTGAGTCCAGCACAGACACACAGGAGCTCAGTGAGTCCAGCACAGACACACAGGAGCTCAGTGAGTCCAGCACAGACACACAGGAGCTCAGTGAGTCCAGCACAGACACACAGGAGCCCAGTGAGTCCAGCACAGACACACAGGAGCTCAGTGAGTCCAGCACAGACACACAGGAGCCCCGTCCTCAGAGACCCACTGAGACAAGCTCCACAAGCTTCATCAACTCTATCAACACCACCAGCCACTGGGTCAATGGAACAGACATGTATGGTCATCACATCCAAGTGAAGGAGACTGCATCATTATCTGATGATGATGATGACGATGGTGGTGAAACTCATCAACACAACGTGACCTCTCCGGATCTGGCATCAAACGGGTCCTCACAGGACAATGAAACCGACACAAGTGACAGTCATCACAGTCAGGCGAGCGAGACATCGCCATCACCATTGTCCGGTGATGATGGTGAAACGTCTCGATACAATGGGACCTCAAAATATCTGGCTTTGAACAGGTCAGAGCAGCATCTTATTCAGGGTGCTACAGACACAGAGGAGCTGCCCAGGCCTGTGACCCTAAACAGGCGTCCGCTGTGCCCTTACCCTCCCCTGCCAGCTCATGGCACCTTCTACTTCCGTACGGTAGACAACCCCGGTCCCCGGGACTACAAACACTACATCCAGTACGCCTGCTATGCAGGGTACACACTGGCCCACGGGGATATCCACAGCTACTGTCTACAGGCTGGACGGTGGAGTGGTATCACACCTGTCTGCTTGGGTAAGTCACTGCACTATCCTTCCCCATTGTGATGCCTCTACAGATTCTCTACTACCAAATTGAAGAGCTACAGAAGACCATAGAAGCTTTGTTCACCTCATCGACTGTGTCCTCTGTGTTTGGGCAGGTGAGAAGTAAAGAGTCCCTGTACTTAACCCTGTTAGTTGCTGTGTGGAGATGAGGTGTAGAGATGGTGTGTGGAGATGATGTGTGGAGATGATGTGTATAGATGAGGTGTATAGATGAGGTGTAGAGAGGATGTGTGGAGATGATGTGTATAGATGAGGTGTAGAGATGAGGTGTAGAGAGGGTGTGTGGAGATGATGTGTATAGATGAGGTGTAGAGATGAGGTGTATAGATGAGGTGTAGAGAGGATGTGTGGAGATGATGTGTATAGATGATGTGTATAGATGAGGTGTAGAGATGAGGTGTAGAGAGGATGTGTGGAGATGATGTGTGGAGATGATGTGTATAGATGAGGTGTATAGATGAGGTGTATAGAGGATGTGTATAGATGATGTGTGTGGAGAGGTGTGTGGAGAGGTGTGTGGAGATGATGTGTGGAGATGATGTGTGGAGATGCTGTGTAGAGATGATGTGTGTGAAGAGGTGTGTGGAGATGATCAAATGTATTTATATAGCCCTTCTTACATCAGCTGATATCTCAAAGTGCTGTACAGAAACCCAGCCTAAAACCCCAGCAAGCAATGCAGGTGTAGAAGCACGGTGGCTAGGAAAAACTCCCTAGAAAGGCCAAAACCTAGGAAGAAACCTAGAGAGGAACCAGGCTATGAGGGGTGGCCAGTCCTCTTCTGGCTGTGCCGGGTGGAGATTATAACAGAACATGGCCAAGATGTTCAAATGTTCATAAATGACCAGCATGGTCAAATAATAATAATCACAGTAGTTGTCGAGGGTGCAGTCTTTTCATAGCTGATCATTGAGAGTATCTCTACCGCTCCTGCTGTCTCTAGAGAGTTGAAAACAGCAGATCTGGGACAGGTAGCACGTCCGGTGAACAGGTCAGGGTTCCATAGCCGCAGGCAGAACAGTTGAAACTGGAGCAGGAGCACGACCAGGTGGACTGGGGACAGCAAGGAGTCATCATGCCAGGTAGTCCTAGTAGATATGTGATATAGATGATGTGTGGAGATGTTTATATATGATGTATAGATGATGTGTAGAAGTGATGTGTATTGAATATGTGTTTATATATGATGTGTAGATATGTGTATAGATGTGTGTTAGGAGAGAAAGAGGTAATGAAAGGAGACGTGTGCAGCTCTCTCTGTTTTCTACATTTTACCTCAGTGACATCAGAATATCTGTTACACGCATCATCTCTCAGTAACCGACTAACTGAGTGACTGACTGGCAGACTGAGTGGAATCACCAGGAAGTCAGTGCTGTGCTTGGTAGACTGTGGCAGCCGGTCCCAATTCACTTCTTTCCCCTTCCTCTTGGAACTAACTCTTTGATGGGTAGGGAGTGGATTGGGACCAGCTGTGGTTGTTGGAAGACAGTCCTATTTTAAATTGCTGGGGCTCAGTTAAGGTAAAGTCTAAATGCAGAAGTGGCCAGCCCTACTCCTGGAGAACTACCCTCCTGCAGGGTCTTTATTCCAGCCCTACTCCTGGAGAACTACCCTCCTGCAGGGTCTTTATTCCAGCCCTACTCCTGGAGAACTACCCTCCTGCAGGGTCTTTATTCCAGCCCTACTCCTGGAGAACTACCTTCCTGCAGGGTCTTTATTCCAGCCCTACTCCTGGAGAACTACCCTCCTGCAGGGTCTTTATTCCAGCCCTACTCCTGGAGAACTACCCTCCTGCAGGGTCTTTATTCCAGCCCTACTCCTGGAGAACTACCTTCCTGCAGGGTCTTTATTCCAGCCCTACTCCTGGAGAACTACCTTCCTGCAGGGTCTTTATTCCAGCCCTACTCCTGGAGAACTACCTTCCTGCAGGGTCTTTATTCCAGCCCTACTCCTGGAGAAATACCCTCCTGCAGGGTCTTTATTCCAGCCCTACTCCTGGAGAAATACCCTCTTGCAGGGTCTTTATTCCAGCCCTACTCCTGGAGAACTACCTTCCTGCAGGGTCTTTATTCCAGCCCTACTCCTGGAGAACCACCCTCCCGCAGGGTCTTTATTCCAGCCCTACTCCTGGAGAGTTACCCTCCTGCAGGGTCTTTATTCCAGCCCTACTCCTGGAGAAATACCCTCCTGCAGGGTCTTTATTCCAGCCCTACTCCTGGAGAGTTACCCTCCTGCAAGGTCTTTATTCTAGCCCTACTCCTGGAGAGGCACCCTCCTGCAGGGTTTTTATTCCAGCCCTACTCCTGGAGAACTACCCTCCTGCAGGGTCTTTATTCCAGCCCTACTCCTGGAGAACTACCCTCCTGCATGGTCTTTATTCCAGCCCTACTCCTGGAGAACTACCCTCCCGCAGGGTCTTTATTCCAGCCCTACTCCTGGAGAACTACCCTCCTGCAGGGTCTTTATTCCAGCCCTACTCCTGGAGAGTTACCCTCCTGCAAGGTCTTTATTCTAGCCCTACTCCTGGAGAGGCACCCTCCTGCAGGGTTTTTATTCCAGCCCTACTCCTGGAGAGTCACCCTCCTGCAGGGTCTTTATTCCAGCCCTACTCCTGGAGAGTCACCCTCCTGCAGGGTCTTTATTCCAGCCCTACTCCTGGAGAGTGACCCTCCTGCAGGGTCTTTATTCCAGCCCTACTCCTGGAGAGGCACCCTCCTGCAGGGTCTTTATTCCAGCCCTACTCCTGGAGAGTCACCCTCCTGCAGGGTCTTTATTCCAGCCCTACTCCTGGAGAGTCACCCTCCTGCAGGGTCTTTATTCCAGCCCTACTCCTGGAGAGGCACCCTCCTGCAGGGTCTTTATTCCAGCCCTACTCCTGGAGAACTACCCTCCTGCAGGGTCTTTATTCCAGCCCTACTCCTGGAGAGGCACCCTCCTGCAGGGTCTTTATTCCAGCCCTACTCCTGGAGAACTACCCTCCTGCAGGGTCTTTATTCCAGCACTACTCCTGGAGAGTCAACCTCCTGCAGGGTCTTTATTCCAGCCCTACTCCTGGAGAGTTACCCTCCTGCAGGGTCTTTATTCCAGCCCTACTCCTGGAGAGTCACCCTCCTGCAGGGTCTTTATTCCAGCCCTACTCCTGGAGAGGAACCCTCCTGCAGGGTCTTTATTCCAGCCCTACTCCTGGAGAGGCACCCTCCTGCAGGGTCTTTATTCCAGCCCTACTCCTGGAGAGTTACCCTCCTGCAGGGTCTTTATTCCAGCACTACTCCTGGAGAGTCACCCTCCTGCAGGGTCTTTATTCCAGCCCTACTCCTGGAGAGTCACCCTCCTGCAGGGTCTTTATTCCAGCCCTACTCCTGGAGAGTCACCCTCCTGCAGGGTCTTTATTCCAGCCCTACTCCTGGAGAAATACCCTCCTGCAGGGTCTTTATTCCAGCCCTACTCCTGGAGAGTTACCCTCCTGCAGGGTCTTTATTCCAGCCCTACTCCTGGAGAGGCACCCTCCTGCAGGGTCTTTATTCCAGCCCTACTCCTGAAGAGTCACCCTCCTGCAGGGTCTTTATTCCAGCCCTACTCCTGGAGAGTTACCCTCCTGCAGGGTCTTTATTCCAGCCCTACTCCTGGAGAACTACCCTCCTGCAGGGTCTTTATTCCAGCCCTACTCCTGGAGAACTACCCTCCTGCAGGGTCTTTATTTCAGCCCTACTCCTGGAGAAATACCCTCCTGCAGGGTCTTTATTCCAGCCCTACTCCTGGAGAGTTACCCTCCTGCAGGGTCTTTATTCCAGCCCTATCATAACACATACAGCCTGCACACCTGCTATAGTCCTATACAGAATCACAATCACCTTTATTCACCAAGCACATTTACATATACCAAACATTTGACCCAGTGAAATGTTACCAGATAATAAACAGAATATACAGACAGACAGGATATACACAAAAAAATGTAATACAGACATGAGACACTGACTTCCCCATCTCTAACCTCTGACCTCTCACCCTAGAGGTGACGCCCTGCGCCCTGAACAATGGAGGCTGTTCCCAGCTGTGTAGTGTGAACCAGGAACAAGCTCAGTGTCACTGCAGACCAGGCTTCACCCTGTTAGAGGACCACCGTACCTGTAGAGGTCAGTAAAACAATCCATCGAGGTGAGAGACGAAGTGACTGTGTTTGAGCCCAGGGTCTCCTGTGCGACACAAGACAGTGTTCACCCATTGCGCTAAAGCCGTAGCAAGTAACGCAAGTACTCATGGGACATGTTTCACTGAAACAACTGGTGCAAGAGCTACTACACATACACTATGCTTTGTGGTAGAAATAAGTATTTAACTTTATGAGCCCAAAACCACTAGTCAGTGTTGTGTTTGTGCTCCTCCTTGTTGGGGGGAGGTCAAATGTCTTGTTTTTGTTGCCTTGACTACCTAAGATGTCTTCCTCCACAGTCTCTGACTAGCCAAGATGTCTTCTGTCCACAGCCTCTGACTAGTCAAGATGTCTTCTGTCCACAGCCTCTGACTAGTCAAGATGTCTTCTGTCCACAGCCTCTGACTAGTCAAGATGTCTTCTGTCCACAGTCTCTGACTAGCCAAGATGTCTTCCTCCACAGTCTCTGACTAGCTACGATGTCTTCCTCCACAGTCTCTGACTAGCCAAATGTCTTCTGTCCACAGCCTCTGACTAGTCAAGATGTCTTCCTCCACAGTCTCTGACTAGCCAAGATGTCTTCCTCCACAGTCTCTGACTAGCCAAGATGTCTTCTGTCCACAGCCTCTGACTAGTCAAGATGTCTTCTGTCCACAGCCTCTGACTAGCCAAGATGTCTTCCTCCACAGTCTCTGACTAGCCAAGATGTCTTCTGTCCACAGTCTCTGACTAGCCAAGATGTCTTCCTCCACAGTCTCTGACTAGCCAAGATGTCTTCCTCCACAGTCTCTGACTAGCCAAGATGTCTTATGTCCACAGTCTCTGACTAGTCCAGATGTCTTCCTCCACAGTCTCTGACTAGTCAAGATGTCTTCCTCCACAGTCTCTGACTAGCCAATATGTCTTCCTCCACAGTCTCTGACTAGCCAAGATGTCTTCCTCCACAGTCTCTGACTAGCCAAGATGTCTTCCTCCACAGTCTCTGACTAGCCAAGATGTCTTCCTCCACAGTCTCTGACTAGCCAAGATGTCTTCCTCCACAGTCTCTGACTAGCCAAGATGTCTTCCTCCACAGTCTCTGACTAGTCAAGATGTCTTCCTCCACAGTCTCTGTATAAAGAACAGCTGTAGTGTCTGCACCGACAGGGTCTACCATGTGATCATGATGCCCCCTAAATTCAATGATGTTTTTACAGCCTGAGAATCCCCCATTTAGAGCTATACATTCTTAATCCATAACATCTTTAACACTCTGATCACAAGGCAGCACTGCAGAGGGACAAGCTTCAGCATGAGGAAAGACCCCGTTAATATGTTTCATGAGCTCTGTTCCACGGTGCACCTACAAAGTAGTCTCTTGTGACAGCTGGACATTTGGTTTTGGGTGTGGAGTAAATAACTTGGGTCAAATGATCCACCTTAAAAAGGTTGAAATTGGCTTCTGTTAAAAAAGTGTTTAGCTGTTGAGAAATACTTTCTCACTCGTTCTATTTCCCCTCAACAGTTTATTTCCAGGTAGTAACCCATCATTTGCGTCTCAGAATAAAGTACTAGCATGATTCACTGTCTATAGACAGGTGGTTGAATAAACAGGTGGTTTTTCTCCTGTAGACAGAGCTGACTATCACAATATCAACACATGCTATAATCTGTCTGACTCAGACAGGCATACCATAGAGCAGAGATAAATATTCATTTACACATTCCAATAACACAGCAGTGGTGTAAACACACACACACACACATCTACACACACACACACACACACACACACACACACACACACACACACACACACACACACACACACACACACACACACACACACACACACACACACACACACACACACACACACACACACACACAGCTACAGGTGCTCTCCTGGGAAACAGCAGCAGCTCAACTAGCAGGTACAGTAGTTGATATATCTTCCTGAGTTGTTTCCCACATGCTGCAGCTTCCTCTATAAGCCAGATGTTTTTCTCCCAGTCTGTTAGTCTCTTTATTTGTCATATTGAAACGGGGCCAGACCACTGAGACCAGACCACTGAGACCAGACCACTGAGACCAGACCACTGAGACCAGACCACTGAGACCAGGGCTGCAGATCAAATCAGTAGAACAGAAGAGGTGGATGTTAGCTAATACATACTGTTGTCGCAGCAGAACACTGAACACGATCAAAACAAAAGGCCATCATCACCTTTGTCGTACATGAAAGCCAACGGTGCATGCCTGGTCTCCATGGTAATGAGGTGTGCCAGAGCGAGAGAAAATGAGAGACGGAGAGAATCAAAGCGAGAGAGAGCTGCTCTACTCTTTCATCTCAGGGCCTTTGTGACATCAGCATCAGACAGGCCACTTTCCTAATTGTGTGTGTGTTCCTGTGCGTACGCACGAACGTGTGTTTAAACACATACCTGTGTGTGTCCTCGGTGCAGATGTGGATGAGTGTGTGGAGGGCCAGCAGCAACAGCACTGCCAGCAGACCTGCGTCAACACCTTTGGCTCGTTCCGCTGCTCTTGCCCCTACGGACACGTCCTGGCCGGGGACGGAAGGGCCTGTGTGGCTGAGTGTCCAGCAGGGTACAGGAAACAACCCTCAACCACAATACCTGGAGGAAACTCGTCCAGAAAGGAGTGTGTAGGTAGGAGACACTGGGATGCCGTAGGTTTAGCAGAAATGAATAGAATGCCACAACTTTTAATTAGACTAGTGGAATATCTCTCTCTTAATTACCCTCGCGGAAATCGAATTAGCATAATCCTCCCATAAAAATCGATAAAGTTATGCTAGAGACATCTCAATCCACCACATCAGCCGATGTCGCACTTCTGCATCTGGGGTGAAAGGTGACAGAGCTAGAGCGGTGTTTGTCAGACCATGAGGCATCTGGGGTGAAAGGTGACAGAGCTAGAGCGGTGTTTGTCAGACCATGAGACATCTGGGGTGAAAGGTGACAGAGCTAGAGCGGTGTTTGTCAGACCATGAGACATCTGGGGTGAAAGGTGACAGAGATAGAGCGGTGTTTGTCAGACCATGAGGCATCCCGAAAATCGGTCTCTCAAAATATCGTCTGTAGCGTCCGAACACCTCTATGGAAAGATTAAACTCAAGAACATGATGGGGTTCTCCCTTTTGCTCTATGACCCCCACAAGCATCTTGGGACTCCTCTGAACTTGGTACAGACGATCTGCCAACTTGTAGCCCAAATCCAAACGGTTTGGGCTACAAACTAATATGACCCCTCTGTGGAAAGGTGAGACTCTCACAAACACGTATTTTGAGCTACAACGCTCACAAGACTCTTCTCACGGGTCCCCAGTACCAGTTGAAAAAGTTTATGGAAATATACAATACCAGCCAAAAGTTTGGACACCTACTCATTCAAGGGTTTTTCTTTATTTTTTTAAACTATTTTCTACATTGTAGAATAATAGTGAAGACATCAAAACTATGAAATAACACATGGAATAATGTAGTAACCCAAAAAGTTGTAAAAAATCTAAATATATTTTAGATTTTAGATTCTTCAAAGTAGCCACCCTTTGACTTGATGACAGCTTTGCACACTCTTGACATTCTCTCAAGTAGCTTCATGAAGAATGTTTTTCCAACAGTCTTGAAGGAGTTCCCACATATGCTGAGCACTTGTTGGCTTCTTTTCCCTCACTATGCGGTCCAACTCATCCCAAACCATCTCAATTGGGTTGAGGTTGGGTGATTGTGGAGGCCAGGTCAATTCAAGGCACACTTAACCAGCATGGCTACCACAGCATTCTGCAGCAATACACCATCCCATCTGGTTTGCGCTTAGTGGGACTATAATTTGTTTTTCAACAGGACAATGACCCAAAACACACCTCCAGGCTGTGTAAGGGCTATTTGACCAAGAAGGATAGTGATGGAGTGCTGCATCAGATGACCTGGCCTCCACAATTACCCGACCTCAACCCAATTGAGATGGTTTGGGATGAGTTGGACCGCAAAGTGAGGGAAAAGCAGCCCAAAAGTGCTCAGCATATGTGAGAACTCCTTCAAGACTGTTGGAAAAGCATTCCAGGTGAAGCTGGTTGAGAGAATGCCAAGTGTGTGCAAAGCTGTCATCAAGGCAAAGGGTGGCTACTTTGAAGAATCTGAAATATAAAATACATTTTGATTTTTATAACACTTTGTTTTGTTTACTACATGATTCCATATGTGTTATTTCATAGTGTTGATGTCTTCACTATTATTCTACAATGTAGAAAATAGTAAAATTTAAAAAAAAAACTGGAATGAGTAGGTGTGTCCAAACTTTTGACTGGTACTGTATATATTTTTATACCTCAAGGGGTCTTAAAATACAAAATCAAATAACTAAATGATCCTCGGTATGACCTTCTTAAAACAATTCCATGTAGCTTAGTGGAATCAATAGAAAATAGATACAACGATGTCATTCAGCAAACAAAATGTGTACGGCGATCAGGTTGTCTTCAACTGCTGGAATGACACGGATCCTTTTACAGACATCAATGAATGTGAGGAGCCAGAGGTCGGTGTACCTGGACACAGGTGTCAGTGGAAGTGTGTGAACCTGCCTGGCTCCCACCGCTGTATCTGTCCCAGAGGCTACAAACTGGACTCAGACAGACACCACTGCAGAGGTGAGATAGATACACATCCATACCCACACTAATACCCACACTAATACCCACACTAATACACACACTAATACCCACACTAATACACACACTAATACACACACACACACACTAATACCCACACTAATACCCACACTAATACCCACACTAATACCCACACTAATACACACACACACACACACACACTAATACCCACACTAATACACACATCCATACCCACACTAATACACACACACACACGACATAAATTGATTAAACGGAAGTCTTTTGACAAATCTACGATCACAAATCACTTCCAATGATATTTTTCTGACCAGCCCCGTTTCATCAACAGATAATGATATTTTTCTGACTAGCCCCGTTTCATCAACAGATATCAATGATATTTTTCTGACCAGCCCCGTTTCATCAACAGATATCAATGATATTTTTCTGACCAGCCCCGTTTCATCAACAGATAATGATATTTTTCTGACCAGCCCCGTTTCATCAACAGATAATGATATTTTTCTGACCAGCCCCGTTTCATCAACAGATAATGATATTTTTCTGACCGGCCCCGTTTCATCAACAGATACCAATGAGTGCAGCCGTAAGAATGGGGGCTGCTCTCACCTGTGCCTGAACCATAAAGGAAGTTACCAGTGTTCCTGTCCTGCCTCTCACCGCCTCTCCCCCTACAGTAGGAAGAAGTGTCAGCCAAGGAAAGACCTGCAGAGTAATGTGTAGCAGAGATGGTGTGGAGATCATTTAAAATGTAATTTATTCTACTGCTTCTACCGTCCCTCTGTTCCTCCTTTGAACAATGACTTCCACAATTGAATCTACATTTTGTCACTTCATTTTGCAGACAATAGGGACAGGCGTTAGATTTTTTTTTGTCAAATCATTGAGAACAGTATAAGAATAAACTGTGTTTAAAATATTATTGTCATATTCAGAACATATCTGTAACATTGATAGAGGCTTGTACTGCATTATACAGACATATAGCTGAAGAGAAACCAGAACACGTTATTAGTTTAGGGATTTAATCGATGCCATTTAAATATATTTCCTTCAAATGATTACATGTTGTTTTACAAGGTAGTGTGAATGAATGAGTGAAACCATGGTGTCAGACACTGTTATAATAGATTTATAGAATTGATCCCCTCAAAATGTCCTCAACTTGGTCCACGTGTCAAAATGTTCTCAACTACAGACTTATAACATGGTCATTTCATGGCCAGGAATATCAAATGTAATTTAAAGTGACAGTATTAATTGATTAAAGTGACAGTATTAATTGTAATTTAGTCTGTTATATAAACGGTCATAGTACTTTTTAAAAATAAATTATTTCTCTGTATCCACTATATTTATAGTCTCTATGGAAATGTACTCTTTTTAATATATATATATATATAAAATAAAGTTAGACACAAAAACAGAACAGTTTCAGCCTCAGTCGTCCTTAACTGCAGAACAGATTCTCCCTTTCCTTATGGTCTCAGCTATAAGCCTGCTAGGATGCTAATGTCTAACACACTCTGTTGTACAGGATGTATACGGCTAGGATGCTAATGTCTAACACACTCTGTTGTACAGGATGTATACGGCTGGGATGCTAATGTCTAACACACTCTGTTGTACAGGATGTATACGGCTGGGATGCTAATGTCTAACACACTCTGTTGTACAGGATGTATACGGCTGGGATGCTAATGTCTAACACACTCTGTTGTACAGGATGTATACGGCTGGGATGCTAATGTCTAACACACTCTGTTGTACAGGATGTATACGGCTGGGATGCTAATGTCTAACACACTCTGTTGTACAGGATGTATACGGCTGGGATGCTAATGTCTAACACACTCTGTTGTACAGGATGTATACGGCTAGGATGCTAATGTCTAACACACTCTGTTGTACAGGATGTATACGGCTAGGATGCTAATGTCTAACACACTCTGTTGTACAGGATGTATACGGCTAGGATGCTAATGTCTAACACACTCTGTTGTACAGGATGTATACGGCTAGGATGCTAATGTCTAACACACTCTGTTGTACAGGATGTATACGGCTAGGATGCTAATGTCTAACACACTCTGTTGTACAGGATGTATACGGCTGGGATGCTAATGTCTAACACACTCTGTTGTACAGGATGTATACGGCTGGGATGCTAATGTCTAACACACTCTGTTGTACAGGATGTATACGGCTGGGATGCTAATGTCTAACACACTCTGTTGTACAGGATGTATACGGCTAAAGGCTGAATATGGGATGAACCGCTGTTGGACTGATTCAACCATGTTATATATAATCACATTGCCATTATTTTACTTCACAGATAAGCACACATTCACATTAGCAGCTATGAAGGCCTTGCTGACATGCTCCGGGTACATATGGATAAATGTACAGTATTTGTGACACATACAGTGGTGATGGTGAGCAACACTTGAGATAACACGAGAGGTACATTTTACAGTGGTATTAAAGGTACACGGGCAGCTGCAGTACTTCAACACGGGACAACATAGTAACTCCTGGATATGTTTATATTCCCACAAGACAGGGTGAGACACTGATACAATAGAGGAGGGTTAGGCAAAATACAGTCATTATATCATATTAGATTGTTTTAAACAACTAGATCTGATTTGCACATATATATTAAATGTTAAAATTAAAATAATAAATAATTTTAATACCGCGTGTAGTCCAACACTTAAAATAAAAAACAAACATATATTTAATTTTAAACCTGCTATATTATTGATTATAATCAATCAATTAGCTGCAATAAAACTCCTTTGAGTAGAGTGTGTGTTGTGAATATCTTAGTCATAGGTCATAGGTCAATCCCCATCCAACTTCCTACCTAAGTCTAGTTCTCCCCCTTCTCTCTGAAGTGTGCACTCACTCACGTCAAGAATTCAATCCAATGATTAAATCATCCTTGAATGGAAGTGAACGAGTGTACACTTGGGGAGAATCGGAACTAGGCAGTAGTATTTCGTTCCACACTATCATATATTACTTGACTAGACTCTCTTGATAGCTGCCTGCGAGGCCAGGGAGAGTGCTCTACATCAAACCCAGTCTGATACGTCATTGCATGAGACAGGTGGACTGTGGCAGGAAGTCTTGTAGGTATGTGACCACAGCCTTGGAGAGGTAGGTCATGGTACCGTAGCTGCCACTAGGGGCGCTGTCATAGAAGAAGTGACATATCCCCGTGGCTGGATCCTTCTCCAGGAAGTACTCATTGGCTCCATGGGTCCTCTGGAACATAGAGGACATGGCTGATAGGTAGATACAGATCATGTTGTCTAGTTAGACAATAGGTCTTACTTCAAACTGAGACGTGGGGCTCGGATCCCACTTCTGACACATGTTATGTTATGATAGTCATATGGACGAGTCAGGCAGAGACACGTGACTCTAGTTAACATGATAATATGGCAACGATACAGGACAGACATCCAGGTCACTGAACTGGACCATTACACATTAACCCTTTATAGGACATTACTTTCTAGTGACCATCTCCGTGACCTCGTGGGAATAGTTTCCACCCTGAGATTGGAGGCTTGGGGGTTCGATCCCTGGTCAAGTCATACCAAACACTTTAAACATGGGACCCGATGCGTCTCTGCTTACAGGTTTTCCAGAGGGTGTACTCACTTGTACATCGCTATAGAAACAGGGAAAAGGCTCCTGCCCTATGGGCCGTTCTGGCTCAGACTTACCTGGTCCTGTAAGAAGAGGTCATTGGCCATGTGTACGATGCGGTCTATCAGGATGATTCCTCCGATGTTGTCCACATCCATGTCAGCCACCAGAGTCAGCACCATCACAGCCTCCACCAGCAGCTGTCTGTACTCTGGCTGGGGGACGTGGTTCAGAACAGACTCCACGTGCACCGCAAACTTGATCTCACCCTCCGTCATCTGCAGGGACACAACGTCAGAGTCACAACGGTTTCCCGTCAGAGTCAGGAACGGTTTCCCCTCAGAGTCGGACCGGTTTCCCGTCAGAGTCGGACCGGTTTCCCGTCAGAGTCGGACCGGTTTCCCGTCAGAGTCAGGAACGGTTTCCCCTCAGAGTCGGACCGGTTTCCCCTCAGAGTCAGGAACGGTTTCCCCTCAGAGTCAGGAACGGTTTCCCCTCAGAGTCGGAACGGTTTCCCGTCAGAGTCGGAGCGGTTTCCCGTCAGAGTCGGAACGGTTTCCCGTCAGAGTCGGAACGGTTTCCCGTCAGAGTCGGAACGGTTTCCCGTCAGAGTCGGAACGGTTTCACGTCAGAGTCAGGAACGGTTTCCCGTCAGAGTCGGAGCGGTTTCCCGTCAGAGTCGGAGCGGTTTCCCGTCAGAGTCGGAGCGGTTTCCCGTCAGAGTCGGAACGGTTTCCCGTCAGAGTCGGAACGGTTTCCCGTCAGAGTCGGAACGGTTTCACGTCAGAGTCAGGAACGGTTTCCCGTCAGAGTCGGAGCGGTTTCCCGTCAGAGTCGGAACGGTTTCCCGTCAGAGTCGGAACGGTTTCCCGTCAGAGTCGGAACGGTTTCACGTCAGAGTCAGGAACGGTTTCCCGTCAGAGTCGGAGCGGTTTCCCGTCAGAGTCGGAACGGTTTCCCGTCAGAGTCGGAACGGTTTCCGGTCAGAGTCGGAACGGTTTCCCGTCAGAGTCGGAACGGTTTCCCGTCAGAGTCGGAACGGTTTCCCGGACACAGATTGAATCTCCATCAAGGGATCGATCTGGCCAATCATAGAGTGTCTGAAATGACATATTATTTCCTACTATTATAGGAAGCAACATTTGTTCTAAATGTTTCTAACACATCAGAGAGATGTTCCTTGACGCCGTGCTGCTGTCTAGGGGTCTGGGGGGTTACTGCACATTATAAATTGTGTTTTATTTATTACATTTTTTATTTAACCTTTATTTAACCAGGTAGGCAAGTTGAGAACAAGTTCTCATTTACAATTGCGACCTGGCCAAGATAAAGCAAAGCAGTTTGACACATACAACAACACAGAGTTACACATGGAATAAAACAAACATACAGTCAATAATACAGTAGAAAAAAATAAGTATATACAATGTGAGCAAATGAGGTGAGATAAGGGAGGTACAATACAATATTGTGTTGTAAAAAGGGCTATATAAATACCATTTGATTGATCAATCTATTGATTTGACAACATACCTCTCTGGTAGTGGAGGAAGGCAGCACGTATCCATCTATTGACAGGCCATGACACTACATACCTCTCTGGTAGTGGAGGAAGGCAGCACGTATCCATCTATTGACAGGCCATGACACTACATACCTCTCTGGTAGTGGAGGAAGGCAGCACGTATCCATCTATTGACAGGCCATGACACTACATACCTCTCTGGTAGTGGAGGAAGGCAGCACGTATCCATCTATTGACAGGCCGTGGCACTTCTGCAGGATCTTCCACACCTTCTGGTAGAAGCCCATTGGGACCCTGTTGATGGCCCCATCCAGCCGTCTCCTCCTCAGCCACTGGCCCTGCCGCTCCTCCCACTGCAGGTGGCTGTCTGCCCCCCCGGGGCCAACAGGGGACAGGATACCACTGGGGGTGGAGGGGCTGCTGCAACGCTACAGGGGGAGAGACGTGTTCATATACGTACTCACGCTGCGGTACACACACACACACACACACACACACACACACACACACACACACACACACACACACACACACACACACACACACACACACACACACACACACACACACACACACACAGTGAATCCAGGTGAAAGCTATGATCCCTTGTTGATGTAACTTGTTAAATCCACTTCAATTAGTATATATGAGGGGGGGGGGGACAGGTTAAAGAATGATTTTTAAGCCTTGAGACATGGATTGTGTGTGTGTGCCATTCAGAGGGTGAATGGGCAAGACAACAGATTGAAGTGCCTTTGAACGGGTATGGTAGTAGGTGCCAGGCACACCGGTTTGTGTAAAGAACTGCAACGCTGCTGTGTGTTTCACGCTAAACAGCTTCCTGTGTGTATCAATAATGGTCCACCACTCAAAGGATAGGAGTCAACATGGGCCAGCATCCCTGTGGAGTCAACATGGGCCAGCATCCCTGTGGAGTCAACATGGGCCAGCATCCCTGTGGAGTCAACATGGGCCAGCATCCCTGTGGAGTCAACATGGGCCAGCATCCCTGTGGAGTCAACATGGGCCAGCATCCCTGTGGAGTCAACATGGGCCAGCATCCCTGTGGAGTCAACATGGGCCAGCATCCCTGTGGAGTCAACATGGGCCAGCATCCCTGTGGAGTCAACATGGGCCAGCATCCCTGTGGAGTCAACATGGGCCAGCATCCCTGTGGAGTCAACATGGGCCAGCATCCCTGTGGAGTCAACATGGGCCAGCATCCCTGTGGAGTCAACATGGGCCAGCATCCCTGTGGAGTCAACATGGGCCAGCATCCCTGTGGAGTCAACATGGGCCAGCATCCCTGTGGAGTCAACATGGGCCAGCATCCCTGTGGAGTCAACATGGGCCAGCATCCCTGTGGAGTCAACATGGGCCAGCATCCCTGTGGAGTCAACATGGGCCAGCATCCCTGTGGAGTCAACATGGGCCAGCATCCCTGTGGAGTCAACATGGGCCAGCATCCCTGTGGAGTCAACATGGGCCAGCATCCCTGTGGAGTCAACATGGGCCAGCATCCCTGTGGAGTCAACATGGGCCAGCATCCCTGTGGAGTCAACATGGGCCAGCATCCCTGTGGAGTCAACATGGGCCAGCATCCCTGTGGAGTCAACATGGGCCAGCATCCCTGTGGAACGCCTTCGACACCTTGTAGAGTCCCTGCTGTTCTGAGGGTGTGGTGCTCCTAATGGTTTGTACACTGTCTATGTGCAAAAACACACACATACACACACGCTCAGGTACAAACACACACAAGGGCGTACACTCGGTTCATGTACTGACATGCATAAACACACACACGTACGTACGTACACACACACACACACACACACACACACACACACACACACACACACACACACACACACACACACACACACACACACACACACACACACACACAGTGACTTCTACCATACACAGTCTTATGTTTTCCTGTTCTTTGACTCAAATACAGTGTGTCACCATGACGACAGCAGCATGCTACAGGCCAGTACATGTTAGTACAGCAAGCATAAGGCAATGTAACGAAGAAAGACAACCGTTCAGAGTGAACCTCATCTGCATGGTTTAGTGAACATGGGATAATGAGGGAGACGTGGTTCATGGTTTACCGTGGAACGGGGAGAGGTGACATTGCTGCTGATGGAATAACCACTGGTACTCATCTGGAAAGGAACAACACGGAGAAGACGTCATGTTGTCATCGAGGGAGAGACACAGAAGGAGAGGATGGCGGCGTGAAGGGAAGTCAAACTCACACCTTGTAAATACAGTTTAGATTATGATAAAACATTACAGTTAAAGATGTGGGCTGGGAAACAGGCAAACATGATCAGCAGCTCAGCACGAGGTAAGGCACTACTGACTGTATTCTAGTACAGCTGGTACAGCTCAGCATGAGGTAAGGCCCTACTGACTGTGTTCTAGTACAGCTGGTACAGCTCAGCATGAGGTAAGGCACTACTGACTGTATTCTAGTACAGCTGGTACAGCTCAGCACGAGGTAAGGCACTACTGACTGTATTCTAGTACAGCTGGTACAGCTCAGCATGAGGTAAGGCACTACTGACTGTATTCTAGTACAGCTGGTACAGCTCAGCATGAGGTAAGGCCCTACTGACTGTATTCTAGTACAGCTGGTACAGCTCAGCACGAGGTAAGGCACTACTGACTGTATTCTAGTACAGCTGGTACAGCTCAGCATGAGGTAAGGCACTACTGACTGTATTCTAGTACAGCTGGTACAGCTCAGCATGAGGTAAGGCACTACTGACTGTATTCTAGTACAGCTGGTACAGCTCAGCATGAGGTAAGGCACTACTGACTGTATTCTAGTACAGCTGGTACAGCTCAGCATGAGGTAAGGCACTACTGACTGTATTCTAGTACAGCTGGTA
Organism: Salvelinus alpinus; assembly: GCF_045679555.1. Taxonomy (NCBI): domain Eukaryota; kingdom Metazoa; phylum Chordata; class Actinopteri; order Salmoniformes; family Salmonidae; genus Salvelinus; species Salvelinus alpinus. The sequence goes on from NC_092095.1 coordinate 70,504,889, forward strand.
CAGCTCAGCATGAGGTAAGGCACTACTGACTGTGTTCTAGTACAGCTGGTACAGCTCAGCACGAGGTAAGGCACTACTGACTGTATTCTAGTACAGCTGGTACAGCTCAGCATGAGGTAAGGCACTACTGACTGTATTCTAGTACAGCCGGTACAGCTCAGCACGAGGTAAGGCACTACTGACTGTATTCTAGTACAGCTGGTACAGCTCAGCATGAGGTAAGGCCCTACTGACTGTATTCTAGTACAGCTGGTACAGCTCAGCATGAGGTAAGGCACTACTGACTGTGTTCTAGTACAGCTGGTACAGCTCAGCATGAGGTAAGGCACTACTGACTGTATTCTAGTACAGCTGGTACAGCTCAGCACGAGGTAAGGCACTACTGACTGTATTCTAGTACAGCTGGTACAGCTCAGCATGAGGTAAGGCACTACTGACTGTGTTCTAGTACAGCTGGTACAGCTCAGCATGAGGTAAGGCACTACTGACTGTATTATAGTACAGCTGGTACAGCTCAGCACGAGGTAAGGCACTACTGACTGTATTCTAGTACAGCTGGTACAGCTCAGCATGAGGTAAGGCACTACTGACTGTATTCTAGTACAGCTGGTACAGCTCAGCATGAGGTAAGGCACTACTGACTGTATTCTAGTACAGCTGGTACAGCTCAGCATGAGGTAAGGCACTACTGACTGTGTTCTAGTACAGCTCAGCATGAGGTAAGGCACTACTGACTGTATTCTAGTACAGCTGGTACAGCTCAGCATGAGGTAAGGCACTACTGACTGTATTCTAGTACAGCTGGTACAGCTCAGCATGAGGTAAGGCACTACTGACTGTATTCTAGTACAGCTCAGCATGAGGTAAGGCACTACTGACTGTATTCTAGTACAGCTGGTACAGCTCAGCACGAGGTAAGGCACTACTGACTGTATTCTAGTACAGCTGGTACAGCTCAGCATGAGGTAAGGCACTACTGACTGTGTTCTAGTACAGCTGGTACAGCTCAGCATGAGGTAAGGCACTACTGACTGTATTCTAGTACAGCTGGTACAGCTCAGCATGAGGTAAGGCCCTACTGACTGTATTCTAGTACAGCTGGTACAGCTCAGCATGAGGTAAGGCCCTACTGACTGTATTCTAGTACAGCTGGTACAGCTCAGCATGAGGTAAGGCACTACTGACTGTATTCTAGTACAGCTGGTATGAATGGGCTTTCAGCTGGTGGCTTCATGTTATAATGGTTGGTTTCATGATGGTCTAGCTGTGGAGATTAGAGCTGATGACTTCATGTCATGTTATAATGGTTGGTTTCATGATGGTCTAGCTGTGGAGATTAGAGCTGATGGCTTCATGTCATGTTATAATGGTTGGTTTCATTATGGTCTAGCTGTGGAGAGTAGAGCTGATGAGATAACATGACTATTAACTAACAAACTCAACCCACGCTGATCGGACGAGACGAGTCCTCCAACTGCAATCAGAACCATACAACATTATTACTACTATAGACAAAGAGCATTCTGTCGTCATATCTTCTAACTAGAATCAAACATACAGAAAGAGCATTAGGTCTATACTAACCTTTAGATTATAGAGCATTAGGTCTATACTAACCTTTAGATTAAATTATAGTGCATTAGGTCTATACTAACCTGTAGATTATAGAGCATTAGGTCTATACTAACCTTTAGATTAAATTATAGTGCATTAGGTCTATACTAACCTGTAGATTATAGAGCATTAGGTCTATACTAACCTTTAGATTAAATGATAGAGCATTAGGTCTATACTAACCTTTAGATTAAATTATAGAGCATTAGGTCTATACTAACCTTTAGATTATATTATAGAGCATTAGGTCTATACTAACCTGTAGATTATATTATAGAGCATTAGGTCTATACTAACCTTTAGATTAAATTATAGAGCATTAGGTCTATACTAACCTGTAGATTATATTATAGAGCATTAGGTCTATACTAACCTTTAGATTATAGAGCATTAGGTCTATACTAACCTTTAGATTATAGAGCATTAGGTCTATACTAACCTGTAGATTATATTATAGAGCATTAGGTCTATACTAACCATTAGATTAAATGATAGAGCATTAGGTCTATACTAACCTATATATTAGATTATAGAGCATTAGGTCTATACTAACATTTAGATTAAATGATAGAGCATTAGGTCTATACTAACCTGTAGATTATATTATAGAGCATTAGGTCTATACTAACCTTTATATTAGATTATAGAGCATTAGGTCTATACTAACCTTTAGATTAAATTATAGAGCATTAGGTCTATACTAACCTGTAGATTATATTATAGAGCATTAGGTCTATACTAACCTTTAGATTATAGAGCATTAGGTCTATACTAACCTTTAGATTATAGAGCATTAGGTCTATACTAACCTGTAGATTATATTATAGAGCATTAGGTCTATACTAACCATTAGATTAAATGATAGAGCATTAGGTCTATACTAACCTTTAGATTATAGAGCATTAGGTCTATACTAACCTTTAGATTATATTATAGACCATTAGGTCTATACTAACCTTTAGATTAAATGATAGAGCATTAGGTCTATACTAACCTGTAGATTATATTATAGAGCATTAGGTCTATACTAACCTTTATATTAGATTATAGAGCATTAGGTCTATACTAACCTTTAGATTATATTATAGAGCATTAGGTCTATACTAACCTTTATATTAGATTATAGGGCATTAGGTCTATACTAACCTTTAGATTAAATGATAGGTCAAAGGAAATCAGGGGTCTCCAACCCTTTCTAGCATGAGAGCTACTTTTAAATTTACATTTAAGAAATTTAAGATACATTTTTTCCTGCTTTCCAATAGGCAGTCTTTGTATGTTCCCAAATTCTGTTTTCTTGGGTGAATGTCATTCTGTCTACTCAGAAGACAGTTATTGTGATCCCTAACTGGCTGCACCAAGTGAATGACAAACGCACACACCCCAGAGGGGCAATACTGCTGGAGATGAATTGGCAGATATTGTGTTCCGTTTGGCTTTAAGCCAGTTGTGGCTAACCAGGGGTGGTTGGATGGCAATGTGGATTTGATTGGATAGTAGCCAGGAGCTTGAGTGGTCTAATACTAGTGAGATTTGTTTATGACAGTTTGCAAAAGAACACGTGAAAAATAAATGCTTTTTCAGAATTGTTTGGCGAGCTCCTCTTAGGTAGATTGCGTGTTACTGGTAGCTTGTGATGGACCTGTTGGAGAACCCTGATGTAGATATTCTCCATGACATGCAATAGTCCGCTGACGAGACCATACCTGTTTGATCTCACGCTTCAGCCTGCGGATGCCGGTGCGCTCCGTCTTCGTGGCTCCGGTGTGACCCAGCTCATGGATGGAGACAGCCGGGCTGGTGGCTGAGGACTGCATAGGACGCACTGACACAGGAGGAAGGGAGACAGACACAACACAACAATTCATTTGAATCAATAAAATAGTACTACACCTGCAAAGATACCAGTACACCTGTAAAGATTCGAGAAGAATCAGGAAATTTATTAATACTGTAGAAACTACTAATGCTGGCTATGTAGGGGTCGGGGCTAGGGGTCTATGTAGGGGTCGGGGCTAGGGGTCTATGTAGGGGTCGGGGCTAGGGGTCTATGTAGGGGTCGGGGCTAGGGGTCTATGTAGGGGTCGGGGCTAGGGGTCTATGTAGGGGTCGGGGCTAGGGGTCTATGTAGGGGTCGGGGCTAGGGGTCTATGTAGGGGTCGGGGCTAGGGGTCTATGTAGGGGTCGGGGCTAGGGGTCTATGTAGGGGTCGGGGCTAGGGGTCGGGGCTAGGGGTCTATGTAGGGGTCGGGGCTAGGGGTCTATGTAGGGGTCGGGGCTAGGGGCTGATTTGGGATTGGGAAAGACTCACTGCTCCTCTCCACCCCAAACTCCTTCCCACTGAGGATGTGGTGTAGCAGGTTCTTCATGTCTGATGGACTCAAGTTCATCAGGCTCTCAGAGGCCTCCTCCCCTGCAGAGGACAGAAAGAGACGCCTGCAACGCTGAGTAGAGACACTCGGTAAAAACTCCCCAGGCACTTCCACACTAAAGGCCATACAGCTCAACATCCAGTGTTAGTAGTGTTACTACTAACCAGGTCTACCTGAAAGAACTACCAGAGCCCTGTTCAGATGGCGAGTCTACTGAGGCCTTTACAACACAGCTGATATATTCAACCATTCTAAGAATGGTACTGAACCCTTCCTGAGCAGTGTAGACTGAACCCTTCCTGAGCAGTGTAGACCGAACCCTACCTGAGCAGTGTAGACTGAACCCTTCCTGAGCAGTGTAGACTGAACCCTTCCTGAGCAGTGTAGACTGAACCCTTCCTGAGCAGTGTAGACTAAACCCTTCCTGAGCAGTGTAGACTAAACCCTTCCTGAGCAGTGTAGACTGAACCCTTCCTGAGCAGTGTAGACTAAACCCTTCCTGAGCAGTGTAGACTGAACCCTTCCTGAGCAGTGTAGACTGAACCCTTCCTGAGCAGTGTAGAATGAACCCTTCCTGAGCAGTGTAGACTGAACCATTCCTGAGCAGTGTAGACTGAACCCTTCCTGAGCAGTGTAGACTAAACCCTTCCTGAGCAGTGTAGACTAAACCCTTCCTGAGCAGTGTAGACTGAACCCTTCCTGAGCAGTGCAGACAACCCTTCCTGAGCAGTGTAGACTGAACCCCTCCTGAGCAGTGCAGACTAAACCCTACCTGAGCAGTGTAGACTGAACCTTTCCTGAGCAGTGCAGACAACCCTTCCTGAGCAGTGTAGACCGAACCCTACCTGAGCAGTGTAGACTGAACCCTACCTGAGCAGTGTAGACTGAACCCTTCCTGAGCAGTGTAGACCGAACCCTACCTGAGCAGTGTAGACTAAACCCTTCCTGAGCAGTGTAGACCGAACCCTACCTGAGCAGTGTAGACCAAACCCTACCTGAGCAGTGTAGACTAAACCCTACCTGAGCAGTGTAGACCGAACCCTACCTGAGCAGTGTAGACTGAACCCTACCCGAGCAGTGTAGACTGAACCCTACCCGAGCAGTGTAGACTAAACCCTACCTGAGCAGTGTAGACCGAACCCTACCTGAGCAGTGTAGACCGAACCCTACCTGAGCAGTGTAGACCGAACCCTACCTGAGCAGTGTAGACCGAACCCTACCTGAGCAGTGTAGACTGAACCCTACCTGAGCAGTGTAGACTAAACCCTACCTGAGCAGTGTAGACTGAACCCTTCCTGAGCAGTGTAGACCGAACCCTACCTGAGCAGTGTAGACTAAACCCTTCCTGAGCAGTGTAGACTAAACCCTTCCTGAGCAGTGTAGACTAAACCCTACCTGAGCAGTGTAGACTGAACCCTACCTGAGCAGTGTAGACTGAACCCTACCTGAGCAGTGTAGACTGAACCCTACCTGAGCAGTGTAGACTGAACCCTACCTGAGCAGTGTAGACTAAACCCTACCTGAGCAGTGTAGACTGAACCCTACCTGAGCAGTGTAGACTGAACCCTACCTGAGCAGTGTAGACTGCGGGCCAGCTCTGTAGCCATCACCTGCATGATGAGTCCGATTCGGAGACGCAGCATGTCCCCAAACAGAGCCGGCTGGGAGCGGACGTACATGGCCAGGTACACCATGATCTCCTGCATTATCACAATACACCAGTCATTACTTTCCCTTCATCACAGAGACTTGTTACAAAACTGACCAAAGTTTGCTTTAACCGCTCAAGCTAGACTCGCATCAGGCAGAGAATTTTGATGGAAATGGGCATCTGTAAGCATGTTATATAATCCCAGTTATAATGTGTTGTACCTGAGTGAGCACAGCGATGCTGATGTCCTGCCCACTGGCCTCATAGATCAGAGAGTTGAGTTCTTCTGGAGGAAGAGGAGCTGAGATGACTTTCTCCCTGGGCTCCGGTGGTAACCCCACTGTCAGCTGCTTGTGGTGGGAGATGAGATCTGTACAGGCCTCAGCCAGCACCTCCACTCTCTTTCTCAGGATACCAGAGATGTATCTGATCAGACCCCACTCCTTGTTGGCCCCAGCCTGGGCATACAGCTCCTCCAGGAGACACCTCACACTGACCCCGCCCTGACCCCCCACGTCCACCAGCCAATCAGCACCTTTCAGGTTAGAGAGAATTACATTTCATTCAGTTCAATTCAATCTGAGGAGTCAATTCAACTCAACCTGAGGAGTCAATTCACCTAAACATACAAACCTAAACATGTAGAGAATTCAATTACATTTGATTCAATTCAAAGATTCAATTCAACCCAACACGTGCACCATCTAATCCAGGGGTGGGATATATGGCCCATTTGATCTGACCCGCAGGAGGTTGGAGTAAAACAAAAAATGGGGGAAATTATTATTTTGTGTAAAAATTAAAATACTCCAGGTCACACTTGAACACCTACAACTAAATAGAGAGTGTGTAGAAATGATAATGGACCTTTACAGTTTGTCCCCCCTGATCTAAATCAGTACCTTTCATCACACAGAGGATATATAGTATGTCTGCCTGGTCCTGCAGTGTGGGACACTCCTTCAACTGTCTCACCAGAGACCCAAAGTCTGTGTTACCCTGAGAGTCCTGCGGCAGCTGGAGGTCTGCAATACTGGGGGTCTGAGAGCAAGAATACACACACACACACACACACACACACACACACACACACACACACACACACACACACACACACACACACACACACACACACACACACACACACACACACACACACACACACATTAGAGGATCCAAACACACAGACGCACCAGAAAGACAGTATTGGAGTATGTTGTTGGCGTAGACTAACTGACCTTGGGCTGCTGTTGATGTGGTGTGTAGTGGTGTGGTTGGTGTGGATGGAGCGGTGTGAGCTGGGCCACTGACCTTGGGCTGCTGTTGATGTGGTGTGTGGTGGTGTGGTTGGTGTGGATGGAGCGGTGTGAGCTGGGCCACTGACCTTGGGCTGCTGTTGATGTGGTGTGTAGTGGTGTGGTTGGTGTGGTTGGTGTGGATGGAGCGGTGTGAGCTGGGCCACGTGCAGAAGGTTGAGAGATTTACGGTGCTTGTTCATGATGGGAGTCATAGGAAGATACATGGAGGCCTCTGTAAGAAACAACACTCACCATACAGTATTTGTATTTATTATGGAGCCCCATTAGTTCCTGCCAAGGCAGCAGCTACTCTTTCTGGGGTCCAGCAAAATGAAGGCAGTTAAAACATTACAATACATTCACAACAGATTTCACAACATATTAAGTGTGTCCACTCAGGCCCCTACTCTACTACCACATATCTACAGAGTACCATACAGTAGAAACCAACAGAGTCCCAACCATACAGTAGAAACCAACAGAGTCCCAACCATACAGTAGAAACCAACAGAGTCCCATACAGTAGAAACCAACAGAGACCCATACAGTAGAAACCAACAGAGTCCCAACCATACAGTAGAAACCAGAGTCCCAACCATACAGTAGAAACCAACAGAGTCCCAACCATACAGTAGAAACCAACAGAGTCCCATACAGTAGAAACCAACAGAGTCCCAACCATACAGTAGAAACCAACAGAGTCCCAACCATACAGTAGAAACCAACAGAGTCCCAACCATACAGTAGAAACCAACAGAGTCCCAACCATACAGTAGAAACCAACAGAGTCCCATACAGTAGAAACCAACAGAGTCCCAACCATACAGTAGAAACCAACAGAGTCCCATACATACAGTAGAAACCAACAGAGTCCCAACCATACAGTAGAAACCAACAGAGTCCCAACCATACAGTAGAAACCAACAGAGTCTCAACCATACAGTAGAAACCAACAGAGTCCCAACCATACAGTAGAAACCAACAGAGTCCCAACCATACAGTAGAAACCAACAGAGTCCCAACCATACAGTAGAAACCAACAGAGTCCCAACCATACAGTAGAAACCAACAGAGTCCCATACATACAGTAGAAACCAACAGAGTCCCAACCATACAGTAGAAACCAACAGAGTCCCAACCATACAGTAGAAACCAACAGAGTCCCATACAGTAGAAACCAACAGAGTCCCAACCATACAGTAGAAACCAACAGAGTCCCATACAGTAGAAACCAACAGAGTCCCAACCATACAGTAGAAACCAACAGAGTCCCAACCATACAGTAGAAACCAACAGAGTCCCAACCATACAGTAGAAACCAACAGAGTCCCAACCATACAGTAGAAACCAACAGAGTCCCATACATACAGTAGAAACCAACAGAGTCCCAACCATACAGTAGAAACCAACAGAGTCCCAACCATACAGTAGAAACCAACAGAGTCCCAACCATACAGTAGAAACCAACAGAGTCCCAACCATACAGTAGAAACCAACATAGTCCCATACAGTAGAAACCAACAGAGTCCCAACCATACAGTAGAAACCAACAGAGTCCCAACCATACAGTAGAAACCAACAGAGTCCCATACATACAGTAGAAACCAACAGAGTCCCAACCATACAGTAGAAACCAACAGAGTCCCAACCATACAGTAGAAACCAACAGAGTCCCATACAGTAGAAACCAACAGAGTCCCAACCATACAGTAGAAACCAACAGAGTCCCAACCATACAGTAGAAACCAACAGAGTCCCAACCATACAGTAGAAACCAACAGAGTACCAACCATACAGTAGAAACCAACAAAGTCCCAACCATACAGTAGAAACCAACAGAGTCCCAACCATACAGTAGAAACCAACAGAGTCCCAACCATACAGTAGAAACCAACAGAGTCCCAACCATACAGTAGAAACCAACAGAGTCCCAACCATACAGTAGAAACCAACAGAGTCCCAACCATACAGTATAAACCAACAGAGTCCCAACCATACAGTATAAACCAACAGAGTCCCAACCATACAGTAGAAACCAACATAGTCCCAACCATACAGTAGAAACCAACAGAGTCCCAACCATACAGTAGAAACCAACAGAGTCCCAACCATACAGTAGAAACCAACAGAGTCCCAACCATACAGTAGAAACCAACAGAGTCCCAACCATACAGTAGAAATCAACAGAGTCCCAACCATACAGTAGAAACCAACAGAGTCCCAACCATACAGTAGAAACCAACAGAGTCCCATACAGTAGAAACCAACAGAGTCCCAACCATACAGTAGAAACCAACAGAGTCCCATACATACAGTAGAAACCAACAGAGTCCCAACCATACAGTAGAAACCAACAGAGTCCCAACCATACAGTAGAAACCAACAGAGTCTCAACCATACAGTAGAAACCAACAGAGTCCCAACCATACAGTAGAAACCAACAGAGTCCCAACCATACAGTAGAAACCAACAGAGTCCCAACCATACAGTAGAAACCAACAGAGTCCCAACCATACAGTAGAAACCAACAGAGTCCCATACATACAGTAGAAACCAACAGAGTCCCAACCATACAGTAGAAACCAACAGAGTCCCAACCATACAGTAGAAACCAACAGAGTCCCATACAGTAGAAACCAACAGAGTCCCAACCATACAGTAGAAACCAACAGAGTCCCATACAGTAGAAACCAACAGAGTCCCAACCATACAGTAGAAACCAACAGAGTCCCAACCATACAGTAGAAACCAACAGAGTCCCATACATACAGTAGAAACCAACAGAGTCCCAACCATACAGTAGAAACCAACAGAGTCCCAACCATACAGTAGAAACCAACAGAGTCCCAACCATACAGTAGAAACCAACAGAGTCCCAACCATACAGTAGAAACCAACAGAGTCCCAACCATACAGTAGAAACCAACAGAGTCCCAACCATACAGTAGAAACCAACAGAGTCCCATACATACAGTAGAAACCAACAGAGTCCCAACCATACAGTAGAAACCAACAGAGTCCCAACCATACAGTAGAAACCAACAGAGTCCCATACAGTAGAAACCAACAGAGTCCCAACCATACAGTAGAAACCAACAGAGTCCCAACCATACAGTAGAAACCAACAGAGTCCCAACCATACAGTAGAAACCAACAGAGTACCAACCATACAGTAGAAACCAACAAAGTCCCAACCATACAGTAGAAACCAACAGAGTCCCAACCATACAGTAGAAACCAACAGAGTCCCAACCATACAGTAGAAACCAACAGAGTCCCAACCATACAGTAGAAACCAACAGAGTCCCAACCATACAGTATAAACCAACAGAGTCCCAACCATACAGTATAAACCAACAGAGTCCCAACCATACAGTAGAAACCAACATAGTCCCAACCATACAGTAGAAACCAACAGAGTCCCAACCATACAGTAGAAACCAACAGAGTCCCAACCATACAGTAGAAACCAACAGAGTCCCAACCATACAGTAGAAACCAACAGAGTCCCAACCATACAGTAGAAATCAACAGAGTCCCAACCATACAGTAGAAACCAACAGAGTCCCAACCATACAGTAGAAACCAACAGAGTCCCAACCATACAGTAGAAACCAACAGAGTCCCAACCATACAGTAGAAACCAACAGAGTCCCAACCATACAGTAGAAACCAACAGAGTCCCAACCATACAGTAGAAACCAACAGAGTCCCATACAGTAGAAACCAACAGAGTCCCATACATACAGTAGAGTCCCATAAATACGCCTAAACATAACCCTAAACCTAACACTTGGTGAATAAACAAACAGTAAATGTGATGATAACTTACTAGGCATGTTGAGGCCTTGCACCTGGGCCATGAAGGAGAGGATGTCTCTGGTGGTGTGTTCAGCACTAAACACATGGTGCTGCCCCCTCTGGATGGGAGGGAGATGACACTTGGTGGCTGTGCTCTGCATCAGCTGGCTGAGGTAGTGGTCAAACATGTCCTTGGAGCTGCCTGGAGGGGGGCGGGAGATAAATGTAGACTCAGCAATATGATATTACATACCGCAAGCACAAACACACACCAATGACCTACACACACACACACACACACACACACACACACACACACACACACACACACACACACACACACACACACACACACACACACACCACGGCTGACGTGTTTAGTGCTGAACACACCACCAGAGACATCCTCTCCTTCATGGCCCAGGTCCAAGGCCTCAACATGCCTAGTAAAGTTATCATTACATTTACTGTTTGTTTATTTACTGTTTGTGGGAGATAAATGTAGACTCAGCAATATGATATTACATAGCGCAAGCACAAACATGCAAACACAAATACAAACACACAAACACCAATGACCTATACACACACACACACACACACACACACACACACACACACACACACACACACCACCACCACCACGGCTGACGTACCTGAGGGGACATAACTTTCTTCTTCGTCTTCCTCGTCTTCTTCATTCTCCAGCAGGTCGTCATCAGTGTCTCCGTCGAGGAAGCTGAGCTCTGTGTGGAACGAGGTAGTCTGGAAGCTGGAGATGTTTGCCATCTGAACCCTGCAAAACACACAAGATGGAATGGAACCAAATAGGACATCACTGGAACTTTCACAAGCAGGGATGTAGTGACATAAATATTGGAGCCTAGCATTTCCTTCTGTAAATATCCAGAGAGCTCTCTTAAGATGAGTGATCTTAAAAATGGAAGAGAGTCAGTCTGACCTTGCCCCTCCAAAGTATCCATCGTGCAGCTTCCTCAGAGTGGACAGAATACACGGGTCGATGCTCTCACCATCATCCACTGGGAACAACAAGGGAAACATGATCAATTAACCAACCAACCAATCACTAAACCTTGTTTGTCCCATACAGAATGTAGTTTCCCAGCAAAGGTCAGTTTCCTGGACTCAGATTAAGCCTTGAATTCCCATTTAAATAAATGTTTAGTCCAGAAGTCACACAAACAACACAGAATGATTACCCAGCATGCTGTGTGTGATGGGGAAGGGGAGGGTATTTACCCAGCATGCTGTGTGTGACGGGGAAGGGGAGGGTATTTACCCAGCATGCTGTGTGTGACAGGGAAGGGGAGGGTATTTACCCAGCAGGCTGTGTGTGACAGGGAAGGGGAGGGTATTTACCCAGCAGGCTGTGTGTGACAGGGAAGGGGAGGGTATTTACCCAGCATGCTGTGCGTGACGGGGAAGGGGAGGGTATTTACCCAGCATGCTGTGTGTGATGGGGAAGGTCAGGGTAGGGCGTCCGGTCATCCTCCAGGAGGAGGAGAGATAGGACAGCTCCGTCCTTAGCATCTCCACTATCATCTGGTTGTCCAGAGCCAGGTAGAAGTGATGCTGGTCCAGGAACTAAAGGAGAGGAGAGACAGTGAGATGGTTTTCCAGAGCCAGGTAGAAGTGATGCTGGTCCAGGAACTAAAGGAGAGGAGAGACAGAGAGTTGGTTGTCCAGAGCCAGGTAGAAGTGATGCTGGTCCAGGAACTAAAGGAGAGGAGAGACAGTGAGATGGTTGTCCAGAGCCAGATAGAAGTGATGCTGGTCCAGGAACTAAAGGAGAGGAGAGACAGAGAGATGGTTGTCCAGAGCCAGATAGAAGTGATGCTGGTCCAGGAACTAAAGGAGAGGAGAGACAGAGAGATGGTTGTCCAGAGCCAGGTAGAAGTGATGCTGGTCCAGGAACTAAAAGAGAGGAGAGACAGTGAGATGGTTGTCCAGAGCCAGGTAGAAGTGATGCTGGTCCAGGAACTAAAAGAGAGGAGAGACAGAGAGATGGTTTTCCAGAGCCAGGTAGAAGTGATGCTGGTCCAGGAACTAAAGGAGAGGAGAGACAGAGAGATGGTTGTCCAGAGCCAGGTAGAAGTGATGCTGGTCCAGGAACTAAAAGAGAGGAGAGACAGTGAGATGGTTGTCCAGAGCCAGGTAGAAGTGATGCTGGTCCAGGAACTAAAGGAGAAGAGAGAGATGGCCAACACTACTGCTCCAGCCCAAACACACCTGATTCAGCCCTACATAAATACACCTGATTCAGCCCTACACAAACACACCTGATTCAGCTAATCAAGGTCTTGATGAGCAGATAATTAGTAGAATCAGGGGCCGTATCCAAATATATATACACTGAGGTCACCCGACCTCAACACCATAGAGATGGTTTGGGATGAGTTGGACCGCATAATGAAGGGAAAGCAGCCAACAAGTGCTCAGCATATGTGGGAACTCCTTCAAGACTGTTGGAAAAGCATTCCAGGTGAAGCTGGTTGAGAGAATGCCAAGAGTGTTCAAAGCTGTCATTAAGGCAACGGGTGGCTACTTTGAAGAATCTCAAATATAAAATATATTTTGATTTGTAACACTTTTTTGGTTACTACATGATTCCATATTTTATAGTTTTGACGTCTTCACTATTATTCTACAATGTAGAAAATAGTACAAATAAAGAAAAATCCTTGAATGAGTAGGTGTGTCCAAACCTTTGACTGTTGTGATTACCAGCTGAGATCAACTTCCATGACTTGATTTTCCTCCTGGCTGAGTTTGTCTGGGCAGTGTCTTAACATCATCCTAAAACCTACTCTGAGCTGGGAGGTTTTTTAAAGTCTTAAAACAGGTTTTAACCAGATTCCTGCTTTGTGGATACAGCCCTAGGTGTGCTAGATTGGGATTTAACAAGAGCATTTAGGGAGATAGGACCTCTACTGTCTTAAGGTAATAACAAGGTATGTCACCTGAGGGGTGAATGTGTAGGTGCGGTTCCGGATCTCGTAGAATTTCGAGGTTCCCAGAACTCCAATGTGCCTGTATGGCCTCCCGCTCAGATTCAACTTCTTGCAGTTTCCTGTGAAACAAGTCATTAGCTACGTAGTGCTTATAAAGGCTTTATGCTCTACGAAGCCTTTCTAAGTAGTTGTAACTGTACCCAGTTTGACGTAGACGTGGCTGAGGATACGAGCAGGCATGACCCTGATGGGCTGGACCTCAGAGATGGTCTGGACCTCTATTTCATCGTTCTTCAGCAGCTCCTGGATCTCCTTAGACTCCGCTAACACACACACTGCCAACATACACACACACACAAATGAAGGTATGTACACAGAAACAAATGAAGGTTTGTACACGCACATACACACACACACACACATATGAAGGGAAAGGAAACTCTCAGATAGGCAGCCCTGACCACAGAGCAAATGATCTTAACAAAACGAGTTAATTAAATAACAAGTCTAGAACTGTATATTACTTCTACAGTTAAAGAATGTAAAATGTCTTCCAGCCTGCATGAGAGGAAATTAGACATGCTGCAAACCTTGTACAACAACGTCCGGCTTGAAATTGGTGGAGAATCGCCTGTTGAGAGGGTCGATCTCTCCAGGGGCGAGGAATCCCTTGGAGGAACAGACGGAGAGAGAGAACAGTGAGGCAAGAAAACTAAACCACCAACCAACACCTCACTGTGGAGGCAGAATCACTCTATTATAAGATGACAGCAGAATGTTTTTACCTCAGCCAGCAGAGAGCTAACAATGTAGAGGGACTGTCCCCACATGTGAGGTAACTGACCCATAGCCACTCTGTCCACGGAGTGAGGGTTCCTGTACTCTTCCTCCATCTGGGGGAAACACCACACATTTACGGTCTTCCTCACTTAGTTGTAGGGACGTTGTTACTCAGGATTCAGAAAGGTAGCAAGTGTAGACTGTTACTTCTCCGCAGCCCATATCGGCACAAGGAGTAAAGCTGACGTGCCCTAAAGAAAGACTGATTTCCAATTTACACATGGACAATAAAGTTGTATTCAAAGGGCCATGGAGATACCTTTTCAGGAGGGACAGCGTAGAGCTCAGGCATCAGGCGGATCCCGGGCTTCCCTCTGATCAGGACTTCTTCCAGAGCATCTCTGTACTCCTGCACCTGGAGACAGGAACCAGGAAAGGACATGTTGTACATACAGACACGTGGCCCGGGGTGGTCTAGCGGTCTGACATATAGCTTGGTGACGTCACCCGCTCCGAGACCTAAAAGTAGTTGTTTCTCTTGATCTGAAATGGACGCGGCTCTTGTGGAGTGACAGGTAACGATGCTTCGTGGGTGACAGGCGTGGGTGTATTCAGAGGGTCTCAGGGTGGAACCTAGGTTGGGATGAGGAGAGGGACGGAAACAACACTGCTACACACACCTGTACAAGGTCTCCACTGAAGATGCCGTCCAGAATGAGGTAGGTCCAGAACACTGGCCATTCACATTCTATATTCTCAAACAGTTTGAGTTCAGCTGGGTCGTAGTGGAGACGGGACGGGTCCTGAGAAAGAAAGACACGGAAATATTACACCAAATGTCTTATCTGAAAGAACAAAGCTAATCTTTAAACAAGAGTGAAATTAAAGGAAAAACCCACTAAAAGACTATCTTTTGGTATTGTTTTCATTAGTCCACTGTTAGTACAGTCCCAAAATGTTTTGCATGTCAGCAGTCAAGTTTTCAAGATATTGGACTTTCAAGAAGCAAAGAAGTGTCACATCATCATCATCATATGCAAAACGCATTATCATATTGATGATGTGGCAAGTGACACTTTGTGGACGAATGAAAAGAAATACCAACAGAATTTAAGTGGATTTAAGTAAGTTATACTGTTTAATCTGAAACCACGTTTCCATCATCACAGCTGTGAAGTTTCGCTGTATTTTTTATAAATGCAGACAGATCATTTGTTCGTTCAACATGGTGGGATCTTTTTGTGTCAGTAAAATGTACTATGCAGGAAATGGCGGTGAAAACGTCTTTATGTGCAAATATCGATATAATAACCCTCATATGGAAGGACATTTGGTGTCATGTGATATGTTGTGTGGTCCTCCCACTACGACTCGGGACGACTTGGCTCCTCCTCCCACTACGACTCGGGAAAGCCTGCAGTTTATTAGGCTACAGATGAAATAAGTTCTGATGAACTTCACAGGGAGGTGAAAGTACAAGGTGATGAGCTTGATGCTCCTTTCCAATAAATATCCAGGGTCTTATTCTGGTGACACGATGATCGATGCTTGGCTGCCGTTTGACAAATAACAATATTTTCACTCTTATCAATAATAATGTCATCATGGAGACGAGCCTACACACACTGTATCTGCCAGCTGTTGGCTACAGCGCAGATACAAGACCATTGGATGGAAATCTAGTTTATTTCACACAGTAAGGAGAAAAACATACAAATGTGTACAGTACCTCTCTTGGGCATCTGTATCCGTCTCTGATGAACCGGCAGCAGCCATAGCGTCCCTGGGGAAGAGAACGGAGTCATTTAGAAACGGCATTCTAGAGCACCATTAAGCCAATGGAGGTTCCCCATTGGCATCCTTACCGTCCAGGACTAGGCTTAATCTGAGTCTGGAAATCAACTAGCCCCTAAAGTGTGTCTGTGGTCCAGTCTAGACAGGCTCCTATCTACCTGTATATTGGGTATGATCTCACTGTATCTGTGGTCCAGTCTAGACAGGATCCTATCTACCTGTAGCTTGGGTATGATCTCATTGTATCTGTGGTCCAGTCTAGACAGGATCCTATCTACCTGTAGCCTGGATATGATCTCATTGTATCTGTGGTCCAGTCTAGACAGGATCCTATCCACCTGTTTATTGGATATGATCTCACTGTATCTGTGGTCCAGTCTAGACAGGCTCCTATCTACCTGTATTTTGGATATGATCTCATTGTATCTGTGGTCCAGTTTAGACATGATCCTATCTACCTGATTCTTGGATATGATCTCATTGTATCTGTGGTCCAGTCTAGACAGGATCCTATCTACCTGTAGCTTGGGTATGATCTCATTGTATATGTGGTCCAGTCTAGACAGGATCCTATCTACCTGTAGCCTGGATATGATCTCACTGTATCTGTGGTCCAGTCTAGACAGGATCCTATCTACCTGTAGCCTGGATATGATCTCACTGTATCTGTGGTCCAGTCTAGACAGGATCCTATCTACCTGTTTATTGGGTATGATCTCACTGTATCTGTGGTCCAGTCTAGACAGGATCCTATCTACCTGTATATTGGATATGATCTCACTGTATCTGTGGTCCAGTCTAGACAGGATCCTATCTACCTGTATATTGGGTATGATATCACTGTATCTGTGGTCCAGCCTAGACAGGATCCTATCTACCTGTATATTGGGTATGATCTCACTGTATCTGTGGTCCAGTCTAGACAGGATCCTATCTACCTGTATATTGGGTATGATCTCACTGTATCTGTGGTCCAGTCTAGACAGGATCATATCTACCTGTTTATTGGGTATGATCTCACTTTATCTGTGGTCCAGTCTAGACAGGCTCCTATCTACCTGTAGCCTGGATATGATCTCACTGTATCTGTGGTCCAGTCTAGACAGGATCCTACCTACCTGTATCTTGGATATGATCTCACTGTATCTGTGGTCCAGTTTAGACAGGATCCTATCTACCTGTATCTTGGATATGATCTCATTGTATCTGTTGGCCAGTCTAGACAGGATCCTATCTACCTGTATATTGGGTATGATCTCCCTGTATCTGTGGTCCAGTTTAGACAGGATCCTATCTACCTGTATCTTGGATATGATCTCATTGTATCTGTGGTCCAGTCTAGACAGGATCCTATCTACCTGTTTATTGGGTATGATCTCACTGTATCTGTGGTCCAGTCTAGACAGGATCCTATCTACCTGTATATTGGGTATGATCTCACTGTATCTGTGGTCCAGTCTAGACAGGATCCTATCTACCTGTAGCCTGGATATGATCTCAGTCTTAGTGATGGTGACCAGGTCTGCGTCCTCCACAGCGAAGGCAGGGAAGGAGATGATTGACAGGAGACCAGCATCAATCTCTTTAGAGGTGGAGGCTCGTGGCAGCATGGAGCACAGGATCGCCTGGAGAGGTCAAATAGAAACGGGTCAGTTTCTGACAGATGGCGTCATTCTGACACCACCGTGTTGCCAGGAGACATCAGTCGTGCTATCTGACGTAAGACAATGGTCAGTTTCATACATATCATTTTAAGGTTTATAAAATAATCTGCTTAAACCAGACTGGACACTGCCCTCACCAGGCTAGAGAAGATTAAACCAGACTGGACACTGCCCTCACCAGGCTAGAGAAGATTAAACCAGACTGGACACTGCCCTCACCAGGCTAGAGAAGATTAAACCAGACTGGACACTGCCCTCACCAGGCTAGAGAAGATTAAACCAGACTGGACACTGCCCTCACCAGGCTAGAGAAGATTAAACCAGACTGGACACTGCCCTCACCAGGCTAGAGAAGATTAAACCAGACTGGACACTGCCCTCACCAGGCTAGAGAAGATTAAACCAGAGTGTACACTGCCCTCACCAGGCTAGAGAAGATTAAACCAGACTGGACACTGCCCTCACCAGGCTAGATAAGATTAAACCAGACTGGACACTGCCCTCACCAGGCTAGAGAAGATTAAACCAGACTGGTCACTGCCCTCGCCAGGCTAGATAAGATTAAACCAGACTGGACACTGCCCTCACCAGGCTAGAGAAGATTAAACCAGACTGGACACTGCCCTCACCAGGCTAGAGAAGATTAAACCAGACTGGACACTGCCCTCACCAGGCTAGAGAAGATTAAACCAGACTGGTCACTGCCCTCACCAGGCTAGATAAGATTAAACCAGACTGGACACTGCCCTCACCAGGCTAGATAAGATAGGACATGTTTATCACAGTACCTGGCAGTGCTCCACCTCGTCCGGCAAAACGTGAATGACAGATTTGGGTCCTCCATGAGCCCCAAAGAGGTCCAGCTCATCAATGGCCTCCAATGCAGCCTGAACATAAAACCCAACATGTTGTTGTTTTAGGAGTTTAGATATAGTAGCTGTGTTGCGATAAGAGGACAGTTGTGAGTCTAGATATGGTAGTTAAGATACGATTGGAGGCGTAAAGGGAGACCATGTATTATCATTGTTACATATAGGACAAGCATTACATCTGAATCGTCAGTACCTTGGCCATTCCCACAGAGCTGGTGTTCAGTTCTGGGATCCCCTGATTGGTCTTGTCCCCTCGCTCCCACATCCCATAATCCTGCACAGAGAGAGACACACACAGTTACCATGACAACCAGGTTTAAAATCATACTATTTGAAGACCTTAATTTGAACCTAAATATAATTGTATTTGACCTAATCCAATATATACTGTATATACAGTATATTCTATATATTTACACAAATAGTAATCAGTAAGACGTATGCACTCTGTTTTAACTCCTCACGTCTCAGAAACGGACAACACTGACAGGGAGATTCTGGACTATCTGCTTATTCTGGTTAGTGAAGTCGCTAAATAAGACACATTCTCCTGGATGAGAAACGTATTCTGGTTAGTGAAGTCGCTAACCAAGACACATTATCCTAGATGGGAAACGTATTCTGGTTAGTGAAGTCGCTAACCAAGACACATTCTCCTGGATGGGAAACGTATTCTGGTTAGTGAAGTCGCTAACCAAGACACATTATCCTGGATGGGAAACGTATTCTGGTTAGTGAAGTCGCTAACCAAGACACATTCTCCTGGATGGGAAACGTATTCTGGTTAGTGAAGTCGCTAACCAAGACACATTCTCCTGGATGGGAAACGTATTCTGGTTAGTGAAGTCGCTAACCAAGACACATTATCCTGGATGGGAAACGTATTCTGGTTAGTGAAGTCGCTAACCAAGACACATTCTCCTGGATGGGAAACGTATTCTGGTTAGTGAAGTCGCTAACCAAGACACATTCTCCTGGATGGGAAACGTATTCTGGTTAGTGAAGTCGCTAACCAAGACACATTATCCTGGATGGGAAACGTATTCTGGTTAGTGAAGTCGCTAACCAAGACACATTATCCTGGATGGGAAACGTATTCTGGTTAGTGAAGTCGCTAACCAAGACACATTCTCCTGGATGGGAAACGTATTCTGGTTAGTGAAGTCGCTAACCAAGACACATTCTCCTGGATGGGAAACGTATTCTGGTTAGTGAAGTCGCTAACCAAGACACATTCTCCTGGATGGGAAACGTATTCTGGTTAGTGAAGTCGCTAACCAAGACACATTATCCTGGATGGGAAACGTATTCTGGTTAGTGAAGTCTCTAACCAAGACACATTCTCCTGGATGGGAAACGTATTCTGGTTAGTGAAGTCGCTAACCAAGACACATTCTCCTGGATGGGAAACGTATTCTGGTTAGTGAAGTCGCTAACCAAGACACATTATCCTGGATGGGAAACGTATTCTGGTTAGTGAAGTCGCTAACTAAGACACATTCTCCTGGATGGGAAACGTATTCTGGTTAGTGAAGTCGCTAACCAAGACACATTCTCCTGGATGGGAAACGTATTCTGGTTAGTGAAGTCGCTAACCAAGACACATTCTCCTGGATGGGAAACGTATTCTGGTTAGTGAAGTCGCTAACCAAGACACATTATCCTGGATGGGAAACGTCAGTTGTTGACCAGTTGAACCGTTTATTTTTCAGTACCATGTCAGCTCTCTGTTGACATTATGTTAATGCCATATTTGGCTAAGTAGTTTTCACCTGTTAGTTTATAATTATCTGTTGTAGCTGACCACACAGACCTTTGACCTGTTGGCGCTTTTAAGCTAAAAATATGTTGATGCTATAAGGGTTGTGTGCTGATGTTCCCATGTTGACCAATGAAATGTATTGAAAGTTATTTTACCAACCAATCAGAAGGTTCACTGTGTGGGATTTGACAATATACTGTATATAGCCATGTAAAAGGTCTTGTTTGGTAAGGTGTTCATTGTAACACAACACTTCTATAGTCTCCACTGCCTCTACAGGTGTTCCTATGTGATCTTCAGTAATAGTATTGCTTCTCTCTCCATTACTGTTCAGACTTCTATTACTTCCTGCTAAGTCGTATGCTAGTGAGGTCAGAAGAATAGAGCCTCGCTCAAACAGACCTTCAACGTTACCTACCGCAACTTTATACGCAGCCTCAATGTAGAAGACCAGGTTCTGGATAAAAGCCACTTCATGCAGGGTTGATATGATACGAAGACCTGGAGAACCAGACAGGGATAAAGAACACCACCGCCGGTATACAGTCAAGTTATTTCACAATGACATGATCCACCACACACACACACACACACACACACACACACACACACACACACACACACACACACACACACACACACACACACACACACACACACACACACGCAGTACGGTACCTGAGGCAGTCATCTGAGCCAAAACCAGCAGGTACAGAGAGGTGGCATCAACCTGCAGGTGTCCCCACTGATCGTCCCCCACCACGGTAGCACAGGTGGGGGTGTGGTACTTGGCGTGCAGACAGTCCTTGGGGCTCTGGGTGTATTTAAACTTCTCCACCTTGGCCACCTGTAGTCAGACACACTGACATGCTCAGAAAAGGCTATTACACAGCCAGACCAAGGGAGAAACACATGCAGAAATGCTCCCACAGCGTAGTGCATTATTGCCCTTATGCCATATACTAGTGACTGTGTTGTTACATGGTAGACGAAATGGCACAGTAACCACGGTAACCCACCTGTCGCATCATACACTGGAGCAGCCCTTGCATCAGCTTGACAACACTCTGTAGAATAAAACAAATATAGATATTTACCGCACCTTACGTGGATCGGTAACTCCTGCTTTCCCAAGTTTATCTATTCAGGACTCCAAGGACTGAAATATGCCAATCTCTGCCTGTGGCCTACAACATAGATCATAGGACAACATGCATGGAAAAACACTAACATGTTTCTGTAAAGGAATGTCTTGTTTTGACACAGTGTGGTCATGAGGTCGGGGCCTTGCAGTCAAGGAATATTCAGACCCCCTTTCCAACACAGATCACACAGTACAGTAAGTACAGGGGACACAACACAGATCACACAGTACAGTAAGTATGGGGGACACAACACAGATCACACAGTACAGTAAGTATGGGGTACACAACACAGATCACACAGTACAGTAAGTATGGGGGACACAACACAGATCACACAGTACAGTAAGTATGGGACACACAACACAGATCACACAGTACAGTAAGTATGGGACACACAACACAGATCACACAGTACAGTAAGTATGGGGGACACAACACAGATCACACAGTACAGTAAGTATGGGGGACACAACACAGATCACACAGTACAGTAAGTATGGGGGACACAACACAGATCACACAGTACAGTAAGTATGGGGGACACAATACAGATCACACAGTACAGTACGTATGGGGGACACAACACAGATCACACAGTACAGTAAGTATGGGGGACACAACACAGATCACACAGTACAGTAAGTATGGGACACACAACACAGATCACACAGTACAGTAAGTATGGGGGACACAACACAGATCACACAGTACAGTAAGTATGGGGGACACAACACAGATCACACAGTACAGTACGTATGGGGGACACAACACAGATCACACAGTACAGTAAGTATGGGGGACACAACACAGATCACACAGTACAGTAAGTATGGGACACACAACACAGATCACACAGTACAGTAAGTATGGGACACACAACACAGATCACACAGTACAGTAAGTATGGGGGACACAACACAGATCACACAGTACAGTAAGTATGGGGGACACAACACAGATCACACAGTACAGTAAGTACGGGACACACAACACAGATCACACAGTACAGTAAGTATGGGGGACACAACACAGATCACACAGTACAGTAAGTATGGGGGACACAACACAGATCACACAGTACAGTACGTATGGGACACACAACACAGATCACACAGTACAGTAAGTATGGGGGACACAACACAGATCACACAGTACAGTAAGTATGGGGGACACAACACAGATCACACAGTACAGTAAGTATGGGGTACACAACACAGATCACACAGTACAGTAAGTATGGGGGACACAACACAGATCACACAGTACAGTAAGTATGGGACACACACCACAGATCACACAGTACAGTAAGTATGGGACACACAACACAGATCACACAGTACAGTAAGTATGGGACACACAACACAGATCACACAGTACAGTAAGTACGGGACACACAACACAGATCACACAGTACAGTAAGTACGGGACACACAACACAGATCACACAGTACAGTACGTATGGGGGACACAACACAGATCACACAGTACAGTAAGTATGGGACACACAACACAGATCACACAGTACAGTATGTACGGGGGACACAACACAGATCACACAGTACAGTAAGTATGGGACACACAACACAGATCACACAGTACAGTAAGTATGGGACACACAACACAGATCACACAGTACAGTAAGTACGGGACACACAACACAGATCACACAGTACAGTAAGTACGGGACACACAACACAGATCACACAGTACAGTACGTATGGGGGACACAACACAGATCACACAGTACAGTAAGTATGGGACACACAACACAGATCACACAGTACAGTATGTACGGGGGACACAACACAGATCACACAGTACAGTAAGTATGGGGGACACAACACAGATCACACAGTACAGTAAGTATGGGGGACACAACACAGATCACACAGTACAGTAAGTACGGGACACACAACACAGATCACACAGTACAGTAAGTATGGGGGACACAACACAGATCACACAGTACAGTAAGTATGGGGGACACAACACAGATCACACAGTACAGTAAGTACGGGACACACAACACAGATCACACAGTACAGTAAGTATGGGGGACACAACACAGATCACACAGTACAGTAAGTACGGGACACACAACACAGATCACACAGTACAGTAAGTATGGGACACACACCACAGATCACACAGTACAGTAAGTATGGGACACACAACACAGATCACACAGTACAGTAAGTATGGGACACACACCACAGATCACACAGTACAGTGAGTATGGGACACACAACACAGATCACACAGTACAGTAAGTATGGGGGACACAACACAGATCACACAGTACAGTAAGTACAGGGGACACAACACAGATCACACAGTACAGTAAGTACGGGGGACACAACACAGATCACACAGTACAGTAAGTATGGGGGACACAACACAGATCACACAGTACAGTAAGTATGGGACACACAATACAGATCACACAGTACAGTAAGTATGGGACACACAACACAGATCACACAGTACAGTAAGTATGGGACACACAATACAGATCACACAGTACAGTAAGTATGGGACACACAACACAGATCACACAGTACAGTAAGTATGGGACACACAATACAGATCACACAGTACAGTAAGTATGGGACACACAACACAGATCACACAGTACAGTAAGTATGGGGGACACAACACAGATCACACAGTACAGTAAGTATGGGGGACACAACACTATTTTGACAAAGCATGCTGTGAGATGGGAGCCAGCCAGTCACCTGCTCCAGTTCGTAGGCCTTGGCCTTGTCCTCATCCCGGTCAGCGTTTTTCCTGTAGGCCATTCCCAGACCCCACACCGCCAGGATGCTGTAGACATTGTCACGCACCCAGGCATCTGGCAGCTGGACACTGCAGGGCAACAGGCCTGTCACTGGGTTCTGGAGACACACACACACAGGTTAGACAGGCAGGTTAGACAGGCAGGTAGATAGATATCTATCTAAATCTGGGCTCTTGCTGGGTCACTCAAGGACATTCACAGACTTGTCCCGAAGCCACTCCTACTGTACGTTGTCTTGGCTGTGTACTTAGGGTCGTTGTCCTGTTGGAAGGTGAACCGTCAACGTAGTCTGAGGTCATGAGTGCTCTGGAGCAGGTTTTCATCAAGAATCTCTCTGTACTTTGCTCTGTTCATCTTTCCCTCGATTCGGACTAGTCTTCCAGTCCCTGCCGCTGAAAAACATCCCCACAGCATGATGCTGCCAGCACTACGCTTCACCGGAGGGATGGTGTCAGGTTTCCTCCAGACGTGACTCTTGGCATTCAGGCCAAAGAGTTAAATCTGGGTTTCATCAAATCAAATGAAATTGTATGTCACATGTGCCGAATACAACAGGTATAGATAGACCTTACAGTGAAATGCTTACTTACAAGCCCTTAACCAACAATGCTTTAAGAATAATAAAAAAAAAAATACATTTAAGTAAAAAATAGATAAGTAAAAAATTTAAAATAAAAGTAACAAATAATTAAATAGCAGCAGTAAAATAACAAGCACGGCTATATACAGGGGGTACCGGTACAGAGTTAATGTGTGAGGGCACCGGTTAGTTGAGGTAATATGTACATGTAGGTAGAGTTAAAGTGACTATGCATAGATTATAAACAGAGTGTAGCAGCAGCGTAAAAGAGGGGTCTGGGTAGCCAGAGAATCTTGTTTCTCATTGTCTGGGAGTCCTTTAGGTGCCTTTTGGCAAACTCCAAGCAGGCTGCCATGTGCCTTTTACTGAGGAGTGGCTTCCGTCTGGCCACTCTACCATAAAGGCCTGATTGATGGAGTGCTGCAGAAGGTTCTCCCATCTCCACAGAGGAACTCTGAAGCTCTGTCAGAGTGACCATTGGGTTATTGGTTCCCTCCCTGACCAAGCCCCTTCTCCCCTGATGGCTCAGTTTGGCCAGGCAGCCAGCTCTCTACTTCTTTCCTTTAAGAATGATGGAGGCCACTGTGTTCTTGGGGACCTTCAATGCTGCAGAAATGTTTTGCTACCCTTCCCCAGATCTGTGCCTCGACACAATCCTGTCTCGGAGCTCTACTGACAATTCTTTCGACCTCATGGCTTGGTTTTTGCTCTGACATGCACCGTCAACTGTGGGACCTTATATAGACAGGTGTGTGCCTTTCCAAATCATGTCATAACAATTGAATTTACCACAGGTGGACTTCAATAAAGTTGTAGAAACATCTCAAGGATGATCAATGGAAACAGGATGCACCGGAGCTCAATTTCGAGTCTCATAGCAAAGTGTCTGAATACTTATGTAAATAAGGTATTTTGTTTTTAAAAACCTGTTTCCGCTTTTTCCTTATGGGGTATGATGTGTAGATTGATGAGGGAAAAAAGTATATTTAAAATAATGCTGTAACATAACAAAATGTGGAATAAGTCAAGGGGTCTGAATAGTTTCCAAATGCACTGTAGCTGGCCACTAGATATATATATATATATATAAAAACACACACAGTTGAATTCGTAAGTTTACATACACCATAGCCAAAAGCATTTAAACTCAGTTTTTCACAATTCCTGACATTTAATCCCCTGTCTTAGGTCAGTTACGATCACCACTTTATTTTAAGAATGTGAAATGTCAGAATAATAGTAGAGAGAATGATTTATTTCAGCTTTTATTTCTTTCATCACAATCCCAGTGGGTCAGAAGTTTACATACACTCAATTAGTATTTGGTAGCATTGCCTTTAAATTGTTTAACTTGTGTCAAACATTTTGGGTAGCCTTCCACAAGCTTCCCACAATAAGTTGGGGGAATTTTGGCCCATTCCTCCTGACAGCGCTGGTGTAATGGAGTCAGGTTTGTAGGCCTCCTTGTTCGCACATGCTTTTTCAGTTCGGCCCACACATTTTCTATGGGATTGAGGTCAGGGCTTTGTGATGGCCACTCCAATACCTTGACTTTGTTGTCCTTAAGCCATTTTGCCACAACTTTGGAAGTATGCTTGGGTCATTGTCCATTTGGAATACCCATTTGCGTTCAAGCTTTAACTTCCTGACTGATGTATTGAGATGTTGCTTCAATATATCCACATAATTTTCCATCTTCATGATGCCATCTATTTTGTGAAGTGCACCAGTCCCTCCTGCAGCAAAGCACCCCCACATGATGGGGGTGCTGATGCTGCCACCTCCGTGCTTCATGGTTGGGATGGTGTTCTTCGGCTTGCAAGCATCCCCCTTTTTCCTCAAAACATAACAATGGTCATTATGGCCAAACAGTTCTATTTTTCCAAATAAAGTACGATCTTTGTCTCCATGTGCAGTTGCAAACCGTAGTCTGGCTTTTTTTATGTTGGTTTTGGAGCAGTGGCTTCTTCCTTGCTGAGCGGCCTTTCAGGTTATGTCGATATAGGACTCGTTTTACTGTAGATATAGATACTTTTGTACCTGTTCCTTCCAGCATCTTCACAAGGTCCTTTGCTGTTGTTCTGGGATTGATTTACACTTTTGCACCAAAGTAAGTTAATCTCTAGGAGACAGAACGCGTCTCCTTCCTGAGCGGTATGATGGCTGAGTGGTTCTTGTTCTGAGAAATGAAGGCTATTCCATGCGAGAAATTGCCAAGAAACTGAAGATCTCGTACAACGCTGTATACTACTCCTTTCACAGAACAGTACAAACTGGCTCTAACCAGAATAGAAAGAGGATTAGGAGGCCCGGGTGAACAACTGAGCAAGAGGACAAGTACATTAGAGTGTCTCGTTTGAGAAAAAGACGCATCACAAGTCCTCAACGGGCAGCTTCATTAAATAGTACCCGCAAAACACCAGTCTCAACGTCAACAGTGAAGCGGCGACTCCGGGTTGCTGGCCTGGAGTCTGCTCACCAACCAAGAATTCACAAAATGGGACAAACACCAAATTGAGACTCTGCATGGAGAATTCTGCAAAAATATCCTCTGTGTACAACATAAAACACCAACAAAATGCATGCAGAGCAGAATTAGGCCGATACCCGCTAATGATCAAAATCCAGAAAAGAGCCGTTAAATTCTACAATTCTACAACCACCGAATCCCAAACCTTCCATAACAAAGCCATCAGACGAACATGGAGAAGAGTCCCCTAAGCAAGCTGGTCCTGGGGCTCTGTTCACAAACACAAACAGACCCCACAGAGCCCCAGGACAGCAACACAATTAGATCCAAACAAATCATGACAAAACAAAAAGATAATTAATTGACACATTGGAAAGAATTAACAAAAAAAACAGAGCAAACTAGAATGCTATTTGGCCCTAAACAGAGAGTACACAGTGGCAGAATACCTGACCACTGTGACTGACCCAAACTTAACAGTGCTGTACAAGATTTTGCTTTCAAAATGCGTCAAACATGATTTTAGGAAAGTTTTGACTATGTACAGACTCAGTGAGCATAGCCTTGCTATTGAGAAAGGCCGCTGTAGGCAAGAGAAGACAGACTATGTGCACACTGCCCACAAAATTAGATGGAAGTGCAGCTCAGTTTCCTAACCTCCTGCCAAATGTATGACCATATTAGACACATATTTCCCTCAGATTACACAGAACCACAAAGAATTTGGAAAACAAATCCAATTTTGATAAACTCCCATATCTATTGGGTGAAATACCACAGTGTGCCATCACAGCAGCAAGATTTGTGACCTGTTGCCACTAGAAAAGGGCAACCAGTGAAAAACAAACACCATTGTAAATACAACCCATATTTATGTTGATTTATTTTCCCTTTTGTACATCGTTACACCACTGTATAAAGACATAATATGACATTTGAAATGTCTTTATTCTTTTGGAACTTTTGTGAGTGTGATGTTTACTGTTCATTTTTTATTGTTTATTTCACTTTAGTTTCTCATCTTTTTCACTTGCTTTGGCAATGTAAACATATGTTTCCCATGCCAATAAAGCCCCTCAAATTTAAATTGAATTGAGAGAGAGGGAGAGAAAGACTGTTGACTGAACTCAAGTAGAGTAGATAAGACAAATACTTTCTATGTTCTCTCTCTATTTTAAGTTGACCTTTGTCCAAGCTTTTCTTTATTTTAGGGAGTCCACGCCAGGACAGTTTGCCCATTTAAAAAAGAGAGCTATTGACTCCTGGCTTTCTAAGGATAAGTAACAGACATTTAGCCTACTGTGGGGATTTTACTGAGGTATCAATATCATTAGACCTATTGTGCATGACTTCTTTCATTGCACATGGCAACTGTACGAATGTTATTCACATGACATAACGTGACATTATGTCTGGCAGTGGTACGTGATATAATGAAACATACCTGGTGACATAGAATAGTCTCATGAACGAGCCTGGCGAATCCATCGAGCTTCACACCTGAGTTACTGCGGCTCCGCATGTTGCCGTCTCTATCTGTCAATATGAAATTATGACAGACAGGTAGTTAGAGCAGGATTATTTATAGTAGGGTACAGTAGTCGTGAGCCCTGACTACATGTGAAGCATTCGCAATAGTAAAACTACTGCAGTATGCTGTAATCAAATAACATTACTTTGCATAGAAAATCACCTACCTTGAACCCATCAGTTATTGTGCAATGCATAAATATCGCTGTTGACAGCTTTGCAGTAGCAGCTAACAATTCCACATTCATTCAACGCATTTCATAAAACTCCTAGTTGCTCCAGCGCAGTATTACCGAATCCTTCACGTCGCAGAGGTGTTTTTAGCTCAGCATACACCATTCCTTCACATGTAACAGATTACTGATCCTCTCGGTCTCTCAATGTGCCTCTCCTCTTCCTGATGTGGACAGAATGTCCGGTATACAGTTGCCATAAAGGGGGCGCTAGAGCAGCCAACGTAGAGAAGATGAGTTGGTTATTACATATATGAATTATTGTTAGAATCTGTTATTTTTAACATAACATAACATAGATCTAAACCAACAAATAGTGTCTGATTTGTTTTCGGCTTTGCTCTCTCTTTTACTTCGTGTGGTCTTTGCATCATTCTGTTCAATCTAATATTTTCAGAATACTTCGACTGATGCCAGTGCGACCCCACCTTTCCATTTACATTCTGCATACATAGTAAACAACGGCTGGGATAACGGAATTTTTAAGCCAATCAAAAATCCGGACAGTAGATGTGTTAACCAATCAAAATAGATCTAACTGCATCCCCGCTGAACGCTCGACTTCACGGGGTGGACTGCACATTTCTGTTGAATAGATTTGAATCAACAATCAACAATTCATAGTGTTTTTGAGTCAACAATCAAGATAAAGGTACGTTTTACCTCCTTATTTGTTTGGCCAGTCGTTGCAATTGCACATGTTGAACGAAAAAGCGTCCTCTGCTTCTGATAATGTCCACAAAAAGCCATTGAAAAAGTAGCTAGCTAGACATCTTTACTGTGCATGTTAGCTGCTAGCGCTAGCTACCCAAAGACTATTCCCCTGTCCATCTCTGAGCTAGCTTTACACTCAAATGTGATGGATATACTGAGGGCCATAAGCTACCTAAATAACAACAACTAGGCTAACTAGTTATATGACTGGGGAAATGTCTGTGTTTTGATAGTTAGACAGAGAAGACCAAATTAGGTCTTGACTATGGAGAAGACCTTTCACTAGCTATGTAAGCAAACTACCATTTATGTTTTGCTACTTTACCTCCTTGCTCCAACACACACCCTCACCCTGCCTCTGTATTTTATCACTTTACTAAACAGACTGGGTTCAAGTCTCTTGTGCGCCTTAAGACGGAATCATCCTGATGAGCTAAAGCCCACCGAACCACCTCTGTTACACTTGTATTGTACCTTGTCTCCTCTCATATCTCCTCTCACCTTCCTCCTTCCCTCTCCTCTGTCCCCTATCATTCTCCCTTTCTCTCCTCGCCCCATCCCCTCTCCGCCTATCCCCTCTCCCTTCTCTGCCCTTCCCCCTGTCCTCTCCTCTATTCTCCCTCTCTCTCCTCCTCCCCTGTCCCTCTCTCATTCTTTCTCCTCTCCTCTGTCCTCATCTCTTCACCTCCCTCATCCCCTCTCCCTCCTCTGCCCTTCCCCCTGTCCTGTCTTCTATTCTCTCCTCTCCTGTCCTCTCCCCCGTCCCCCTCTCATTCTACCTCCTCTCCTCTGTCCTCATCTCTTCTCCTCTCCTCTGTCCTCATCTCCTCCCACCAGATGCAGTTCATGCTGCTGTTCAGTCGGCAGGGTAAGCTGCGGCTGCAGAAGTGGTATGTTCCCCTGTCAGACAAAGAGAGGAAGAAGATCTCCAGGGACCTGGTCCAGACCATTCTAGCCCGCAAGCCCAAGATGTGCTCCTTCCTGGAGTGGAGGGACCTCAAGATCGTCTATAAGAGGTCAGAGAAAGAAAGACAGACAGACAGACAAGGGGGTTAATGGTGGGAAATGATGTGCTCCTTCCTGGAGTGGAGGGACCTTAATATCATCTACAAGACAGACAGACGGGGTTAATGGGGGGAAATGTGGACTCCATCTGATAGTGTTGAGGTCAATTCAGGAATGGAATTTCACAATCTTTGTTAAAGTTTTCACTTCCTGAAATGGCCGGTTTTGAAAACTAATTTGTAGTATAGTCTCAAACCACTATACTACAATTGTGCCAAGGTCTAGAAGGTTGGTTTTCAATAAGACTTTCCTGCTAGGGAGGCACCCTTACGGTTTTGTTTTCAGTCAGGGGGCCATTTTGTTACAGCACTCATTCTCAGAATGGTGAAGGCCATCTGATGCTTTTGTTATTCATTATTATCCCCGCTGAACGAACATATGTTTGTCAGAATGTGGCCCAAGGTTAGTGCCTTTGTTGTTTATCCCTGTCTTCTAGATACGCCAGCCTGTATTTCTGTTGTTTATCCCTGTGTTATCCTGTCTTCCAGATACGCCAGCCTGTATTTCTGTTGTTTATCCCTGTGTTATCCTGTCTTCCAGATACGCCAGCCTGTATTTCTGTTGTTTATCCCTGTATTATCCTGTCTTCTAGATACGCCAGCCTGTATTTCTGTTGTTTATCCCTGTATTATCCTGTCTTCTAGATACGCCAGCCTGTATTTCTGTTGTTTATCCCTGTATTATCCTGTCTTCTAGATACGCCAGCCTGTATTTCTGTTGTTTATCCCTGTATTATCCTGTCTTCTAGATACGCCAGCCTGTATTTCTGTTGTTTATCCCTGTGTTATCCTGTCTTCTAGATACGCCAGCCTGTATTTCTGCTGTTTATCCCTGTATTATCCTGTCTTCTAGATACGCCAGCCTGTATTTCTGCTGTTTATCCCTGTATTATCCTGTCTTCTAGATACACCAGCCTGTATTTCTGCTGTTTATCCCTGTATTATCCTGTCTTCTAGATACGCCAGCCTGTATTTCTGTTGTTTATCCCTGTGTTATCCTGTCTTCCAGATACGCCAGCCTGTATTTCTGTTGTTTATCCCTGTGTTATCCTGTCTTCTAGATACGCCAGCCTGTATTTCTGTTGTTTATCCCTGTGTTATCCTGTCTTCCAGATACGCCAGCCTGTATTTCTGTTGTTTATCCCTGTGTTATCCTGTCTTCCAGATACGCCAGCCTGTATTTCTGTTGTTTATCCCTGTATTATCCTGTCTTCTAGATACGCCAGCCTGTATTTCTGTTGTTTATCCCTGTATTATCCTGTCTTCTAGATACGCCAGCCTGTATTTCTGTTGTTTATCCCTGTATTATCCTGTCTTCTAGATACGCCAGCCTGTATTTCTGTTGTTTATCCCTGTATTATCCTGTCTTCTAGATACGCCAGCCTGTATTTCTGTTGTTTATCCCTGTGTTATCCTGTCTTCTAGATACGCCAGCCTGTATTTCTGCTGTTTATCCCTGTATTATCCTGTCTTCTAGATACGCCAGCCTGTATTTCTGCTGTTTATCCCTGTATTATCCTGTCTTCTAGATACACCAGCCTGTATTTCTGCTGTTTATCCCTGTATTATCCTGTCTTCTAGATACGCCAGCCTGTATTTCTGTTGTTTATCCCTGTGTTATCCTGTCTTCCAGATACGCCAGCCTGTATTTCTGTTGTTTATCCCTGTGTTATCCTGTCTTCTAGATACGCCAGCCTGTATTTCTGTTGTTTATCCCTGTGTTATCCTGTCTTCTAGATACGCCAGCCTGTATTTCTGTTGTTTATCCCTGTGTTATCCTGTCTTCTAGATACGCCAGCCTGTATTTCTGTTGTTTATCCCTGTGTTATCCTGTCTTCTAGATACGCCAGCCTGTATTTCTGTTGTTTATCCCTGTGTTATCCTGTCTTCTAGATACGCCAGCCTGTATTTCTGTTTATCCCTGTATTATAATGTCTTCCAGATACGCCAGCCTGTATTTCTGCTGTTTATCCCTGTATTATCCTGTCTTCTAGATACGCCAGCCTGTATTTCTGCTGTTTATCCCTGTATTATCCTGTCTTCTAGATACGCCAGCCTGTATTTCTGCTGTTTATCCCTGTATTATCCTGTCTTCTAGATACACCAGCCTGTATTTCTGCTGTTTATCCCTGTATTATCCTGTCTTCTAGATACGCCAGCCTGTATTTCTGTTGTTTATCCCTGTGTTATCCTGTCTTCCAGATACGCCAGCCTGTATTTCTGTTGTTTATCCCTGTGTTATCCTGTCTTCTAGATACGCCAGCCTGTATTTCTGTTGTTTATCCCTGTGTTATCCTGTCTTCTAGATACGCCAGCCTGTATTTCTGTTGTTTATCCCTGTGTTATCCTGTCTTCTAGATACGCCAGCCTGTATTTCTGTTGTTTATCCCTGT
The DNA here is from genome assembly GCF_045679555.1 of Salvelinus alpinus. Classification (NCBI taxonomy): domain Eukaryota; kingdom Metazoa; phylum Chordata; class Actinopteri; order Salmoniformes; family Salmonidae; genus Salvelinus; species Salvelinus alpinus. The sequence continues at coordinate 70,538,398 of NC_092095.1, forward strand.
GTTATCCTGTCTTCTAGATACGCCAGCCTGTATTTCTGTTGTTTATCCCTGTGTTATCCTGTCTTCTAGATACGCCAGCCTGTATTTCTGTTTATCCCTGTATTATAATGTCTTCCAGATACGCCAGCCTGTATTTCTGTTGTTTATCCCTGTATTATCCTGTCTTCTAGATACGCCAGCCTGTATTTCTGTTGTTTATCCCTGTATTATCCTGTCTTCTAGATACGCCAGCCTGTATTTCTGCTGTGCGGTGGAGGATCAAGACAATGAGCTCATCACGCTGGAGATCATCCACAGATACGTAGAGCTGCTGGATAAGTACTTTGGCAGTGTGAGTCTTCATATTTCACACTGCTATTGTTCTCTGTGGTCCTGTTGCTGTTCATGACAGTGGCCATATTGTTCTCTCTGTGTTCATGACAGTGGCCATATTGTTCTCTCTGTGTTCATGACAGTGGCCATATTGTTCTCTGTGTTCATGACTGTGGCCATATTGTTCTCTCTGTGTTCATGACAGTGGCCATATTGTTCTCTCTGTGTTCATGACAGTGGCCATATTGTTCTCTCTGTGTTCATGACAGTGGGCATATTGTTCTCTCTGTGTTCATGACAGTGGCCATATTGTTCGCTCTGTGTTCATGACAGTGGCCATATTGTTCTCTGTGTTCATGACAGTGGCCATATTGTTCTCTCTGTGTTCATGACAGTGGCCATATTGTTCTCTCTGTGTTCATGACAGTGGCCATATTGTTCTCTCTGTGTTTATAACAGTGGCCATATTGTTATCTGTGTTCACGACAGTGGCCATATTGTTCTCTCTGTGTTCATGACAGTGGCCATATTGTTCTCTCTGTGTTCATGACAGTGGGCATATTGTTCTCTCTGTGTTCATGACAGTGGCCATATTGTTCGCTCTGTGTTCATGACAGTGGCCATATTGTTCTCTGTGTTCATGACAGTGGCCATATTGTTCTCTCTGTGTTCATGACAGTGGCCATATTGTTCTCTCTGTGTTCATGACAGTGGCCATATTGTTCTCTCTGTGTTTATAACAGTGGCCATATTGTTATCTGTGTTCACGACAGTGGCCATATTGTTATCTGTGTTTATGACAGTGGCCATATTGTTATCTGTGTTTATGACAGTGGCCATATTGTTCTCTGTGTTTATGACAGTGGCCATATTGTTCTCTCTGTGTTCATGACAGTGAGCATATTGTTCTCTCTGTGTTCATGACAGTGGCCATATTGTTCTCTCTGTGTTCATGACAGTGGCCATATTGTTCTCTGTGTTCATGACAGTGGCCATATTGTTCTCTCTGTGTTCATGACAGTGGCCATATTGTTTTCTCTGTGTTTATGACAGTGGCCATATTGTTCTCTGTGTTCACGACAGTGGCCATATTGTTATCTGTGTTTATGACAGTGGCCATATTGTTATATGTGTTTATGACAGTGGCCATATTGTTATCTGTGTTTATGACAGTGGCCATATTGTTCTCTGTGTTTATGACAGTGGCCATATTGTTCTCTGTGTTTATGACAGTGGCCATATTGTTATCTGTGTTTATGACAGTGGCCATATTGTTCTCTGTGTTTATGACAGTGGCCATATTGTTCTTTGTGTTTATGACAGTGGCCATACTGTTCTCTGTGTTTATGACAGTGGCCATACTGTTCTCTGTGTTTATGACAGTGGCCATATTGTTCTCTGTGTTTATGACAGTGGCCATACTGTTCTCTGTGTTTATGACAGTGGCCATACTGTTCTCTGTGTTTATGACAGTGGCCATACTGTTCTCTGTGTTTATGACAGTGGCCATATTGTTCTCTGTGTTTATGACAGTGGCCATACTGTTCTCTGTGTTTATGACAGTGGCCATATTGTTCTCTGTGTTTATGACAGTGGCCATATTTTTATCTGTGTTTATGACAGTGGCCATATTGTTCTCTGTGTTTATGACAGTGGCCATACTGTTCTCTGTGTTTATGACAGTGGCCATATTGTTCTCTGTGTTTATGACAGTGGCCATACTGTTCTCTGTGTTTATGACAGTGGCCATACTGTTCTCTGTGTTTATGACAGTGGCCATACTGTTCTCTGTGTTTATGACAGTGGCCATACTGTTATCTGTGTTTATGACAGTGGCCATACTGTTCTCTGTGTTTATGACAGTGGCCATACTGTTCTCTGTGTTTATGACAGTGGCCATACTGTTCTCTGTGTTTATGACAGTGGCCATACTGTTCTCTGTGTTTATGACAGTGGCCATACTGTTCTCTGTGTTTATGACAGTGGCCATACTGTTCTCTGTGTTTATGACAGTGGCCATACTGTTCTCTGTGTTTATGACAGTGGCCATACTGTTCTCTGTGTTTATGACAGTGGCCATACTGTTCTCTGTGTTTATGACAGTGGCCATATTGTTATCTGTGTTTATGACAGTGGCCATACTGTTCTCTGTGTTCATGACAGTGGCCATACTGTTCTCTGTGTTTATGACAGTGGCCATACTGTTCTCTCAGTGGTCCTGTTGGTGTTCATGACAGTGGCCATATTGTTATCTGTGTTTATGACAGTGGCCATACTGTTCTCTGTGTTTATGACAGTGGCCATATTGTTATCTGTGTTTATGACAGTGGCCATACTGTTCTCTGTGTTCATGACAGTGGCCATACTGTTCTCTCAGTGGTCCTGTTGGTGTTTATGACAGTGGCCATATGTTAAAGCACCATTGCTTAAGGCCTATCCAAATGATCAGATCTGTAAGACGGGGAAGAAGTATACATGTTGTTATTTGAACAGGGTCTGGGTGTTCCTGTGTCTAATGGAGCTGTTCAAATGGGTTTACCATTTGGAATAAATACTTTGGACTAGGAAAAATAATCTTCCAATGTGTTCCCTCTTGGTGTCTGTCCCCATGTCAGGTGTGTGAGCTGGACATCATCTTTAACTTTGAGAAGGCCTACTTCATCCTGGATGAGTTCCTGCTAGGAGGAGAGGCGCAGGAGACCTCCAAGAAGAACGTACTGAAGGCTATAGAGCAGGCCGACCTGCTGCAGGAGGTAAGACTCCACACTGACCCCTAACATCTGACCCCAACACTAACCCTGACCTCCAAGAAGAACGTACTGAAGGCTATAGAGCAGGCCGACATGCTGCAGGAGGTAAGACTCCACACTGACCCCTAACATCTGACCCCAACACTAACCCTGACCTCCAAGAAGAACGTACTGAAGGCTATAGAGCAGGCCGACCTGCTGCAGGAGGTAAGACTCCACACTGACCCCTAACATCTGACCCCAACACTAACCCTGACCTCCAATAAGAACATACTGACGGCTATAGAGCAGGCCGACCTGCTGCAGGAGGTAAGACTCCCATCAGGGGGATCTGCTCTGGCCCTGACATCTCTGGGCTATGTCTTGGATGAGTTGGTGTAATGACATCTCTGGGCTATGTCTTGGATGAGGTGGTGTAATGACATCTCTGGGCTATGTCCTGGATGAGGTGGTGTAATGATGACATCTCTGGGCTATGTCCTGGATGAGGTGGTGTAATGACATCTCTGGGCTATGTCCTGGATGAGGTGGTGTAATGATGACATCTCTGGGCTATGTCCTGGATGAGGTGGTGTAATGACATCTCTGGGCTATGTCTTGGATGAGGTGGTGTAATGACATCTCTGGGCTATGTCCTGGATGAGGTGGTGTAATGACATCTCTGGGCTATGTCCTGGATGAGGTGGTGTAATGACATCTCTGGGCTATGTCCTGGATGAGGTGGTGTAATGACATCTCTGGGCTATGTCCTGGATGAGGTGGTGTAATGACATCTCTGGGCTATGTCCTGGATGAGGTGGTGTAATGACATCTCTGGGCTATGTCCTGGATGAGGTGGTGTAATGATGACATCTCTGGGCTATGTCCTGGATGAGGTGGTGTTATGATGACATCTCTGGGCTATGTCCTGGATGAGGTGGTGTAATGACATCTCTGGGCTATGTCCTGGATGAGGTGGTGTAATGACCTCTCTGGGCTATGTCCTGGATGAGGTGGTGTAATGACATCTCTGGGCTATGTCCTGGATGAGGTGGTGTAATGACATCTCTGGGCTATGTCCTGGATGAGGTGGTGTAATGACATCTCTGGGCTATGTCCTGGATGAGGTGGTGTAATGACCTCTCTGGGCTATGTCCTGGATGAGGTGGTGTAATGATGACATCTCTGGGCTATGTCCTGGATAAGTTGGTGTAATGACATCTCTGGGCTATGTCCTGGATGAGTTGGTGTAATGACCTCTCTGGGCTATGTCCTGGATATATCGGATATATTAGGTTACGAAATCCGACTTTTGGGATATAGTGTTAGTGATATGTTAGAGAAAGACCCCACTGAACGATTCAGAATATGAAGAATCATATTTGTCTTGGTAAAAATGTATTTTATAACAAAGGAAGTGAAACGCAATCACCAAAGCGCGTTATGTACACCCTTTGTGTTTGAGAGACAAGTGCTCATTTTATTTATGTTTTCAAAAAACATTGAAATATAGTTTACAATTTGTTACATGTTGTCAACAGTCTAATAAAAAAAAGAACGATCGCGCTCTCCCAGAACAAGCTTGGTTAGTGCGTAAAACCCGCGATTTCAGACAAAGACCAATCTAAACAACCAACCCTTCTATTTGTTAGCTTACTGACCCTGGCAGTTATACACATCATATGAAACGAATGAGGTGGTAAGTGCAGCACAATGCACACAACACTAAATGCTTTACCAAGCTAGCTATCTGGCCACTGTCGCTGGTAACATAATGAAATCAGTTGGCTGCTGGCTAGCTGGCTGCCGAGAGTCCCTTTACCTACCTAGCTAGCTAGCGAATCATGCTAACCATTTAGCTTACGTTAGCCAGCTAGCTAAAAGTCTATGTATGGGCAGTATGCGATTATGGAGAGTGAATTAAAAATATATATATCTTGTTAGCTAGTTATCTAGCTGTGGCCATCTGGCTAGTATCAAAAAGGGCATTCTACAACAATAGCAACGCTAGTGCAGCTAGCTAACATTGACTAGACTAGACCATAAAGCAACACACACGGACATCCATTGCCAAACAACGCTATTGCCATCTTCTGGTTTGGAGTATTTTAACGAGGCTGAGGACTTCGCTGTGTGACAACTCTGTTCAGAGGTGCTAAGTACTTTCGGCAGGCAAACGTTTGACAATCCTACCGATGTGTCTGAGCTATTATTGATTAAATACCTTGTTAATATCCCAATTTTGAAGCCACAACTAATGTCTGGATTGGACATTTTGTTCCTTTCCTTTATTGTTCATTTGGAACACAGGAGGTTGGTGGCACCTTAATTGGGGAGGACGGGCTCGTGGTAATGGCTGGAGCGGAATAAGTGGAATGGTATCAAACACATGGCTTGATACCCTTCCATTCGCTCCATTGCAGCCATTTTATTATGAGCCGTCCTCCCCTCAGCAGCCTCCGCTGATTTAGACCACCTGTTCTAGCGGTCAGTTGTATTCAAACAGTGCTTTTCTCTCTCTCTCCGTGCTTCACCTCCTGCTAGGATGCCAAAGTAAGTGTTAACTCTACCTGATATGCTTTATTTAATAGTGGCGTTGGAGCAGTTACTCAAGTCATTGCATTTAGGCTTCAAACACCTTTTTCTTGTATGCACTCCATAAACCAATCAAACGGGTCCATCTTCAGACTGACTAGAGTGTCTTATCCTTCTCACCTATCCTCTTGTCTGTTCCCTCCCTCCTTTAGGAAGCTGAAGCCCCACGGAGTGTCCTGGAGGAGATTGGCCTGACATAAACTCCCTCCATCACTGACCCAACTATCTCCCTCTCTCTTTACTCTCTTTCTCTTCACGGGGGCCCAAACATCTTGTTCTCGCTCCGTTAATGTGCTGTAGTGTTGTCTTGTACTAAAACTCTATCATGTTGTTTATGTTACTTGTGCCAAATGTCTGTTCCTTTGTTTTGTACCTCGTCAACACTCACCTTTTGAAACCCCTAGGGTATATGCAGCCAGTAGCCACAAACTACACCAATAATAACTGAAATCTCACCCACCTTAAGTCAGTGTTTTGTTGTACATGACATGTCCGTGACGGGCACTTTAACTCCAGTCTAGAGAACTTAAAACAATTCAAAGTATATCATAAAGAGTAAGAAACCCCATTTTACTTAAATGGGATGTTCACAAGTAAAGTAAGCAAAACGATGTCAGTATTTTTAAGAAGTGTTACAGTTTAAAGTATTCATGTTCATTTTTTCATTGTTTGACCAAAGAACACTGTGTTATAATCATATCGTTTTGAAGATAAATGGTGTTTAGGGAAAAATATGTGCTCTCTCAGGGTTGGGGTCAATTCTATTTAAATTCCAATCAATTCAGAAAGTAAACCAATTTACAATTTTAACTCATTGAAGGAAATGTGCATTGGAATATCAGTGTATTACTGAATTTAAATGGAATTGACCCAAGCCTTGCTCTGTATAGCCTGAGTCCCAGATCTTTGTGCTGTCTTGCTACCTACATTTACATTTAAGTCATTTAGCAGACGCTCTTATCCAGAGCGACTTACAAATTGGAAAGTTCATACATATTCATCCTGGTCCCCCCGTGGGGAATGAACCCACAACCCTGGCGTTGCAAGCGCCATGCTCTACCAACTGAGCCACACGGGACCCATGTCGTTCAGTTGGGAAGACAGCACAAACACACCTGGGACTCCTCCCACTCTGCATGCTTTAAAAGGCAAGGGAAGAGTAACACTGGGGACTCCGCCCACTCTGCATGCTTTAAAAGGCAAGGGAAGAGTAACACTGGGGACTCCGCCCACTCTAAAAAGGCAAGGGAAGAGTAACACTGGGGACTCCGCCCACTCTGCATGCTTTAAAAGGCAAGGGAAGAGTAACACTGGGGACTCTGCCCACTCTGCATGCTTTAAAAGGCAAGGGAAGAGTAACACCAGTGAAAATGAACAAAAAGGGATTCTGTTACTAATCAAACTTCTATTCGTCACACAATGTTTTAACTGTCAATGAAAATGCATTTAGGCCACTTGTTTCGTAGCCTGGTTCTGAACTGAATGTGAAACTGGAATATTCAGTTTGACTCATAACAGGCTACTTGTTATGAGGAAGGTTGTGACAAGTGAAGCACAAATCATGAGGCACTCCCACTATGTCACTGCCTGTGCTTAGTGCACACGGACATGACCAGTTATTGAATTGTTTACAGAAACCATGGGTTAAAGAAGCCTAAACCTGTTGCAATTCCCTGTCTACCGTACAGACTGCTCCTCCTTTACCAATGACCAGAATGGTGTCCTGTTAGGACATTTAATGTTCTCTGTATCTGTCAGCTTGTACTGTATTTGCTCTTTAACTGTGGTGACATCCCATATGGCACCCTATTCCCTACATAGTGCACTACTTTTGGCCAGAGCCTATGAAGAAGTGCACTATATAGGGAATAGGGCACCATGTCTTGCTCCTGTGTACATTATGAATCATTTCAAAGTATTGCATTTCTTTTACACAGACAACTGTCACTACTTCAGTTCTCTCAAATACTGTAAATCATTAAAACAAATGTCTATGGATTAGCAGAATGGTTGTTTTGCCTGGGCCTTTTTTTAATCAGAAAATGTAAAGTGTGTGGAGGAAACAAGGTTCAATTGGAGGTCAAAGAGCAAATGCTCTCAAGTTACTTTTGACAAAAATATACATAATGTATAAAAACATTTAATGGTCACATCTTACATTTGTAAAAGCTAGGTTGAGCAGTGCATTGGTGAACATTGAAATGAAAACAGTCAATGCATAAACAGTGTACACTTCAAAATGGCCATAGCAGTCACGGTGAAGTCCATACAGAACACTATTTAATTCCACTATGGTTCATCATTGTCAGGGGAATCCTGTTCACATTCCTCTTCAGGCACACTGGGTAGAGAGGTATACTCCTGCTTGAGGAAGATACTATGGAGGTCTGGGGAGAGTGCGTTTGCCTCAGGAGTACTGTTGTCCGTGGCCCCAGGAGTCTGAGCGATGTCCACATCCCCAGGGCTAGGAGAGGGGACAATAGGTGGACAGGGATCCTCAGCCTCCTCCTTGACCTGGGTCTGTATGTCTGAAGTGACTGCATTGGCATTATCAAGAGGCTCCGACAACATGAGACTAAGTATGGCATTTACCCTGGCAGTCTCCTGGGTAGTGGTGTCTACATCCACAGTCTCCTGGGTAGTGGTGTCTACATCCACAGTCTCCTGGGTAGTGGTGTCTACATCCACAGTCTCCTGGGTAGTGGTGTCTACATCCACAGTCTCCTGGGTAGTGGTGTCTACATCCACAGTCTCCTGGGTAGTGGTGTCTACATCCACAGTCTCCTGGGTAGTGTTGTCTACATCATGAGGAGTCCGTGTACTGCTGTCTACATCAAGGTTTAGAGAGGGTTTCACCTCGTCCCAAGACTCCTTCCCTGACTCTGCAGATGAACTCTGACCCCCAGGCGACTGGCTCTTTTTGTCCTTCTTGGGTTTCCTCCTCTTGCTCTTCTTCTTTTTGCTTTTTTTGGAGTGTTTGTGGCGTGTTGGAGCTGTGGCGCTGCTGTCGTCGGCTGGCTGCTTGTCTTTTTGGGATGTTTTCCCGGGGCTCCTGCTCCCCTGTCTCTTCCTCTTAGAGGACTCTCCGGGGCTCCTGCTCCCCTGTCTCTTCCTCTTAGAGGACTCTCCGGGGCTCCTGCTCCCTTGTCTCTTCCTCTTAGAGGACTCTCCAGGGCTCCTGCTCCCTTGTCTCTTCCTTTTGGAGGACTCTCCAGGGCTCCTGCTCCCCTGTCTCTTAGAGGACTCTCCAGGGCTCCTGCTCCACTGTCTCTTCCTTTTGGAGGACTCTCCGGGGCTGGCTGACCTGGATCTCCCCCTACTAGCCTCTGTGGGTGAACCCTTCCAACCCTCTCTCTTGCTCCCATCTCGGTCTCTACTCCCATCCCGCCTGTCTCTGTCCCTGCTCCTGCCTCTGTCCCTCCTATCTCTGCTCCTGTCTCTCCTATCTCTGTCCCTACTCCTCGACCTGGGTCTTGTGCTGGTACGACTGGTCCAGGACCTGTCACTCTGAACACTGGCTCTCCTTTGGGCTATTCTGCTTTCCCTGCTCCTACTCCTCCTGCTCCTCTCCCCCCGTCGGCTCTGTGACCTCTCGGTCCAGGAGGAGCGGTTACTCCTCTCAGAGAACCGGCCCCCAGCGAAAGACCCGGTACCCCCTCCTCCCCGGTCGGGGGACATGTGCAGGTCCCTGTCCGCCTCCCAGAACTCATTTCCAGGGTTACGGTACACGTGCAGGAAGTTGCAGTGCTTTCCTTTCGGACACTTCTGTCGGTCGAACAAACCTGTGGAGGATCACGGCAATCAAACAAACACTAGGGTCTTAATAATATACGCAACTTATGACTAGCATGATTCTGTAAAAATCAGTGTAGGTTGTGGTTCTCAGTTGTACTTTTGTGTTCCATTCACTCACCACATATAGCAGTCTTCCATCTGGTGACAGGAGAGAACTCACACTGGAGCTGTTTACCAGCGTACCATCTTCCATTGAACATCATGAAGCCCTCTCTGCACTGCTCCTCTCTAAAGACACAGACAGCAAAGAGGAAATACACCGTAAAGATACACTACTTGATGACTCAAAATTGAGAAACACCATTGTTTCTTCACCTACAAAACTTGTCAGACCATTTTCACAAGTTGCTTCGTTTACTTACTTGTCAAACTGGACATAAACATTTCCTCTCAAATGTGGCTCAAAGTTGCAGCTGACCTAAAGACGGAGACAAAACGAGAGAGAAGTTTGATTCATTGCCCCTCAGAGTGGATAGGTCTCCTTTCCATTGAATCACTCCTTCCAGTCCAGCAAGACAGCACCATATTCACCTTAAACTGCACCACCTTGCCAGCAGTCCTGAACTCAGGAAGTACGTCCTCGTAGAAATCCACAAACTGCTGTTGCACCTCCTCCTCGCTGTGCTCCAGACAGGCGTCTGTATCGTAGTCGTCCCGTGACCTCTGGTCCATCCCGAAAGTCGCAAACATCCCCCGGATCATCAGAGTAGGGCTGGACAGGGGGTGGACATGCTTACGAGAGCACCTGACCAATCAGGTAAGCAGAAGATTTCATTAGTTGAACGCTAATATAAAGAGAATATGGTATACAAATGACTGTGTGCTATGCAGTATTCTGAAAGATAAGCCTCATTTGAGGAAAATTAACAAGAATGCACTTCCCAGGACTCCCTGGAAAATGGTGGTGGACTATCCTAGCTAAAAATAATAATACAAATAATAATAGTAATAATATTAAAAACTAAAAATTATAAAATACAAATAATAAAAAATTAATTATAAAAATACAATTAAAAAATGAAATGTGTTCCTATTTAGAACCATTACCAACCTGTCGCCAAAGCGGCAGGCTCCAGTTTTGAGGAAGAAGGGGCAGTTAGCCCGGTCTTGCTCCGTACCAAAATCTGGAGCCTCAGGGTTTCTCCAGGGACCCCCATTCTCCAGCTACACTCAAAAAAAGGAAGTAGAATAGATTTTTTTCTTTAATAATTGCAAACTCATCCTTGTGTAACACCTAACTGGTTTACAGAAAATGTTCCATCAAAGACAGTCAAGACTGCTTTCCAAACATAAACTTGGTATGCAATATGCATTTGGTTTGTTTTTTCATACCTGACTCTCAGCCTGGTCCAACATTTTCTGTACAGCTTCCTATAAATGGTGCAAACATAGGATGGGCTGGTGAAAACCTGCAGTGGCATATCTGGATATCTGTTACCGCAAGTCAAGAATCTCTTACCAGTGGTTGAAAGCGAGCCACAAAATATGTCTTTGTACAAAGACACTAGACATTAGAACTGCAAAGGTGTGTGTGTGTATTTTGTCCCTGAGCAGTATGAGAATAACCAGATGACACGAGGAAACAAATCCAGAGATAAAAGATACATCCTTGTCCCATGGCAGCACAGACCTGTAGGAGTATCCCTCTTTGTGTGTATCTTAGTTAAGGTCTTTGCGTGTATCACAGTTAAGGAAAAATACATGGATACAAGTGGATGTCTGAGGTAAAACACTTCTTTCACACACAAAAGACACATTACTGTGTAATATTTTTAAAAACGTTAAAACCATTGTGTGACCAAAATACAAAAGGAAGAGGATATGTAAGCTCTTCCATTGTGCGTTTATCGTCCTGGTGCACGTTTCACCTCTCTGTCTCTCTTCTCCTGTTGCTTCTGCTCCTTCTCCTCTTCCTCTCTCCTCTGCTGGGCCTCCCATTCCTGCTTTATCCTCGCCTGCAGACATGGAAAGCGGTTACAGACATTATTTCAGTGAAGCATGGGGGGGCACCCTATTCCCTTTATAGTGCACTTCTTTTGGCCCGAGTTCTGGTTAAACTTAGGGAATAGGGTGCCATTCTACATTGTGACAGTTCTGTACCTCCTCTTCCTCCTGTCTCTTCCTTGCAGCTTCTTCCCTCTCCCACCGGAGTCTGAATTCCTGCTGGGCAAGCCTCTCCCTCTCCAGCCACTCCTGGTCTTGTCGCCGTCTGAATCAAATCAAATTAACGAGGCTATATACAGGGGGTACCAGTACCGAGTCAATGTGTGGGGGTACAGGTTAGTCCAGGTAATTTGTAAAGTGACTATGCATGGATAATAAACAGTGAGTAGCAGCAGTGTAAAAACAGGGGGGGCATTTGATTAGTTGTTCAGCAGTCTTACGGCTTGGGGGTAGAAGCTGTTAATTAAGGAGCCTTTTGGTCCTAGACTTGGCGCTCCACTACCGCTTGCCGTGCGGTAGCAGAGAGAACAGTTTGTGACTTGGGTGATTGGAGTCTGACAATTTTTTGAATACAGGACACATGGAACAATATTACAGACCCTGAAAAAATTGCCATTGCTTATCAACTTATAACTGTAGAAATATTTACTACCTTTCTTCCTCAGCCTTCCTTTCCTCATCATCATCATCTTGTTCTGGTGGAGAATCATCTCCATTTTCTAAGTGTTTAGGGAGATGAATTAGAGCTCGTCAGTGGATGGTTAGACATTCAGAATACATAGTCCCCGTCGGGAATTATGCTGATAAACAACTGGCTGGTAGTAGAGAATATCATGTAGGATTTTCAAATATAACCACTGTGACATACCACCAGATTCTCTGATTTGGGCTTTGGCGAGAGCTTGGCGTTTTCGTTTTCTTCTTTCTTTCTTCTTCAAAGATGCCCTGCGTTTTTGACTGTGGGGAAATATAACAAGACATGGGTTGTCTAAGGTACTATCTATTCAGTGTTTGTCAACACAGTCACTGCGAGCTTGCTAACGTTAGTTATCTTCTTGACTACCGTAACTAGCTAACTTACAGCACTACGGTGTGATTTTTTGGCACCACCATGCATATCAATTAAGTTTACATGACATAACAACATCAGAGTAACGCCAATTATCTTAACATACCCCAATGAGGGTGCGGACACCGCAGAAGGTATTGACGCTGCCATTTTGCAGAAAACTCATTCAATTCGTCAGGGGTCAAAGTTGAAAATGTCCCTCTTCGTTTGAAATGTTTGTCAAAATCGTTTCAAACGAATATGACTTGCACCGTATGAATCGTTCCGTTGTACTGTCGCCATAAACGTTTACATTTGTCTTCGAAAATGTTCAGCGCACGCATTAATTTTTAGATTGTTCGATGATAAATCACTTCCTGGTCATATCTGCGCACGCGCCGTTACTACGTTTTTGTGAGAACACATGCGCTGTGCTCTCCATCCTCGGATGCGCGCATAAAAGAAAGAGGGATTTTGAGTGGTCAACAAATTCCGCTGTGTTTTGGCCTTTTGCGAATAATATAGAATAGCTACCTAGTTACCTTGCTTTCGGGCAAACCCACGGGTGACCTTCAATTGCAGGAGCACCCAAAACCCAAACATGGCGGATAAAGAAGGTAAGGATTTGATGGGCTCGGTTCATTTCATGCATGCTTTGTGTGCGCGACTGGATGCATAACGTTAGCCAAATGAAAAGTGCGGTCTGTTAGCTAGCTATGCTAACCAGCACAGGCTGCATACTTTCGGCCTGGGTTTACTATCTGTGCTCCATAAATTGAGAATTTAGATAAACTATTAGTTAGCTATGTTGCTAAATAAATGGTTAGCTATCTAGCTCAACATTGACAGCCCGCCCGCTTGCTTGTGTAACATGCAAATGAGGGACAACTGGCCCGAGGGTACAGGAATGCAGTAAATCCCAACGTTACGCTAGCCTTGGTAGTAACTGCGGTCAGTCCACTGTAGTCTTGTGTAAGTGTTGCTTCTTTCACTGTTCTAGTGTACGACGATGCAGTTGAGGAGCGGGTGATCAATGAAGAATACAAAATCTGGAAGAAGAATACTCCTTTCCTCTATGACCTGGTGATGACCCACGCGCTGGAGTGGCCCAGTCTCACTGTGCAGTGGCTACCTGACGTCAACAGGTACAGTAGCCAATGCTACGTCACCATTTCTGTTCCTCTTGGTGCGCTCAACATAAACTGTGTGCTGACCTACCTAATATACTGAACATTGTGGTATTCTCTCTACCAACCTGTCCTTCCTTGTCAGCCATTCTAGTTCAGTCTAGAAAAGCATGTTATTTTGCCATGTGGTGTCTGCTTCTGAAATAGCAGTGCACTTCTTTTGACTATATAGGTCTCTTGTCAAAAGTAGTGCACTCTAGGGAATAGTGTGCCATTTCAGACACACACACACAATGGCAGTATTGAATGTGTCTGTCTCTCTGTGCAGGCCGGATGGAAAGGACTACGCGGTTCACAGGCTGGTACTGGGAACTCACACGTCAGATGAGCAGAATCACCTGGTGATCGCCAGCGTACAGGTCCCCAACGATGACGCCCAGTTTGATGCGTCCCACTACGACAGTGAAAAAGGAGCAGGTATGTTCGTCGTAGTATGGTCTCTTCTCCCCAAAAAATGATCTACATTTGAGGATGGTCTCCCGGACACAGATTAAGCCTAGTCCTGGATTTAAAAATAATTTGAATAGACATTTTCCATTGGGTGTTTTTTGTGTCTGGAAATCTGGCCTTATATGCATATTTATAAGTCAAGATGTTACCGGCACAAGTGAACATTTTATCTCTTGAGAAAATATGCTGAACATGCAGTATTTCTTCCTCAGAATTTGGAGGTTTTGGATCAGTGAGTGGAAAGATAGAGATTGAGATCAAGATAAACCACGAGGGTGAAGTGAACCGGGCCAGGTACATGCCTCAGAACCCCTGCATCATCGCTACCAAGACCCCCACCTCAGACGTACTGGTCTTTGACTACACCAAGCACCCTTCCAAACCAGGTGAGACAATACACATCTGGTAAATACATCACTGCTCTTAAAAACAAATCAAAATGCTATTGGAAGTGACTCAAATGTTTGAGTCTGCACTTTTGGAACGGTTCCATCCGACCAGGATTTTTTTTTTAATCCGGTTCCTGAAAGTAGTAACTTGATATGTATTTGACCGTTTTCTGGTCTTATAACATTTTTCTACCATCTTGTCTCTCCCTCTCATAGACCCCAGTGGTGAGTGCAGCCCAGACCTGCGCTTGCGGGGCCACCAGAAGGAGGGCTACGGCCTGTCCTGGAACCCCAACCTCAGTGGCAACCTGCTCAGTGCTTCTGATGACCACGTAAGTGTCTCTCTCTCTACGCACCATTTCCCCCTGTGCATTTTAATCATTTCAAGCTACATTGTGGCTTTCACTGAAAATGAAAGCGTTTTTGCATTGTTATTAAGCAAACGCATTAGATCTAGACAAACTACTATATATTGTTAATAAGTGCACTGAAATGTTTAATCTCCAGACGATCTGCCTGTGGGACATCGGTGCTGGTCCTAAGGAGGGGAAGATAGTGGATGCTAAGACGATCTTCACCGGTCACACTGCAGTGGTGGAGGACGTCTCCTGGCACCTGCTCCACGAATCACTGTTTGGCTCTGTGGCCGATGACCAGAAACTGATGATGTAAGTGAGCGTTCTCTTTTTATCATTTTTTTGCTCTCAATATATTTTCACACACAATCTGATACTTTCAAGCTGTAACTAATCATTACATCCAGTGTCTATGTGAAGTGTGTAGCCTTAACCTTTCCACACGAAAAGATCTCTAAGGAAAAGTTATTTGAATTAAACTGGATGGCTCTGATTCTTTTAACTGTCCCTTAATTAAGTTTTTATTTATAAGGAACTCAGAATGGCTTTAAACTTACTCTTGAAAGTTGCAATACGAAATTTTGAAATCAGTATTCCAGTCATTGCATACCTTAGAGCTATTTATAACTTGTCAGAAATGTCCAGATCAACTAGCCCATGTCAGCTAATGTTTAAAAAAAAAAACATTTAGCCCATAGATATTGTTGTAATTTCAGTCATTTCACATGAATACACATTAGACATGGCAAAATGTATAGAATTGCAAAACAATTAGCTTTAAAACAGCAAAATGTTATTTGCACCCCGCGGGTGCGCTTGATGTTCCCCAATGCTGGAAGGGGGGGGGGGAGTTTAGGAACCCCTGTCATTAACCTTTGACATCTGTCTCAGCTGGGACACACGGTCCAACAACACGTCCAAGCCCAGCCATGCAGTGGATGCCCACACTGCAGAGGTCAACTGTCTGTCCTTCAACCCCTACAGCGAGTTCATCCTAGCCACCGGCTCAGCAGACAAGGTCTGTACCTTTTTGTGTTTATCAACAACAACAAAAAATAATCGGTCCGTCCACTGTCTCACATCAAGTGCTTGAGTGTTGTGCACAATGGTGGAAACGAAGTGGTCAGGTCACAAATCACATGACCAAGAAGTATATATCATACTGGACAGTAGTCCAATGATGTTTTAATTTATTTACCGTTGCTAAATGTTTTCTTTCTCCTTTTGTAACTCAGACTGTTGCTCTCTGGGATCTGCGTAACCTCAAACTGAAGCTCCACTCTTTCGAATCGCACAAGGATGAAATCTTCCAGGTAATACTCCATAAATAGTAAACAATCTCAATCCCTCTGAACCAATAGAATTGGGAGTCTGGATAAGCTACCAGGCTTTGTTGAGTCTGGATAAGCTACCAGGCTTTGTTGAGTCTGGATAAGCTACCAGGCTTTGTTGAGTCTGGATAAGCTACCAGGCTTTGTTGGCGTCCCATTCAACTTTTTTATTTATTTAACCAGGGTAGTCGCTTTGATTTACATCTCCTTTTCAAGTGTTGGTGTCCCTCGTAGCCGTTGTGCTGAGCTGGAGTTTATTGCACTGACAGTGCTTTACTGACTTCTTTGGCAGGTGCAATGGTCCCCTCACAACGAAACCATTCTGGCTTCCAGCGGCACAGATAGAAGGCTCAACGTATGGGATCTCAGGTAAAGACCGACGAATGCAGAGCATGTTAACTGGACTAGCCTTTTTGGTTAGTTTGCTCCGCTGAATTGCCCTGAGGGGGGGTTCATCAACAGTGTAGTCTGATAGGAGGATGATGATGTAGTTGAAACAGTTTTGTCTTGTCGGTCCCCAGTAAAATCGGAGAGGAACAGTCTGCTGAAGATGCAGAGGACGGACCTCCAGAACTCCTGGTGAGTGATAGACACATCATCCGCAATTATGACCTTTATCTCCTTAGTAGGGTTGCAAAAATCTGTCAACCTTCCCAAAAAATTCCCTGGATTTCCGGTCTATTCTTTCAGAATTTCTGGAAAACCGGAACATTTTTGGGGAAGTTGAGTTTTGCAACCCTACCCCTAAGTTTTTAAATAAATAGGAGAGTGGACAGGTGGCCTATAGGGAGGTTATATTTCGGCATATTACTCATCCTGCGGACTTGTTTTATCTTGTCAGTTCATCCATGGAGGACACACAGCGAAGATTTCTGATTTCACATGGAACCCCAACGAGCCATGGGTCATCTGCTCCGTCTCCGAGGATAACATCATGCAGGTTTGGCAAATGGTGAGTACACTGTCGTCGAAATAAAGTACGTTTGCTTCCGCACTTTCACGAAACTTAACCCTGGTGGTGTTCTAACTTTTGTCTACATTTTGTTGTTGAAAGTGAATTCAATAATAAGTCTGTGTTGATCCTATTAACCAGTTAAAGTAATTGTAAATCCTTTAACTGTGAACTGATGTAACAATTTCCTTCTCTAGGCTGAGAACATCTATAATGATGAGGAGCCTGACACCCCTGCTTCAGAGCTGGAGGGTCAAGGGTCGTAACCGCCTACTCCACCCCACCTTACCCCGGCCCAACCCACCAACCACCTCCTGGTGCATCTCTCTCCTCTTGTACAGTATTTCACATTGTAGCCTCCATCTCTACCTGACAGACATTCTGTTTCCCATATAGAAGCTTTCTTCTGGATTTGATATATTGATCAAGCAGCCCTTACAGGTACAAAGGGCTAGTTTCCTGAACACAGATTAAGCGTAGTCCTTAACTTAAAAGCATGTCCAATGGATATTCACAATTGGATGTGCTTCTTAGTCCAAGACTAGGCACTCTTTGTCCAAGACTAGGCACTCTTTGTCCAGGAAACTGGCCCAAAGTGTATAGAAGTTGTTTATAAAAGGATAATCTCATCTGTGTGATGCCACTGAACCATGCAGGTGGACAGTTCAACAAATGCACTTGGTAAAGCAGGGGTTCTTTTCCACCTGTCTAAATAAGGATTTCCTTTGGCATTGTTTCTGCTTTGACTGAGGCAAGTGACTAAATCATTTTCAACCTTGGATTTTTGTTTTGTGCAGAAATTGCAATAAAGTACTTTTTGTAACTTTTAAATTAAGTGGGTTCATTTTTTTTCTTCTATAATCACCTAAGAATGTCTAACTCCAACTGAATTATTCGCTACATACGTCAGACTGACATCGCTTCTGACAATGTCGACGATTGGATCATTCGCGTATCAAAGCCAATGACGACTTTTCAAAACGCCAATTTACTCGTGTGTATTCTGGTTCCAGGAACCGATGGGTTGGACCAATCAGAACAGTTTGAATGGGTCTGATTCTGGAAGTCGGAGTTACTGACAGACTCATTGTGGCGGAAGGAAAAACTAACGTCTGTGGGCATAGTGTTTGGCCAGAGCAAGGAGTCTGGGAAGCCATGCAAGGTTGTGTGTGAACTTAATTTCTAGGCAGTAAACTTCATTCACAATAGACCAATTTAAACAGAGCAAACTAGGAAGTTACAATGACAACCAAGTTTGAAATTCTACAAAATAGTTTATTGAAAAGCGAGAGACGGGACTATAAGAACATTTCACAATCTTATAAAGGGGAATGTGGACACAAAGCTTTCTGAACATTAACTAGCTCTGCTTTCACAGTTCTTCTCACCTGCAGAGGTAGATGTCTTTACATAACCTGAGTTTAACTGGCATCCACAATAGCCTGAGTGCCAGTCTGTTTGTGCTTTTTGCCTACTTCATTGCTGTCAGTCAAGCATGACACTGAGTTGGCATAATAGCCCAAGCAGATGGACTCAGGCTACATCCAACTGGCCTAGACCACATCTATAGCGTCATCTTTACATTTACCTACACAGTAAAGTATTGAACTTGATTTAAGCTACAGTATCCCCAAACCATGGCTTGGACCCATCTTCACATTTAGAACTTCAGGGGCTGTGCTCTGAATTAAATCCTTATGACATATACCAAGTTCAAAGACAATGTAAAAGTGGGAGCTGGTGATATCAGTGAGGTTTCTAGGTAGATGACAGGGTAGTGTTTATTAGGGTTTAAGTTATTGAACCCAGTTTCAATTTGTTTGCTGCCTAATGAACACAACCCTGACCTGGGGCCCAAAACCACCATCATTCTCATTACAAGAGATGGGTGACATTTATCTACATTCAGTACTCCACACATTTGTTTCACATTGTTGGCAAGTATCTCCAATGCCAAATAAGTTCTTATTGAATGTTCGCATCGTGTTGTAATTCAAACATTTCATTCATAGGTGTTTGTAAAAAAAAAATTAAAAACAAATCACATGTTTTAAAGTATTTAAGATGACAAGCCACCTTATAAATCCATGTATTTTTTGTTCAGTCATCTTTTTTTTTGCTTCCAGAAATAAAACCAATTTGTCTCAACAAACCACCGGCATAAGGAATAGAAAGAAGCCTATTTGGAGCCCGAGAAACATTACGTCCCATGTAAATGTATGTTCACTGTCTAGAACACAACCTTAAGTTACCAAGCAGAATCAGTTCCTGAAGGCCCACAGTGTCTGCAGTAAAGTACCTCACTGACTTCTCCAGCCAAATGATCACACAGAGGTAAAATTACATTGTGAGCCCTTAACCATTGGGTAAATTGAACCGAATTCTCTCCATGTGGGAGGTATCAGTTTTAAGGAGAGCTGGAGAACAGTTTGGCCCTTGGAGTATTGGAATGATAGCCTGGTTCCAGGTCTATTGTGCTCTTTGTCAAGTTGGACCAGACAGCACACAGATCTGGGGGCAGGCTAATGGAATTACAAACCAGGAAAGCCTGTAGGTACAGCAGCATCAGAACCAGGGGTCCTCCTGCAGAAACTGGGAACCTACAATGACTGAACGTGCTGTCTGTTGACTGGATAGCATCTTGGTCAAAAGCTGAACGGATTTAACCCTTTAGACTCAGTCTTATGTTAGAAGGACAGGGATGTTCCTTTTCAATTCCCAGCTGCTTCAAAAAGGAGACTTGACTGAAACTAAACACCAGTGCTGAGGTATTAGAAAGCCAGTAGATTCCATCATGACAACCCAACGACTGAAATACATTGACTTGAATGGGAAATCCCATTCTAGTAAATCTATGGACCCTGGTCTGAGATAAACATTATATGTCTGTAACTCTTCTACTGTACAATGCCCTGCTCTTTCTGTTCCTAGACAAGATTCAGTTAGTCACCACGATGCAACAAAGCTACTTCAATATAGCAATATGATAGAATTTAAAATCCCACTACAATATCAGTTCAAAAGAGATTTAATCTGAACACTGTTAAGAGATTTGATCTGACAACTCCACAGCTCCAAAATATAGATTTTTCAATGGAAGAAAGCTGCAAAGAGACGGTGTCAGACTGTAGAGGAAATTGGGAAATGGGAGAAAGACAAAGTATAATTTTTGTCCAACTGGAAAGCTGCTGAACAACAGCCCTGTGACTGACCACGAGAAAGCTGCTGACCAACAGCCCTGTGACTGACCACGAGAAAGCTGCTGACCAACAGCCCTGTGACTGACCACGAGAAAGCTGCTGAACAACAGCCCTGTGACTGACCACGAGAAAGTTGCTGAACAACAGCCCTGTGACTGACCACGAGAAAGCTGCTGAACAACAGCCCTGTGACTGACCACGAGAAAGCTGCTGAACAACAGTCCTGTGACTGACCACGAGAAAGCTGCTGAACAACAGCCCTGTGACTGACCACGAGAAAGCTGCTGAACAACAGCCCTGTGACTGACCACGAGAAAGCTGCTGAACAACAGCCCTGTGACTGACCACGAGAAAGCTGCTGAACAACAGCCCTGTGACTGACCACGAGAAAGCTGCTGAACAACAGCCCTGTGACTGACCAACAGCATGAAGACAATCTAAGAAAATACAAATGTGGTAGAAAAATGGGGAGCCTAGTGCTCACCACAAAGCCCATTTTTACAATGTACAGTCAGGGCAAAAAGTATTATATTCATTGTTAATAATGCAGTCATTTTAATCTTAATTATAACTTTAAACACACAAAAAAAGATATACTGTATTCAAATATACCCCCAAAAAGGCAGAGGGGGTTAGTGGCTCAGTTGTCAAGTTGCTCTGTGGTGGAGGACTCTAGCTCCAGTTCAGGGGTAGTAGGGGGCTGCATCTCTTCCCCCCTCCCAGGCGGAGACATCTCATCCTGGGTAGACTCCTGGCTGGGCTGGGGGTCTGGAGGTCCCGTCCCCTCCTCCTCCTCGGTTGTTGACTGTAGGTCTCCCAGTTTGGTGGTGAGGTCGTCCCTCTCCTTCTGCAAAGCCCGGCACAGTTTCTCCAGGCACTCCAGCTTCCCATGCAGGCCCTTGTAATGGTTGTCCCGCAGTGTCTTCTGGAGAGGACAAACAGCAAACCACATCCAACATCACATATTCTACAAATAAGTGACATTTAAGTGACATTCATTGAAATACTTTGTGAAATTTTACAGTACCAAATATTCTTACATTTCTGCTACTATTAGTAAATGATAACATAAGATGGCCCTTTGCAAGAGATTCTCATCTCACCTCCTCAGCCATCTGTAGCAGAGCCTGGTTGTTGGTCTCCCACTTCGTTCTCCACAGAGTCGTCTCCTTCTCCAGCTTCTTGATCTTCTTGGTCATCTGGAAAACAGAAGAAAGATCAGAGCTAGAGAGAGAGGTCTACAGACCTAAACCCTTCCAGCTAGAGACAGAGGTCTACAGACCTAAACCCTTCCAGCTATAGAGAGAGGTCTACAGACCTAAACCCTTCCAGCTATAGAGAGAGGTCTACAGACCTAAACCCTTCCAGCTAGAGACAGAGGTCTACAGACCTAAACCCTTCCAGCTATAGAGAGTGGTCTACAGACCTAAACCCTTCCAGCTATAGACAGAGGTCTACAGACCTAAACCCTTCCAGCTAGAGACAGAGGTCTACAGACCTAAACCCTTCCAGCTAGAGACAGAGGTCTACAGACCTAAACCCTTCCAGCTATAGAGAGTGGTCTACAGACCTAAACCCTTCCAGCTATAGAGAGAGGTCTACAGACCTAAACCCTTCCAGCTATAGAGAGAGGTCTACAGACCTAAACCCTTCCAGCTATAGAGAGTGGTCTACAGACCTAAACCCTTCCAGCTATAGAGAGAGGTCTACAGACCTAAACCCTTCCAGCTATAGAGAGAGGTCTACAGACCTAAACCCTTCCAGCTATAGAGAGAGGTCTACAGACCTAAACCCTTCCAGCTATAGAGAGAGGTCTACAGACCTAAACCCTTCCAGCTATAGAGAGAGGTCTACAGACCTAAACCCTTCCAGCTATAGAGAGAGGTCTACAGACCTAAACCCTTCCAGCTATAGAGAGTGGTCTACAGACCTAAACCCTTCCAGCTATAGAGAGAGGTCTACAGACCTAAACCCTTCCAGCTATAGAGAGTGGTCTACAGACCTAAACCCTTCCAGCTATAGAGAGTGGTCTACAGACCTAAACCCTTCCAGCTATAGAGAGTGGTCTACAGACCTAAACCCTTCCAGCTATAGAGAGTGGTCTACAGACCTAAACCCTTCCAGCTATAGAGAGTGGTCTACAGACCTAAACCCTTCCAGCTATAGAGAGTGGTCTACAGACCTAAACCCTTCCAGCTATAGAGAGTGGTCTACAGACCTAAACCCTTCCAGCTATAGAGAGAGGTCTACAGACCTAAACCCTTCCAGCTATAGAGAGAGGTCTACAGACCTAAACCCTTCCAGCTATAGAGAGAGGTCTACAGACCTAAACCCTTCCAGCTATAGAGAGTGGTCTACAGACCTAAACCCTTCCAGCTATAGAGAGAGGTCTACAGACCTAAACCCTTCCAGCTATAGAGAGAGGTCTACAGACCTAAACCCTTCCAGCTATAGAGAGAGTTCTACAGACCTAAACCCTTCCAGCTATAGAGAGAGGTCTACAGACCTAAACCCTTCCAGCTATAGAGAGTGGTCTACAGACCTAAACCCTTCCAGCTATAGAGAGAGGTCTACAGACCTAAACCCTTCCAGCTATAGAGAGTGGTCTACAGACCTAAACCCTTCCAGCTATAGAGAGAGGTCTACAGACCTAAACCCTTCCAGCTATAGAGAGAGGTCTACAGACCTAAACCCTTCCAGCTATAGAGAGAGGTCTACAGACCTAAACCCTTCCAGCTATAGAGAGAGGTCTACAGACCTAAACCCTTCCAGCTATAGAGAGAGGTCTACAGACCTAAACCCTTCCAGCTATAGAGAGAGGTCTACAGACCTAAACCCTTCCAGCTATAGAGAGTGGTCTACAGACCTAAACCCTTCCAGCTATAGAGAGTGGTCTACAGACCTAAACCCTTCCAGCTATAGAGAGTGGTCTACAGACCTAAACCCTTCCAGCTATAGAGAGTGGTCTACAGACCTAAACCCTTCCAGCTATAGAGAGTGGTCTACAGACCTAAACCCTTCCAGCTATAGAGAGTGGTCTACAGACCTAAACCCTTCCAGCTATAGAGAGTGGTCTACAGACCTAAACCCTTCCCGCTATAGAGAGTGGTCTACAGACCTAAACCCTTCCAGCTATAGAGAGTGGTCTACAGACCTAAACCCTTCCAGCTATAGAGAGTGGTCTACAGACCTAAACCCTTCCAGCTATAGAGAGAGGTCTACAGACCTAAACCCTTCCAGCTATAGAGAGAGGTCTACAGACCTAAACCCTTCCAGCTATAGAGAGTGGTCTACAGACCTAAACCCTTCCAGCTATAGAGAGTGGTCTACAGACCTAAACCCTTCCAGCTATAGAGAGAGGTCTACAGACCTAAACCCTTCCAGCTATAGAGAGGTCTACAGACCTAAACCCTTCCAGCTATAGAGAGTGGTCTACAGACCTAAACCCTTCCAGCTATAGAGAGAGGTCTACAGACCTAAACCCTTCTAGCTATAGAGAGAGGTCTACAGACCTAAACCCTTCCAGCTATAGAGAGAGGTCTACAGACCTAAACCCTTCCAGCTATAGAGAGAGTTCTACAGACCTAAACCCTTCCAGCTATAGAGAGAGAGGTCTACAGACCTAAACCCTTCCAGCTATAGAGAGAGAGGTCTACAGACCTAAACCCTTCCAGCTATAGAGAGAGGTCTACAGACCTAAACCCTTCCAGCTATAGAGAGAGGTCTACAGACCTAAACCCTTCCAGCTATAGAGAGAGGTCTACAGACCTAAACCCTTCCAGCTATAGAGAGAGGTCTACAGACCTAAACCCTTCCAGCTATAGAGAGAGGTCTACAGACCTAAACCCTTCCAGCTATAGAGAGAGGTCTACAGACCTAAACCCTTCCAGCTATAGAGAGAGGTCTACAGACCTAAACCCTTCCAGCTATAGAGAGAGGTCTACAGACCTAAACCCTTCCAGCTATAGAGAGAGGTCTACAGACCTAAACCCTTCCAGCTATAGAGAGAGGTCTACAGACCTAAACCCTTCTAGCTATAGAGAGAGGTCTACAGACCTAAACCCTTCCAGCTATAGAGAGAGGTCTACAGACCTAAACCCTTCCAGCTATAGAGAGAGTTCTACAGACCTAAACCCTTCCAGCTATAGAGAGAGAGTTCTACAGACCTAAACCCTTCCAGCTATAGAGAGAGAGGTCTACAGACCTAAACCCTTCCAGCTATAGAGAGAGGTCTACAGACCTAAACCCTTCCAGCTATAGAGAGAGGTCTACAGACCTAAACCCTTCCAGCTATAGAGAGAGGTCTACAGACCTAAACCCTTCCAGCTATAGAGAGAGGTCTACAGACCTAAACCCTTCCAGCTATAGAGAGAGGTCTACAGACCTAAACCCTTCCAGCTATAGAGAGAGGTCTACAGACCTAAACCCTTCCAGCTATAGAGAGAGGTCTACAGACCTAAACCCTTCCAGCTATAGAGAGAGGTCTACAGACCTAAACCCTTCCAGCTATAGAGAGAGGTCTACAGACCTAAACCCTTCCAGCTATAGAGAGAGGTCTACAGACCTAAACCCTTCCAGCTATAGAGAGAGGTCTACAGACCTAAACCCTTCCAGCTATAGAGAGAGGTCTACAGACCTAAACCTTCCAGCTATAGAGAGAGGTCTACAGACCTAAACCCTTCCAGCTATAGAGAGTGGTCTACAGACCTAAACCCTTCCAGCTATAGAGAGAGGTCTACAGACCTAAACCTTCCAGCTATATACAAAAGAAACACAAGGGTGTTTCATGTTAAATGTTCAGTTCCAAACCTTCTCCATCTCCTGTCTGAAGGTAGTGAACACCTCGTTGCTTTTCGCCAGAGTGGTCTGAAACTCCTCAAACTTGTCCATGTACAAAGAGAGCTAAAAATCACAAACACATGAACATAGTCACCCTCCACATACAGTGGGGAGAACAAGTATTTGATACACTGCCGATTTTGCAGGTTTTCCTACTTACAAAGCATGTAGAGGTCTGTAATTTTTATCATAGGTACACTTCAACTGTGAGAGACGGAATCTAAAACAAAAATCCAGAAAATCACATTGTATGATTTTTAAGTAATTAATTCGCATTTTATTGCATGACATAAGTATTTGATCACCTACCAACCAGTAAGAATTCCGGCTCTCACAGACCTGTTAGTTTTTCTTTAAGAAGCCCTCCTGTTCTCCACTCATTACCTGTATTAACTGCACCTGTTTGAACTCGTTACCTGTATAAAAGACACCTGTCCACCCACTCAATCAAACAGACTCCAACCTCTCCACAATGGCCAAGACCAGAGAGCTGTGTAAGGACATCAGGGATAAAATTGTAGACCTGCACAAGGCTGGGATGGGCTACAGGACAATAGGTAAGCAGCTTGGTGAGAAGGCAACAACTGTTGGCGCAATTATTAGAAAATGGAAGAAGTTCAAGATGACGGTCAATCACCCTCGGTCTGGGGCTCCATGCAAGATCTCACCTCGTGGGGCATCAATGATCATGAGGAAGGTGAGGGATCAGCCCAGAACTACACGGCAGGACCTGGTCAATGACCTGAAGAGAGCTGGGACCACAGTCTCAAAGAAAACCATTAGTAACACACTACGCCGTCATGGATTAAAATCCTGCAGCGCACGCAAGGTCCCCCTGCTCAAGCCAGCGCATGTCCAGGCCCGTCTGAAGTTTGCCAATGACCATCTGGATGATCCAGAGGAGGAATTGGAGAAGGTCATGTGGTCTGATGAGACAAAAATAGAGCTTTTTGGTCTAAACTCCACTCGCCGTGTTTGGAGGAAGAAGAAGGATTAGTACAACCCCAAGAACACCATCCTAACCGTGAAGCTTGGAGGTGGAAACATCATTCTTTGGGGATGCTTTTCTGCAAAGGGGACAGGACGACTGCACCGTATTGAGGGGAGGATGGATGGGGCCATGCATCGCGAGATCTTGGCCAACAACCTCCTTCCCTCAGTAAGAGCATTGAAGATAGGTCGTGGCTGGGTCTTCCAGCATGACAACGACCCGAAACACACAGCCAGGGCAACTAAGGAGTGGCTCCGTAAGAAGCATCTCAAGGTCCTGGAGTGGCCTAGCCAGTCTCCAGACCTGAACCCAATAGAAAATCTTTGGAGGGAGCTGAAAGTCCGTATTGCCCAGCGACAGCCCCGAAACCTGAAGGATCTGGAGAAGGTCTGTATGGAGGAGTGGGCCAAAATCCCTGCTGCAGTGTGTGCAAACCTGGTCAAGAACTACAGGAAACGTATGATCTCTGTAATTGCAAACAAAGGTTTCTGTACCAAATATTAAGTTCTGCTTTTCTGATGTATCAAATACTTATGTCATGCAATAAAATACAAATTAATTACTTAAAAATCATACAATGTGATTTTCTGGATTTTTGTTTTAGATTCCGTCTCTCACAGTTGAAGTGTACCTGTGATAAAAATTACAGACCTCTACATGCTTTGTAAGTAGGAAAACCTGCAAAATTGGCAGTGTATCAAATACTTGTTCTCCCCACTGTATATACACATTAACATAGTCACCCTCCATATATACACACATTAACATAGTCACCCTCCACATATACACACATTAACATAGTCACCCTCCACATATACACACATTAACATAGTCACCCTCCATATATACACACATTAACATAGTCACCCACCACATATATACACATTAACATAGTCACCCTCCATATATACACATTAACATACAGTCACCCACCACATATATACACATTAACATACAGTCACCCTCCATATATATATACTAGAGGTCGACCGATTAATCGGAATGGCCGATTTCAAGTTTTCATAACAAATCGGAAATCTGTATTTTGGACACCGATTTTTTTTTATATACATATATATATATTTTTTACACCTTTCTTTAACTAGGCAAGTCAGTTAAGAACACATTCTTATTTACAATGACGGCCTAGGAACGGTGGGTTAACTGCCTTGTTCAGGGGCAGAACGACAGATTTTTACCATGTCAGCTCGGGGATTCAATCTTGCAACCTTACAGTTAACTAGTCCAACGCTCTAACCACCTGCCTACATTGCACTCCACAAGGAGCCTGCATGGCAGGCTGACTACCTGTTACGCAAATGCAGTAAGAAGCCAAGGTAAGTTGCTAGCTAGCATTAAACTTATCTTATAAAAAACAATCAATCATAGTCACTAGCTAACTACACATGGTTGATGATATTACTAGTTTATCTAGCGTGTCCTGCGTTGCATATAATCGATGCGGTGCGCATTCGCGAAAAAGGACTGTCGTTGCTCCGTGTACCTAACCATAAACATCAATGCCTTTCTTAAAATCAATACACAAGTATATATTTTTTAAACCTGCATATTTAGTTAATATTGCCTGCTAACATGAATTTC
The DNA here is from genome assembly GCF_045679555.1 of Salvelinus alpinus. Taxonomy (NCBI): domain Eukaryota; kingdom Metazoa; phylum Chordata; class Actinopteri; order Salmoniformes; family Salmonidae; genus Salvelinus; species Salvelinus alpinus. The sequence continues at coordinate 70,566,118 of NC_092095.1, forward strand.
TTTTAACTAGGGAAATGGTGTCACTTCTCTTGAAACAGAGTCAGCGTATATGCAGCAGTTTGGGCCGCCTGGCTCGTTGCGAACTGTGTGAAGACTATTTCTTCCTAACAAAGACAGCCAACTTCGCCAAACGGGGGATGATTTAACAAAAGCGCATTTGCGAAAAAAGCACAATCGTTGCACGACTGTACCTAACTATAAACATCAATGCCCTTCTTAAAATCAATACACAGAAGTATATATTTTTAAAACCTGCATAATTAGTTAAAAGAAATCCAGGTTAGCAGGCAATATTAACCAGGTGAAATTGTGACACTTCTCTTGCGTTCATTGCACGCAGAGTCAGGGTATATGCAACAGTTTGGGCCGCCTGCCACAGCTCGCATTGATGTGCCATCCTGGATGAGCTGCACTACCTGAGCCACTTGTGTGGGTTGTAGACTCCGTTTCATGCTACCACTAGAGTGAGAGCACCGCCAGCATTCAAAAGTGACCAAAACATCAGCCAGGAAGCATAGGAACTGAGAAGTGGTCTGTGGTCACCACCTGCAGAACCACTCCTTTATTGGGGGTGTCTTGCTAATTGCCTATAATTTCCACCTGTTGTCTATTCCATTTGCACAACAGCATGTGAAATTTATTGTCAATCAGTGTTGCTTCCTACGTGGACAGTTTGATTTCACAGAAGTGTGATTGACTTGGAGTTACATTGTGTTGTTTAAGTGTTCCCTTTATTTTTTTAAGCAGTGTATATACACACACACACACATTAACAGTCACCCTCCACATTAACATATAGTCACCCTCCATATATAAACACACACACATGAACATAGTCACCCTCCACATGAACATACAATCACCCTCCACATATATATACACACACACACATTCAGTCACCCTCCACATAAACACACACACACATTCAGTCACCCTCCACATAAACACACATTCACATACAGTCACCCTCCATATATATATATATACACACACACACATTAACGTACAGTAAGTCAGAAGTTTACATACACTTAGGTTGGAGTCATTAAAACTAGTTTTTCAACCACTCCCCAAATTTCTTGTGAACAAACTATAGTTTTGGCAAGTCAGTTACGACATCTACTTTGTGCATGACAAGTAATTTTTTCCAACAATTGTTTACAGACAGATTATTTCACTATCACAATTCCAGTGGGTCAGAAGTTTACATACACTAAGTTGACTGTGCCTTTAAACAGCTTGGAAAATTCCAGAAAATGTCATGGCTTTGGAAGCTTCTGATAGGGCTAACTGACATCATTTGAGTCAATTGGAGGTGTACCTGTGGATGTATTTCAAGGCCTACCTTCAAACTCAGTGCCTCTTTGCTTGACATCATGGGAAAATCAAAAGAAATCAGCCAAGACCTCAGAAAAAGTCTGGTTCATCCTTGGGAACAATTTCCAAACGCCTGAAGGTACCACGTTCATCTGTACAAAAAATAGTACGCAAGTATAAACACCATGGGACCAGGCAGCCGTCATACCGCTCAGGAAGGAGAAATGTTCTGTCTCCTAGAGATGAACGTACTTTGGTGCGAAAAGTGCAAATCAATGCCAGAGCAGCAAAGGAGAACACCATCCCCCCCATCCCCGAAGAACACCATCCCAATCGTGAAGCATGGGGGTGGCAGCATCATGTTGTGGGGGTGCTTTGCTGCAGGAGGGACTGGTGCACTTCACAAAATAGATGGAATCATGGAGGGAAAACTATGTGTATATATTGAAGCAACATCTCAAGACATCAGTCAGGAAGTTAAAGCTTGGTCGCAAATGGGTCTTCCAAATGGACAATGACCCCAAGCATACTTCCAATGTTGTGGCAAAATGGCTTAAGGACAACAAAGTCAAGGTATTAGAGTGGCCATCACAAAGCCCTGACCTCAATCCTATAGAAAATTTGTGGGCAGAACTGGAAAAGCGTGTGGGAGCAAGGAGGCCTACAAACCTGACTCAGTTACACCAGCTCTGTCAGGAGGAACGGGACAAAATTCACCCAACTTATTGTGGGAAGCTTGTGGAAGGCTACCCAAAATGTTTGACCCAAGTTAAACAATTTAAAGGCAATGCTACCAAATACTAATTGAGTGTATGTAAACTTCTGACCCACTGGGAATGAGATGAAATAAATAAAAGCTGAAATAAATAATTCTCTCTACTATTATTCTGACATTCCACATTCTTAAAATAAAGTGGTGATCCTAACTGACCTATAACGGGGAATTTTTACTAGGATTAAATGTCAGGAATTGTGAAAAACTGAGTTTAAATGTATTTGGCTAAGGAGTATGTAAACTTCCAACTTAACTGTATATACACATTCACATACAGTCACCATCCATATATATATACACACACATTAACATACAGTCACCCTCCATATAAACACATTAACCATCCATATAAACACACATTCACATACAGTCACCATCCACATATAACCACGTTAACCATCCATATAAACACACATTCACCATCCATATAAACTGACTGGCAGAACAGGGAAGGAAAAGGCAGCTAGTTACCTGCTGTTTGAGCTGAGTCTCCTGTTCCTTCAACAGCTCACACTCATGTCTCCACTCTGTGGCGTCTTTCAGGAGCTGAACAGGAGACGGAAATGGTCACAACTTCTGACAAACAGACAACCAATACAATCAATGAGTCGATGTAAACAGACAACCAATACAATCAATGAGTCAATGCAAACAGACAACCAATACAATCAATGAGTCGATGCAAACAGACAACCAATACAATCAATGAGTCAATGCAAACTGCAAACAGACAACCAATACAATCAATGAGTCAATGCAAACAGACAACCAATACAATCAATGAGTCAATGTAAACAGACAACCAATACGTCGATGCAAAAAGTCCCGTGTAGCTCAGTTGGTAGAGCATGGCGCTTGCAACGCCAGGGTTGTGGGTTCGTTTCCCACGGGGGGCCAGGACAAAAAAAATAAAAAATAAAATGTATGAATGTATGTACTTGTAAGTCGCTCTGGATAAGAGTGTCTGCTAAATGACTTAAATGTAAATGCAAACAGACAACCAATACAATCAATGATTCGATGCAAACAGACAACCAATACAATCAATGAGTCAATGCAAACAGACAACCAATACAATCAATGAGTTGATGCAAACAGACAACCAATACAATCAATGAGTCAATGCAAACAGACAACCAATACAATCAATGATTCGATGCAAACAGACAACCAATACAATCAATAAGTCAATGCAAACAGACAACCAATACAATCAATGAGTCAATGCAAACAGACAACCAATACAGTCAATGAGTCGATGCAAACAGACAACCAATACAATCAATGAGTCAATGCAAACAGACAACCAATACAATCAATGAGTCAATGCAAACAGACAACCAATACAATCAATGAGTCAATGCAAACAGACAACCAATACAATCAATGAGTCAATGCAAACAGACAACCAATACAATCAATGAGTCGATGCAAACAGACAACCAATACAATCAATGAGTCGATGCAAACAGACAACCAATACAATCAATGAGTCAATGCAAACAGACAACCGTCACTCACTTCCAGTTATTACAGAGAGAAACAGATATTGTGTCCTGGGTTGTGTTCATTAGGCACCTGGACATCATTTTAAGTTGCAATTGAAAAATGTTTTCAGTTGTGTGCCCTATGGAACACAGCCCGCCAGTTATTTGTAGCTAGCTAGAGCATGATCAGAATAATAACACATGGCAGTGGGACTCACAAAGTCTCTCTCTCTCTGCTGCTTCCCCTCCAGCTCTCTCATCAGCTCAGCTGTCCTCTGGAGCTTGGCATCCACCAACTGCTGCTGCTTCTCCTTGTGCTTGAACACCTTGTCAATGTGCTGGGAACAGACAGACAGGACACCTTGTCAATGTGCTGGGAACAGACAGACAGGACACCTTGTCAATGTGCTGGGACAGACAGACAGGACAGGACACCTTGTCAATGTGCTGGGAACAGACAGACAGGACACCTTGTCAATGTGCTGGGAACAGACAGACAGGACACCTTGTCAATGTGCTGGGAACAGACAGACAGGACACCTTGTCAATGTGCTGGGAACAGACAGACAGGACACCTTGTCAATGTGCTGGGAACAGACAGACAGGACACCTTGTCAATGTGCTGGGAACAGACAGACAGGACACCTTGTCAATGTGCTGGGAACAGACAGACAGGACACCTTGTCAATGTGCTGGGAACAGACAGACAGGACACCTTGTCAATGTGCTGGGAACAGACAGACAGGACACCTTGTCAATGTGCTGGGAACAGACAGACAGGACACCTTGTCAATGTGCTGGGAACAGACAGACAGGACACCTTGTCAATGTGCTGGGAACAGACAGACAGGACACCTTGTCAATGTGCTGGGAACAGACAGACAGACAGGACACCTTGTCAATGTGCTGGGACAGACAGACAGACAGGACACCTTGTCAATGTGCTGGGACAGACAGACAGACAGGACACCTTGTCAATGTGCTGGGACAGACAGACAGACAGGACACCTTGTCAATGTGCTGGGACAGACAGACAGACAGGACACCTTGTCAATGTGCTGGGACAGACAGACAGACAGACAGGACACCTTGTCAATGTGCTGGGACAGACAGACAGACAGGACACCTTGTCAATGTGCTGGGACAGACAGACAGACAGGACACCTTGTCAATGTGCTGGGAACAGACAGACAGGACAGAGCACCTTGTCAATGTGCTGGGAACAGACAGACAGGACAGGACACCTTGTCAATGTGCTGGGAACAGACAGACAGGACACCTTGTCAATGTGCTGGGAACAGACAGACAGGACAGAGCACCTTGTCAATGTGCTGGGAACAGACAGACAGGACAGGACACCTTGTCAATGTGCTGGGAACAGACAGACAGGACAGGACACCTGGTCAATGTGCTGGGACAGACAGACAGGACACCTTGTCAATGTGCTGGGAACAGACAGACAGGACAGACCAGAGATAAAGCTAGATGGAACTTTCTCCATGCGTCAGATGTCCAGAGGCGGAGCCTCCCGGGTGGTGCAGTGGTCTAGGCCACTGCATCGCAGCGCTAGCTGTGCCACCAGAGACTCTGGGTTTGCGCCCAGGCTCTGTCGCAGCCGGCCGCGACCGGGAGGTTCGTCGGGCGACGCACAATTGGCCTAGCGTCGTCCGGGTTAGGGAGGGTTTGGCCGGTAGGGAGGGTTTGGCCGGTAGGGATATCCTTGTCTCATCGCGCTCCAGCGACTCCTGTGGCGGGCCGGGCTCAGTGCGCGCTAACCAAGGGGGCCAGGTGCACGGTGTTTCCTCCGACACATTGGTGCGGCTGGCTTCCGGGTTGGAGGCGCGCTGTGTTAAGAAGCAGTGCGGCTTGGTTGGGTTGTGTTTCGGAGGACGCATGGCTTTCGACCTTCGTCTCTCCCGAGCCCGTACGGGAGTTGTAGCGATGAGACAAGATAGTAACTACTAACAATTGGATCCCACGAAATTGGGGAGAAAAAGGGGGTAAAATTTAATAAAAAAAATAAAAAATAAAAATAAAAAAAGAGATTTCCAGAGGCTCTTAAATGCATTTAACATGCTGAAAAATACACCTAGTTATAAAGATCCATCGGGGCAATTCCAAACTAAATCCCACTCCCTTGGAGTAATCGTCTAACCAAAGTACCAATCAAACTGCTGCTACGTGTTGTAGGTCGGCATCTGCCATAGGCACCTGACTAAAGAGACAGAAGGGGGAGAGAGAAACAGAATGGGAGGAGGAGAGAATGTGTGCATGTGAAAAGACAGAGGGTAGAAAGAGGTACCCGTCCCGTCCTCCTACCTCCTCCCTGAGCTCGTACTGTTTGATGACTTTCTTCAGTTTCTGTGCCAGCTCCATGTTCTCCTGGCGCAGCTTGGAGTTGTGAGAGTTGTGCTGTTCCATCTGTACCTCGATCTGGTTCAGCGTCATCTGGAAGTGAAGGGTGGCCTCCTTACGACGCTCCTCATACTCTCTGGACCGTTGCGTGTTGTCATCCTGACATGGGATACGGCAAAACGTTCAATTCGGCAAAAAAAAATGGTAACAGGGATGGGGTCAATTCTGTTTTCAATTCATGAATTTATTGAAATTTAATTCATGAATAAAAAATATTTTCTATGAAGAGTTTTCACTTCCGGAATTGACTGAATTTAAACCTAAATTTAACCCAACCCTGAAAGGTACTGGTACTCCCTATATGTAGCTCCATTCTTGTGGATTCTATCATATCCTCGTGTTAGTTACCATTTTATTTTTGCAACTCTGCATCGTTGGGAAAGGTCCGTAAGCAAGCATTTCACTGTAAAGTCTACACCAGTTGTATTCAGAGCATGTGATGAATAAAATGTGATTTGATACAAGCATAGAGATCCTATGATTCTATATGTAGTTCAATGAGTACACGGCTTACAGTAGCCACTAACTGACTTGCTGTGTGACAGACTCTCCTCACTACCTACCTTGAGGGTTTTGTTGTGTCTCTGCAGTTCCCTACAGAGGCTCTCCAGCTTGCTGCGTGCCAGGATGGCCTTGCTGTGTTCACTCTGCAGGTGGATCTTCTCTTTGACCATCTGGGACTGCTTCTTCTGCAGCACCTTCACCTGCTTCTGTATACTGCGGCTCTCCTCCAGCTGTCAATCATCAAATCAAATGTATTTATATAGCCCTTCTTACATCAGCTGATATCTCAAAGTGCTGTACAGAAATCCAGCCTAAAACCCCAAACAGCAAGCAATGCAGGTGTAGAAGCACGGTGGCTAGGAAAAACTCCCTAGAAAGGCCAAAACCTAGGAAGAAACCTAGAGAGGAACCAGGCTATGAGGGGTGGCCAGTCCTCTTCTGGCTGTGCCGGGTGGAGATTATAACAGAACATGGCCAAGATGTTCAAATGTTCATAAATGACCAGCATGGTCAAATAATAATAATCACAGTAGTTGTCGAGGGTGCAGCAAGTCAGCACCTCAGGAGTAAATGTCAGTTGGCTTTTCATAGCCGATCATTAAGAGTATCTCTACCGCTCCTGCGGTCTCTAGAGAGTTGAAAACAGCAGGTCTGGGACAGGTAGCACGTCCGGTGAACAGGTCAGGGTTCCATAGCCGCAGGCAGAACAGTTGAAACTGGAGCAATCAATCAATCAAGCTGTCACAGGACACAAAGGCGTAGTAATACTCAAAACACCATTTGAACAGGGATTCAAATGAGACCTGGTTAGTGTTCATTAGGCATGAAATGGAAGAAAACGAAATGAATTGGTGTAATTAGAAATTCTCGTTTTGCTTTCCGTTGCAAAATAGTTTTGCTACGGTGTGCCCTAATAAATACAACCCGGGGCATACAAACTCAAAACACAAACAGGGATGAACATGTTAGCTGATCAACTAGCAGTGGCCCACTGCAATTTATGAAATACTGTTAAGTCTTACATGAAAATAATCCCTTAAAGCAGCATAGACATGTAGAGGCTTCCAACTCTTACCGAATCAGCATACTTCTTGCACAAAGCGGCCAGCTTCTCCTCTGGGGAGGCTAGTGTGGTCAGGGCTTGCATCAGTAGGATAACCTCTTTTCCTGTTACAAAACAACACAAGTGAAGAGATCAGCCACTTGTCATCGTTGAAGAGGAAGGGACATTCTCAATAACTTGGCTAAAATCACCATGACAGCATGCAGTGGTTTCCATATATTACCTCACACGCTTTAGACAGGCAACAACAGTCTCGTGTTAACCTACCCAATCCCTTTTGGTCCTTGATCTTGCCACCACCACCGCCTGGGTCCAGCTCAGCATTGTTGGGGTCCAGGGGGCAGTCCTCTCTCCCTGGAGTCTCCCCTCTCACCTCCTCACTGCAGCAACTACTGACCAGCTCAAACAGCCCCAGGTGCTCCTGGCTACCTGGGCTGTCCAGCTCTGGAGGGGAGCTGCTGCCAGATCCCCCCACTAGCCCCCGAGTTGCCACCTCCATTCCACAGAACCCTGTGGCCTCCATGATATTGGTCCCAAACTGGAAAAGAGGAAAAGTTAACTCAGTGAAATAGCGGTGGTCGTATCCACCTGACTATTTGAGTACACCTGACCATGTGAGTAAGCATTGATTCAATTTGTTAACAGAACCAGTTCATACTTGAACAGAACCAGTTCATACTTGATCATTCACTGATCTTGTCAGTGGTGTGTAACTTATTTCAATAGCTTCAACAACACTTGTAAACATTGACAGTAATGAGACAGCAAGTTAGCAACCACATGCTGTCCTCCATTTTACATCTCTGGTCCGGACTCACTCTACCAACTCTAGCAGGGCAAGACAGGTCCTCACCCTTAACTCTGATCTGGCCAAGGGTCACGAAGTTCAGATCATTCTAATAACTAGGGTAGCATTGGCAGTAGTGGTAACTATAGTTATTAATATATTAATGAAACACTGGACCACAGTTCCCTCAACAATCAAGAAGGGATTGAATCCTTAAAGATAGCTGAGGATTACCACGTGCTAGACCTAACAGCACAAACAGAAGGACTCGCCATGTAAATCAGCACAGGAACCCCTCAATTCCCTTGATTTAGTTAACTGCCTAAATAACCCGGACACTGAAGATAAAATAATTATCCGACTGAACACAAGTGAAGGATGTAGCCTAAACACCGCTGTTGCAGTTACACTCGTACGTTAGTTCAATCAATTTGAAGACACCAAAACAAGTAAACTTGCCACACAGTGGTGGCAATAGAACTAGCTACCTAACGTTGGCTAGTTTTGATGTATTATTAGCAGGCACTAGCTAGCCAATTAGTGTTAGCAAATAACCTCCAAACTATTTCAAGTGACTTTACCTACCTAGCTAATAGCTATTCTGAAAGTAAAACATTGCGCCATGTATCAGCTACGCTAACGCTAAATGGATGTAGCTAGCGAGCCACATATCTAAATAATCTAGTTAGCATAGCTATAACGTTAGTCACAGTAACCTTTGGTACGCTAGGCTAGCTAGCTTTGACACGAGCTAGCTGTAGGTTAGCCTGTTAGCTGAGTAACAAATCCAACGTTGACATTCAACTCAACAAAAATTGTGGACTAAAGTGTTACTATCAAGTATTGGTTGATGTATGGATTATTGAACGTAGTATAGAAAGCAAATACCACCAAGCAATAATTAGCAAACTGTTTGGGTTTGGCAGGTGCGTGAGTCCACACTGTGCTAACTTATGCTATGCTAACAACCTGTCACTGGCAAACTATGCTATGGACTTCCTTAGTAAATAAAACATGTCTTAACACTTGGCGTTCTCTTTTGTTTGACTGTAACATGTCACAATCATTTACAAATTCAGACATAATTTGTGTAGGGTCAGTGAAACACAGAAAAGGGCGTAAAAGTACAACACTGTACCTGTTTGTTTTTACTGTTTAAATCGACCCTGTCTCTGGCATCGGTGTGTGTCGCTATGATGTGACGCAATATATAATGACGGGGAGGGGCTGCTTGACCCTATTGTCATGTTGCATAAACTAGACCAAAACAAAACCCTTCCCTATACAGCCCTTTAGATATAACAATCTGTCTGTATTTTTCATTAAGAAAATACATTTAGACAATAGGAAAGAAGTGTATTTATTAGGGAAAAACTGAAGACAGGATTTGAGTAGCACAGAAACAAGTATTATTTGGATAGATGTACACATTCCAACTGTGAAAGAATTCCAGAAAAAGAAAAGAACAGAATAGAGAAAAAATAACAATATGCAATATGTCAGTTGCCTCCTCGCCCATAAACGTTCACAGCTAAAATGTCAGCCAGCCACTAAACTGTACAGACAGAAAATGTATATTACACAGTATTTCAACACCTGACCACCACCAGATCAGAATATACCCCATAGATGTTCCCATTCTAGAGTGTGCTGAAACAAACAGTTTATGGTTTGTATGCAGCGGTTCCCTTCATTTCTATACCATTCTATTTCTATGGTCTAGACTAAGACACTGTCATGGTTTCTGATCCTTCATGGTGCTCTCTCTCATATCAGAGATACTAGACTGAAGCAAGATGGGTCGGTCATCACTCTACTCGTCCGACTGAAGCATCTTCTCGATCTCTTTATCCCAGTTGTCATCTTTGTTGTCTGCCTCCGTCACTACCTCATACTCCTGTAACTCTGCCTGGAGTTCCTTCTCCCAGTCCGCTGTCTCCTCTGAACAAATAACAGCATTATGAGATCAATGCTACAGACTGAAGAGAAAATAACTAAACATGTCATTCACTCTCCTCTAATCCAACATCCAACTCTACCACCTGAGCCATTATATATTAAATCCAAGCCCTTTCCAGGTTCCAGTGAAATCAACCAATAGAACTCTGGATTTCTTGCTGGTTGTTTGTTACTCTAGATATGATCTAATAGTTCTAGAATGAAACCTCTGGAGTTCTTGCTGGTTGTTTGTTACTCTAGATAAGATCTAATAGTTCTAGAACTAGCCCTCTGGAGTTCTTGATAGTTGTTTGTTACTCTAGATATGATCTAATAGTTCTAGAACTGACCCTCTGGAGTTCTTGATAGTTGTTTGTTACTCTAGATAAGATCTAATAGTTCTAGAACTAGCCCTCTGGAGTTCTTGATAGTTGTTTGTTACTCTAGATAAGATCTAATAGTTCTAGAACTAGCCCTCTGGAGTTCTTGATAGTTGTTTGTTACTCTAGATAAGATCTAATAGTTCTAGAACTAGCCCTCTGGAGTTCTTGATAGTTGTTTGTTACTCTAGATATGATCTAATAGTTCTAGAACTAGCCCTCTGGAGTTCTTGATAGTTGTTTGTTACTCTAGATAAGATCTAATAGTTCTAGAACTAGCCCTCTGGAGTTCTTGATAGTTGTTTGTTACTCTAGATATGATCTAATAGTTCTAGAACTGACCCTCTGGAGTTGCAGCGTCCTCCTTCTTGTCCAGCACCAGCTGTTCCATCTCTTTCCTCAGGTCTTCATGGTCGATGTTACAGGAGTCAAAGGCATCGCTCACAAACTCGGAGACCCCAGGGCTGGTGGAGATCTCATTCTCCTCTTCCTCCTGCTGTTTAACAACATTAAAAGAGAATCCAGACCATTTCATACATTTGACTTGATATTTACACAGTATTTCAGTGGTCTATATATAGACGTACACAGAATTATTATTTTCTTCAGAAAAACAAAACATTGACTCACCTCTCCACTCTTGGGAATGTCACTAATGGATACTGGAGGTGTTTTTGGTCTGATGGTATTTTCTGCATGATAACAATAACATGAAACAGAAGTTAAGCTATAAACTGTTGCTTGACAGTAGTTCACCAATTGCTCTGCTTTGCACATAACACCAATGCAGTGTTTTTAGGTAGGGACTTGTCAGGATCACACAAAGTGAATTCCGACCAACCATAGAACAGAATAGAGTACCTGTGAGGCTGACACCCTCCGGGCTGATGGTCTTCTGCTCCTCTCTGTTGTCTACAGCCTGCTGCTGTGCTGCCAGGGCAGTGAGCTGGGCCGACTGCTTTATCAGGGACACACGGTAGAAGTAGTTCCTCCAGAACACATCCTCCTTCACTCTAAACAGACAGAGCATTGAATATGTAAGTAACATACACATATACTTAAGGGTTAATCTATAACTTGATATGAATGGAAACACATGTGTACAGTTCTTCCAATTTCAATGGCTGGTCAACGCTTTGTGAACCAGTCTGATTGAGCGACAGCTCACCATTCTTTTTCACTTGAACGCAGCAATCTGGCTGGTTCTAAGAGGCTTATCATTGCACAGGACTGGCATCAACTAACATTAGCCAACAGGCCAACTTTATGCCTGCAATCTGTATCTGTAAATAACTCTGGGTTGAAGTGCAATAATGGATTTGTAATGCATTAGATTTGTAATGGCTGTCTGCTGACTGTTTGGGGACCAGGTCGAAGCGCATCCTGTTCAGTAGCTCATCTTCCTGCAGCATCACCATGGCGATAGGATACATCTGCTCAGAGTCGAACTGGAACTGAACTCCAGCTGGTGGGTCTCTCAGGAAGTTCCTCCTGTCCTGGAATAACAGATCAATAAAGTTGTGTTGAATTTAAATCAAATTGAAAAAGGTACAATCGACACAATGCACTCTGACAGTGATGAGATCCAAGTGATGGAATCAAATCACAAACTGTAAGTGCACTATGTGGACAGACAATGTTAGAAATGCTACTAACAGCGGACAAAGCCAGGATCTGTTGCTGCATGGTCTCTTCCTCACTGTAGCCAACCCATGGTGGTACAGCTGTGTCTGGAAGGGAACAACAAGAAACCATTTTAATTCCACCATGTATGTATGTATGTATGTATGTATGGAGAACTATGATCATGTTTACTGGTATATCATCTCAAGATAGTCTGGTTGCCAGTCTGTTTAGCTAACATTCTACTCTGTGTCATTTATCACCAGTATCCCTGCACATTGATATGGTGCTGGTATTGGCCTGTAGAGTACATTCTCCCGTGGGTTTTATTTATTGTGTTACCTGACCTGACATCGGTTCTGTTCTCTTTTTTCTTTTAAGAATCTATTCTGCTTGACACTTTTCTATTTCTTTACCTTGATATTGAATACGGCATTGTTGAGAAAGAGCTTGTAAGTAAGCATTTCACTTGACTGTTTACACCTATTGTGTCCTGTGCTTATTATAGTTATAGTTAACTAAACGAATCATGAAAAACTATTTAGTAAACTGAAATAAAATAATTAGCCAACCCGTTTGAAAAACTAAAACTATACTGAAATTATACTTTAAATGGCTGTAGCCATACTGAGTGGTAAGGCTAAAGCAAATTACTGTAGACGAAAGTCGAGGAGTGAAGTCGGGGGAGGTGCATCTTCGACAGCCAAAAGTCAGACACTAATGTGGTTTTCCAACAACAAGGCATGTAGACGCAAGTCGGACAATTTCCCTCCCAGAATGACTTGACAAAAGTGATCCGCTCTAACCCGGCCATTGAAATGAGCACGACGGAAGACTGCTCTCACACGGTCACCCAGAGTATCTGCGCTTCACACTGCTACATGGTAGCTACGGGACCAAAACAGCAGACAAGTTTAACCTCGCTTCAACTCTCCTGGTGGTTGAAAGAAATTGACCCACTACTACTGTTTACTTTGTGCATCTACGTCAGGGGTGTCAAACTCATTCCATGGAGGGCCTAGTGTCTGCTGGTTTTTCCTTTCAATTAAGACCTAGACAACCAGGTGAGGGGAGTTTTTTACTAAATCAGTGACCATAATTCATCAATCAAGTACAAAGGAGGAGCGAAAACCCGCAGACACTCGGCCCTCCATGTGATGAGTTGGATACATATGACCTACGTCAGGCATTCCCAAACGGGTACGCCAAATAAAAACCTGGTTCACATTTTCAAACAGTCAATGTATATTTTCCAACGGGGCTATACATTTGGGTGAGGTTTTTTTCTCGCCTGAGTAGCCTCGTTTCACTGCCAAAAAATAAAATTAAACCATCTAACGTTAGTGTTCAGCGAAATAACAACACAATGTCAAATACAGGTAGCCTAGTCAAATAATTAACATCCAATCACATTAACCGTTACTCTCTCGCAGGAATTCCACTAACTGTCCTTAAGTAGCTGCTGCTCATTCCGTTTGCTCGAAAATGTTTTGTTAGCCCAGCTAGCAGCCGAAGAGCTACTTGGCCCCTTACCCGGGGAAGCACCGAACAACAGACAGGGACGTTGGACCATCGAAGAGGCGCAAATATGATGATAACTACATTGATTTGTGGTTCACTTATATTGGGAGCAGTGCCTTTCCTCAGCCACAGTGTGTTAAATGTGCAAAAGTACTATCTCACAACTCGATGAAACCTTCACTCTTGCGCAGACATTTAGAAACAAAACATGACAATTTGAAAAATAAGCCACGGGAGTTTTTTAAGCGAGAATTAAGACATGTATAAAAGCAACAGATATCATTAATAAGAAGGGGCTAGAAGCGTCTTATATGGTGAGCTACCGAGTGGCTAGGCCAGGCAAGCCCCATACTATTGTGGAGGACTTAATTCTTCCTGCTGCTGCGGATATGGCTGAGACAATGCTGGGGGAAAGGCCAAAAAAAACTATACAGACAATGTCTTCATCAAACAACACTGTTTCACAACGCATCAGTGACATGACAGGAGATGTTTTGAAACAATTACTGCTTTGCATACAAGCCAGTGAATTCTATGCGTTACAACTGGATGAGTCAACAGACGTGGCGGGCCTGGCACAGCCCCTGGTATATGTCCATTACGTTTATGGGGGTCAATTAAGGAAGACATTCTCTTCTGCAAACCAGGACAACAGGAGAGGATATTTGTAAAGTACTGGACAGCTTTGTGATATCAAGTGGACTTTGGTGGTCAAGATGTGTTGGCATCTGTACTGATGGCGCAAAAGCCGTGTCAGGGAGACATAGTGGAGCGTGCAAGCAGTTGCTCCCGATGCCACTTGGGTACACTGCAGCATCCACCGAGAGGCTCTTGCTGCCAAGGGAATGCTTGACAGCTTGAAATATGTCTTGGACACTACAGTGAAAATGGTTAACTTTGTTAAAGCAAGGCCCCTGAACTCTCGTGTATTTTCTGCACTATGCAATGATATGGGCAGCGACCATGCAACGCTTTTACAACATACGCTAGTTATCAAGGGGCAAAGTATTGACACTTTTTTTTTTTTAATTATTGAGCTTAAAATTTTCTTTACTGACCATAATTTTCACTTGTCTGACCGCTTGCATGATGACGAGTTTCTCACACGACTGGCCAATCTGGGTGATGTTTTTTCTCACCTGAATGATCTGAATCTAGGATTACAGGGACTTTCTGCAATTATATTCAATGTGCGGGACAAAATTGAGGCTATGATTAAGAAGTTGGAGCTCTTCTCTGTCTGCATTAACAAGAACAACACACAGGTCTTTCCATCATTGTATGATTTTTTTGTGTGCAAATGAACTCAAGCTTACGGACAATGTTAAATAGCGAAGCACCTGAGTTGGGTGTGCAATTACGCAGGTACTTTCCTGAAACGGATGACACAAACAACTGGATTCGTTATCCCTTTCATGCTCTGCCTCCAGTCCACTTACCGATATCTGAACAAGAGCCTCATCGAAATTGGAACAAGCGGTTCTGTGAAAATTTAATTTAAATCAGAAGCCACTGCCACATTTCTGGATTGGGCTGCGCTCAGAGTATCCTGCCTTGGCAAATCGTGCTGTTATGCCTTTTGCAACCACGTACCTATGTGAGAGTGGATCATTGGGCCTCACTAGCATGAAAACTAAATACAGGCACAGACTTTGTGTTGAAAATGATTTAAGACTGAGACTCTCTCCAATACAACCCAACATTGCAGAGTTATGTGCATCCTTTCAAGCACATCCTTCTCATTAACCTGTGGTGAGTTATTCACAATTTTGATAAACAAATAAGGTTTTATATGTAAGATGGTTAAATAAAGAGCAAAATTATTGATTTTTATTATTTGTGCCCTGGTCCTATAAGAGCTCTTTGTCACTTCCCACGAGCCGGGTTGTGACAAACTCACTCACACCCATTCTTATGTTTAATAAATGTATCGTATAGTGTGTGTGGCAGGCTTACAATGATGGCAAAAAACAACATTTGAGAGTGTGCTGACCCAGGTGCTAGAAGGGGTACGCAGCTGGAGGTTGAATGTTTGAAGGGGTACGGGACTTTGGGAACCACTGATCTACGTCATCTCGCCGAGTCTTCCTTTAAACCTATTATTGTGGCAGGAAGTGACATCCCCCAAAACAAAACAACAACACAAAGACTACTGTCTGTCCCTAACACTAAAACAAAATAATATGAAAACCAAAATAGAAATATTTTCATAAAACGTTAACCAAATAAAAACAAATCAAGTGGATCTGAAAACTAACAAAATAAACCGAAGGTCAAATACAAATCTGAAAATGAATAGAAATAGAAACTAATATAAAAACACTAAACAATAATAACCTTGCTGTGCACGTGACAAATGTTGATTTGAGGACACAGAGTACAAGGAGTGGAAGGTCAGCTAATCTCAAGTGGGTATGATGTTATGTCTCCACACTGACCTGATTTCTTAGCTTTCTTTTCTTGGACAAATTTGTCCTGTTCTTTTTTGAAATCCCCCAAAATAGTCTGGAAAACAGAAACACAGGCATGTGATGTTACAAGACAGAAACCTCAAAGCTTCAAGAATCGGCGGTTTTGAGCTCACACCAGAGAGGGTGTTATATAGCAACACTAAAACATCCTCCTTGTCAAACAGAATTCAGGAAAGTTTAGCATGCCATGCACCTTGTCAAAAATTCCATCTATGTTCCCTTCTTCCACGCTCTTCTTGATGGTGTGTGCAGTCTCTGCCACAGAGTTGGAGATCTTCTTGGTGGCATTGCTGGCAAAGTTGAATATTAAGCCTGTATATGTAACAGGGATATAAAACCTGGATCACTTTCTCAGCTTCAGATGGCATTGATGGCAAGTTTTGGCAGGCAAACAATGTATTGTTGTCTCTTAGGCCTACATAATCATTATTAGTCTGTTAATCACTTTTCACATGAATATAAATTACAACCATCTATAATCTTCCTTACCACCGAATCCTTTAGCTTGCTGAGAAATGAGTTGGACGGTGTCTCCGTCCTCCTGCCCCAGTTCTTCTGTTGCTGGAGGTTCGTGTTGTTTGTTTACTTCATTTTGGTCTTGAACAATTTTCTCCTCCACAGCAACGTCAGCCACTTCGCTCTCCTCTGTCGTCGAAGTGTTCTCTATACCCAGCCACGTTCCCCACCCTTTGAACATTTTCGCCGATGTCTTTCGGGTGTAGCTATGATAGAAAATCGATTGTAAACTAAGTGCTTATAATTGTACCTTCATGGTTCTGTGTTTACGTCACCAGGAAGCGGTGCTATTCTTGTTCTTTTTTTCACAATAAATACAAAACGAGCGCATTACTGCCGCCTGCTGTTACATCTGGGAAATGTTAGCGATATTGTTACAAAACGATAGATGCTATCAGATCAAATGTTAGATTCGAACAACAGTGTGTTATTTAAGAAGAAAAAATGGACCGCTTGCCAGAGAATTCTCCAAGCTGTCCCACTGTATTTTTTGTATTTTATTCACTATTTCTCATTCCACACCAACAGGTGACAGTGATGTCACTTTTCATTGGTTAGTTAGACAGTGATACGAAACAAATGAGGAAGTATTGGTGCTTTCAACAAAACTGGGAACTAGGAAAAAACGATGTCAAATCAAGAAGTCAGTGATCTTCAGGTCGGGGCTTGTTTTTTTCTCGAGTTCGCGGTTGTCTTGAACCAGAGATATTAGAGAAAGGATGAGATAGGAATTCCATTGTCAATGAATCAACCAATTGCGGTCACGTTGTCATACTGCGTCACACGGTTGCTGGGCTAATCGTCAGGGTATTAGTCGAGAAACGTACCTATTTTCCTCAAAAGTACGTAATATCATGATTCCAAAGCTATATGATATTAAGTTAATATTAACAAGTTAACTATCTCACATCTTGGAAAATGGTTGCATGTTATACTTCTTTTTGAAGCTAATGTTGGGTTTTTGAGCTAGCGCCCAATTAACTCCCATTCACTCTTTAAAGGAGAACTCTCCTTGTCCCAGAATCACCCAGAATGCACCACGCGGCCCATTGACGACGCATGGGCAACGAACACATTGAGAGTTCATACGGTTTCCCATCTCCTCAAACATGTCTGCTTGAACGCTCTGACGTCGGAGATTTCCGAGGTCCGAGCGGCTCAATAAAATCGTATTTATAATTAAACCAAGATAGACCACAGCCTGTCGTTTCAAACGGGAACAAATTACTCTAGTGGGCAGAACAAACAAGGTGGTAGGCAGAGCCAAGCACGAGCTAGAGAGATTCTATTGGCGCGTTCTAGCATGTATTTGCATATTACCATTAAGGAACGCCTACTCTGTAAAGTGCATTGCAATAACTCAATTCGCCTTCGTACTCCTAAACAACGCGGTTTTTACAACTTTGGCAGAGGGTCAAGTCTACAAAACTTAGTCCACTCTATTCGTAACAGATTCTAATTTTGGGAACAG
Source organism: Salvelinus alpinus (assembly GCF_045679555.1). Lineage (NCBI taxonomy): Eukaryota > Metazoa > Chordata > Actinopteri > Salmoniformes > Salmonidae > Salvelinus > Salvelinus alpinus. The sequence goes on from NC_092095.1 coordinate 70,584,386, forward strand.
AAAACTGTATTGAGATCAAATGTTTAGTCGATGAGAAAATGTGCAGAATCTCGGCCAAAATCCATCGAGTTCCATCTTCTCCCACTGCGGGCCACTGGGCTCCTCTCACTACCAAATTTGGCGTTTCCACTCACTACCAAATATGGTAGTGGAAACGCCAAGCGGATGCTTCACATTTACACATCCGGTGGAATATCTGTCTCATTGTTCTATCTGTGGCTCAATGGTTCCCAGTTCCCAGTTGTTTCGAACGCGACATGTCTCAAGTGTGTGTTTAAGATCCAACCGGCGATGTCACGCATCTAAATTTACATTTGTGTAAACGGTGTAACAACAGTGTGGGGTAAGATCCGAAGTGAATACACATGAATAAATATATTATTTGACAAGCAGTTTACTGTTTAGAACGATGTAAAAGGAGCTAGCTACTGTACTTGGTGTGTAATAGATTGACCGTTAGCTAGCCAGTTCCTAGCTAGTCAGCAGTCAGTCCAAAGAACACTCTTAGTCATTCAGTAGCTAGCTAGATAGATACTGCTTGGTCACTAGCCTTTTTCACTTTCTGTTCAGTGTCTGTCTGCCAGCCCCCTCCCCAGTGGTGGAAAAAGTACTCAATTGTCATACTTTAGTAAAAGTAAAGATACCTTAATAGAAAATTACTCAATTAAAAGTGAAAGTCACCCAGTAAAATACCACTTGAGTAAAGGTCTAAAACTATTTGGTTTAAAATATACTTAAGTATTAAAAGTATAAATCATTTCAAATTTCTTATACTAAGCAAAGCAGACAACACCATTAAAAAATATATATATTATTTAGTGAGTCCGCCAGATCAGAGGCAGTAGGGATGACCAGGGATGTTCTCTGTTTAGTGAGTCCTCCAGATCAGAGGCAGTAGGGATGACCAGGGATGTTCTCTGTTTAGTGAGTCCGCCAGATCAGAGGCAGTAGGAATGACCAGGGATGTTCTCTGTTTAGTGAGTCCTCCAGATCAGAGGCAGTAGGGATGACCAGGGATGTTCTCTGTTTAGTGAGTCCGCCAGATCAGAGGCAGTAGGAATGACCAGGGATGTTATCTGTTTAGTGAGTCCGCCAGATCAGAGGCAGTAGGGATGACCAGGGATGTTCTCTGTTTAGTGAGTCCTCCAGATCAGAGGCAGTAGGGATGACCAGGGATGTTCTCTGTTTAGTGAGTCCTCCAGATCAGAGGCAGTAGGGATGACCAGGGATGTTCTCTGTTTAGTGAGTCCACCAGATCAGAGGCAGTAGGAATGACCAGGGATGTTCTCTGTTTAGTGAGTCCGCCAGATCAGAGGCAGTAGGGATGAACAGGGATGTTCTCTGTTTAGAGAGTCCACCAGATCAGAGGCAGTAGGGATGACCAGGGATGTTCTCTTGATAAGTGTGTGAATTGGACCATTTCCTGTCAAAATGTAACGAATACTTTTGGGTGTCAGGCAAAATGTATGGAGTACAAAGTACATTATTTTCTTTAGGAATATAGTGAAGTAAATGTAAATGTTGCAAAAAATTTAAATAGGAAAGTACAGATACCCCCCAAAAATGACTTAAGTAGTACTTTAAAGTATTTAACTTAAGGACTTTACACCACTGCCCCTCCCTGTCTCTCCTAGCTCTCTCTCTCTCTCCCCCTCTCACCCATCTCTTTCTCTCTCGCTCTCTCTGTGTCTGGCTGCCTGTCCGTGTCTCTTCTAACAAACCTATTCCACCACTGTTTTGCAGCAGAGGAGAATCATCATGAAGACTCTGCTGGTGTTTGACTTCGACGACACCTTGGTGGATGACAACAGCGACACCTGGGTCATTCAGTGTATCCCGGACCAATGCCTGCCAGACCTGGTCAAGAACTCCTACCAGAAGGGACGCTGGACAGAGTACATGGGCAGAGTCATGTCCTATATAGGAGACCAGGACATCAGCCCCGATACAATCCGAAGTGTGATGGAGACAATACCGTTTACAGATGGAATGATTGAACTGTTGATGTTCATTGTGAGTAACAAGAACGACATTGACTGCATCATCATCTCAGATTCAAACACAGTGTTCATCGACTGGATACTGCAAGTGGCTGGGGTTCAAGCCGCGGTCGACCAAGTCTTCACCAACCCGGCTACGTTTGACAAGCGTGGATACATGGAGATAGAATGTTACCATTCTCACCAGTGTAGCCAGTGCCCTGTCAACCTGTGTAAGAGGAAAGTGCTGTCTGATTTCCTAGCAGGGCAGTTGAAGGGAGGGGTAGACTATCAGAGAACTTTCTATGTAGGGGACGGAGGGAACGACCTTTGCCCTTCCAACAGTCTAAGGGAAGGAGATGTGGTGTTCCCTAGAAAGGGTTACACCCTGGAGAGGCTGCTCTCTAGACAGAGTGCACAACACGGAGAGGGTTCATCGAACCCAAGAGTCATAGGATGGACAAGCGGAAAAGAGATCCTGATGGAACTGAAAGCATGTGTTCCCCTGTAGGGATAGTGTACAGCTCTTTCTCATACTAAAATAAGTGTACTTGCAACGATAAAAAGTATACCAAATGCTTGAGAGGGAAGGATTGTGATTGTGTCTTTGTCCTGTTTTGAAAAGTTTTTGAAAATTCTATTTTAAATCTGTGGGACTGTATCACATCACTTTCTCAGGTTCAGATGCAAATTAATGTACATCTTTGTTTTTGTCTTTAGCAAATGTAGAGAGAAACAGAACCCAGGAGACAGAAAAGGAAAAAACGAATCACACCTGTAAATTACATGTTATAACTGTTTATAATCAAATATAATATTCTAGGATGTACAGTCAATAAAATACATTGGCATCACTTTTACTAGGGCACTATCTATGTGAAAAATGTATTACCAGTCCAGTGTATTACCACTGCAATTATTTGTTGTCTCTACTAGGCTCTATTCTGAGTGTTATGATATAAATGGACGGTTTCTGCTTCAGCAGTGGGGTTTCGTGGACCGTGACCCCGTCTCCCTGTCTCCCAAGATACCCCTCTGTCTGTCCCTTGTTTGTGTCAATACGCTGATAGTAGGACGAGGCGCTGTGAATGTGATTGGTCGAACGCTGCTATTTGCGGCCGGTAAGATTATCAGAGGCGCTGCTGTCTGCGGCGGAGATGCTCTGTCACAACAGCTGAGCGCCTGCCGCGTCAACATAAATAGATAACGAAACTAAATAGCGGAATGTCCGTTAATTTCTAGAAGGACTGTCCGGCGTTTATTAGATTGGTTGGTTTACGAGGGAATTGCATATAAATAAGGAGCTACAACAGATGGCGTGTGATGCCTTTTGACCCGCTCCAAACACAGAGAATGCTTTAACAACAGGATAATAAACCACGTCGAGCAGGTAGATGTGTGGCTATTGTTCAGTGAGCTGTGTTAATGATCTTCACTCGGGACTATTTAGATTGAATAGTATTCTGTCAGGTATATGTAGGCCTATGTGAATGCATTACATTGTGTTTTAAATAAGACTACTAATAGATTACATGATCAAATACTCTCTGGATCCATTGTAAATCCATGCTTACTATCTGTGCTCAGTAAATCGTTTTTTGCAAGGTGTTGCTGCTTACAGTATTGCAAAATGTTAATTATGCAATGTTTTCTGTTTTAGCAATAAACCCAATTTGATTCAATCACGCTTCATTCATTTAAATGTCATGTTGAAACTAAATCCCATTTCGGTTTGCATTCTACAGACCATAGCCTGTCTTAACGTCAGTATAACCAGATGTGTAACTGGACAGGGAAGTCCAACGTCATATGTTCTGTATTACTCATGTATAATGCATGGATGTGCCAAGTCAATGCCATACATTTTTAAAGGGTACATTAAGATATTTAATGTCTCGTGTTTCAGGAACACAATGTCATCTAAGGGACAGGAGTCACCGGAATCCTCGTACACCTATGATTTCTGTGACCTAACCCATCCCACGGAGGTTCTAGAAGCCCTCAGAGAATACTACACAGAAGGCTTGTTCACTGACATAGCTCTACAGTGCTCTACAGGGGAGGTCTTCCACTGCCATAAAGTGGCTCTATGCTCCCGTAGTTCCTACTTCAGAGCCATGTTCACAGCAGATATGAGAGAGCGGTCCCACAGTGTCATCAGACTACCTGGGGTAGATGTGGAGGTGCTGACGTCTCTGATGGACTATGTATACACCTCCAAGGTAGGCTACACCTCTGAGACCATTTATGAGTGACTGTGTCCATTATATAAATGTACAGTCGTGGCCAAAAGGTTTGAGAATGACACAAATATTAATTTCCACAATGTCTGCTGCTTCAGTGTCTTTAGATATTTTTGTCAGATGTTACTATGGAATACTTAAGTATAATTACAAGCATTTCATAAGTGTCAAAGGCTTTTATGGACAATTACATGAAGTTGATGCAAAGAGTCAATATTTGCAGTGTTGACCCTTCTTTTTCAAGACCTCTGCAATCCACCCTGGCATGCTGTCAATTAACTTCTGGTCCACATCCTGACTGATAGCAGCCCATTCTTGCTTATCACTTTTGCCTCATGGCAAGATGCTCCATCATGCTGGAAAAGATATTGTTTGTCACCAAACTGTTCCTGGATGGTTGGGAGAAGTTGCTCTCGGAGGATGTGTTGGTACCATTCTTTATTCATGGCTGTGTTCTTAGGCACAATTGTGAGTGAGCACACTCCCTTGGCTGAGAAGCAACCCCACACATGAATGGTCTCAGGATGCTTTACTGTTGGCATGACACAGAACTGATGGTAGCGTTCAGCTTCTCTTCTCCGGACAAGCTTTTTTCCGGATGCCCCAAACAATGGGAAAGGGGATTCATCAGAGAAAATGACTTTACCTCAGTCCTCAGCAGTCCAATCCCTGTACCTTTTGCAAAATATCAGTCTGTCCCTGATGTTTTTCCTGGAGAGAAGTGGCTTCTTTGCTGCCCTTCTTGACACCAGGCCATCCTCCAAAAGTCTTCGCCTCACTGTGCGTGCAGATGCACAATGCACAATGCCTGCCGCCATTCCTGAGCAAGCTCTGTAGTGGTGGTGCCCCGATCCCGCAGCTGAATCAACTTTAGGAGACGGTCCTGGCGCTTGCTGGACTTTCTTGGACGCCCTGAAGGCTTTTTCACAACAATTGAACCGCTCTCCTTGAAGTTCTTGATGATCCGATAAATGGTTGATTTAGGTGCAATCTTACTGGCAGCAATATCCTTGCCTGTGAAGCTCTTTTTGTGCAAAGCAATGATGACGGCACGTGTTTCCTTGCAGGTAACCATGGGTGACAGAGGAAGAACAATGATTCCAAGCACCACCCTCCTTTTGAAGCTTCCAGTCTGTTATTCGAACTCAATCAGCATGACAGGGTGATCTCCAGCCTTGTCCTCGTTAACACACACCTGTGTTAACGAGAGAATCCCTGATATGATGTCAGCCGGTCCTTTTGTGGCAGGGCTGAAATGCAGTGGAAATGTTTTTGGGGGATTCAGTTCATTTGCATGGCAAATCATCTGATCACTCTTCATAACATTCTGGAGTATATGCAAATTGCCATCATACAACCTGAGGCAGCAGACTTTGTGAAAATTAATATTTGTGTCATTCTCAAAACTTTTGGCCATGACTGTAGTAGCCTAATATTAAAAAATGTTATGTATTTTTTTATTTCTATTTAACCTTTGTTTAAGTAGGCAAGTCAGTTAAGAACAAATTCTTATTTACAATGACGGGATTTTCGTCTGTTAAAATAATCTTTATCACTGATGAAACATATGAATAACATTCCACCCACGAGGCCAAAGAAGACACTTTTGGTCATTGACTGCAGGAAAGAGCTATATAATACCCTACATGATCAAAAGTATGTGGACACCCGCTCGTCCAACATCTCATTCCTAAATCACGGGCATTAATATGGAGTTGGTCCTCCCCTTTGCTGCTATAACAGCCTCCCCTCTTCTGGGAAGGCTTTCCACTCTGTTGGAACATTGCATCCATTCAGCCACAAGAGCATTAGTGAGGTTGGGCACTGATGTTGGGCGATTAGGCCTGGCTCGCAGTCGGCGTTCCAATTCATCCCAAAGGTGTTCGATGGGGTTGAGGTCAGGGCTCTGTGCAGGCCAGTCAAGTTTTTCCACACTTATCTCGACAAACCATTTCTGTATGGACCTTGCTTTGTGCACGGGGGCATTGTCATAATGAAACAGGAAAGGGCCTTCACCAAAACTGTTGCCAAAAAACTTGGAAGCACATAATCATCTAGAATGTCATTGCGTGCTATAGTGTTAAGATTTCCCCTCACTGGAACTAAGGTCTCTAGCCCGAACCATGAAAAGCAGCCCCTGGCCATTATTCCTCCTCCACCAAACATTACAGTCGGCACTGTGCATTGGGGCAGTTGGCGTTCTCTTGGCATCCGCCAAACCCAGATCCGACCATTGGACAGCCAGGTGGTGAAGTGTGATTCATCACTCCAGAAACCGCATTTCCAATGATCCAGAGTCCAATGGTGGCGAGCTTTACACCACTCCAGCCGACGCTTGGCATTGCGCATGGTGATCTTAGGCTTGTGTGCGGCTGCTCTGCCATGGAAACCCATTTCATGAAGCTCCTGACGAACAGTTCTTGTGCTGATGTTGCTTCCAGAGGCAGTTTGGAACTCGGTAGTGAGTGTTGCAACCGAGGACAGACGATTTTTACGCGCTTCAGCACTCGGTGGTCCCGTTCTGTGAGCTTGTGTGGCCTACCACTTCGCGGCTGAGCCGTTGTTGTTCCTAGACGTTTACACTTCACCATAACAGCACTTACAGTTTACCGGGGCAGAAATTTGACAAACTGACTTGTTGGAAAGGTGGCATCCTATGACGGTGCCACGTTGAAAGTCACTGAGCGCTTCAGTAAGGCCATTCTACTGCCAATGTTTGTCTATGGAGATTGCATGACTGTGTGTTCGATTTTGTACACCCGTCAGCAATGGGTGTGGCTGAAATAGCCGAATCCACAAATTTTAAGTGGTGTTCACATACTTTTGTATATATAGTGTAGGTTATTTCCTGCGTCCCAAATGGCACCCTATTCCCAGACAGTGCAATATGGGCCCTATGGGCGCTGGTCAAAAGTAGTGCAGAATAGGGTGCTATTTGGGACGCAACTCTAAACTCTCTCCCTCCCAGGCCTCTATTACCCAGTGGAATGTAGAGTCTCTGCTGGAGGCTGCAGACCTGCTGCAGTTCGGAGCCGTGAAAACGGCCTGTGAGAACTTCCTGGTTCGTCTCCTCGACATCGACAACTGTCTGGGCATGCTCAGTTTCGCCCAGCTCCATGTGTGTCTGTCCCTGGAGAAGGAGGCACGCAGGGTCCTGCTCTGCCGCTTCCACGAGGTATAGGTTCAGGGTCAGGTTTTGGATTATTCCTACATCGTGGTACATATACAGAAACAAACAACAAATATGATGTAATTCAATATATATATATAAAAACTCATCAGGTATGTATTCTACTAAATCAATAGATGTGTTTATTAAATGTCTTTAGTGATTTGGGGGTGTCGTTTTCTCAGGTGGTGAGAGAGGAGGAGTTCCAGGAGCTGGGGGTGGAGAAGGTGAGGAGCCTCCTGCAGGAGGAGAACCTGGCGGAGGTGTTGAAAGAGGCGGTGCTGGTGGAGGGGGTGGTGAGGTGGCTGGCCCACGATACTCTTGCCCGCAGGGGACACTTCCAGGAGCTTCTTCACTCCGCCCACTTAGACCTGAAGGAAGAGTACCTCAGGACTGCCTTGGAGCTTCATAGAGAGTGTCTGGAGACTGGCGCTGAAGACATCCACTCTCTATTTGTCCAAGCTCTGAAGACTGCTTTTCATATCAATAAAAGCCCTCGGGAACACTGCAGAAGGAGCAGGAGACTGACCTCCAGGATGTTTGTGATAGGAGGGTACCACTGGCACCCTCTGTCTGAGGTCCAGACCTGGGACCCGCTCACGGACCAGTGGCAGCAGGGGGAGGATATGCCAGACCACACCAGGGAGAGTTATGGAGTTTCCCTCCTGGGCTCCAACATCTACATTAGCGGCGGCTACAGGACAGACACTACAGAGGCTCTAGATACAGTGTGGGTTTACAGCAGTGATGCTGATAAGTGGACACAGGGGCAGCCCATGCTGACAGCGAGGTACTACCACTGTTCTGTGGCTCTGCATGGGTGTGTCTACGTCATAGGAGGGTACAGAGGAGGGGCGCCCATGGGGGAAACAGAATTCTATGACCCCCTGAAAAGGAAGTGGATTCCCGTAGCTAATATGGTACAAGGTAGGTTGGCCTATGAAGGTTTGGAATATGACACAGTTGTTTATTAACTTGACAGTTGATTTTTTGTTGTAAGTTTTGTCATATAGTAAATGTATTTGTTTACTGCTGGAGTTTCATGGTAGTTTTAAGGTTGGAAGTCTTTTAGTGACAATTCCTTCCTTCCTTCCTTCCTTCCTTCCTTCCTTCCTTCCTTCCTTCCTTCCTTCCTTCCTTCCTTCCTTCCTTCCTTCCTTCCTTCCTTCCTTCCTTCCTTCCTTCCTTCCTTCCTTCCTTCCTTCTCTTGTCACAGGTGTGGGGAACGCTACGGCCTGTGTTCTGAGAGACACAATATATGTGGCAGGCGGTCACTATGGTTACAAGGGAAGCTGCACCTATGATAAGATTCAGACCTACAGGGCAGACGTCAATGAATGGAGCATAACAACGACCTGTCCTCATCCAGGTACCACAACACAACTCAGTTATATCATCCGTGGTTCTATAGAGCTACAGAGAGATACACTCTGTTATATCAGCCCTGGTTCTATAGAGCTACAGAGAGATACACTCTGTTATATCAGCCCTGGTTCTATAGAGCTACAGAGAGATAAACTCTGTTATATCAGCCCTGGTTCTATTGAGCTACAGAGAGATAAACTCTGTTATATCAGCCCTGGTTCTATAGAGCTACAGAGAGATAAACTCTGTTATATCAGCCCTGGTTCTATAGAGCTACAGAGAGATAAACTCTGTTATATCAGCCCTGGTTCTATAGAGCTACAGAGAGATAAACTCTGTTATATCAGCCCTGGTTCTATAGAGCTACAGAGAGATAAACTCTGTTATATCAGCCCTGGTTCTATAGAGCTACAGAGAGATAAACTCTGTTATATCAGCCCTGGTTCTATAGAGCTACAGAGAGATAAACTCTGTTATATCAGCCCTGGTTCTATAGAGCTACAGAGAGAAAATGGGACAGTGCATTAAAATCCAAAGGTTCTGGTGTGGCTCAACCACACGAGGAACTCTGTTAATAACTAACTTACCCCCGGCGTGAAGGAATTATGAAAAACAAATAGTTATGGTGGAGTGCAGCATTCAAATTTTACACAAATATGAATGCAGAGATGTCTACTCTCTTGAAGCAAAAGTGAAATCATAGGATGTACACACCATGTAAAGTGATGCACATAAGTAGTAGTCATCCTTCCTGTATTTGAGCAAAGATCATTTATTTGACCTCTGTGCATCAGAACTAAATCCATGAATGAATCTGTCTTGACCGTCCCTTAGAGTACGGCCTGTGCCTGGTGTCACTGCATCCCAAGCTGTACCTGGTGGGTGGTCAGACCACCATCACAGACTGTTACGAACCGGACAGAGATGAGTGGCGCCAGCTGGCCAGGACCAATGAGAGGAGGATGGAGTGTGGCGCCGTGGCCATGAACGAGTCCCTGTACGTCACCGGGGGCTACTCCTACTCCAAGGGCACCTACCTGCAGAGCGTGGAGAGGTACGACCCCGAACAGGACACCTGGGAGATCGTGGGGAATTTACCTGGAGCGGCGCGGTCACATGGATGTGTCTGTGTTTACGGTGTTTAGAGAGAGAGAGAGAGAGAGAGAGAGAGAGAGAGAGAGAGAGAGAGAGAGAGAGAGAGAGAGAGAGAGAGAGAGAGAGAGAGAGAGAGAGAGAGAGAGAGAGAGAGAGAGAGAGAGAGAGAGAGAGAGAGAGAGAGAGAGAGAGAGAGAGAGAGAGAGAGAGAGAAAAAGAGAGAGAAAGAGAGAGAAAGAGAGAGAGAGAGAGAGAGTGGGTGCGTTCCAGGTTATCAGTAATGCAGTTGTGGATGTGTGTGTTTATAGTGTTTAGAGGCAGAGTGGGGGGTCTTTATTGCTGTTGTGCTGCGCTGCACATCTCAGAAAATCGTTTTGGTAAACTATATATTGTATTCCTGTTGTTTAACACGTACCCAGGCGTTGTGAGATCGTGTGACTGCATTTGAGACAATCTGGAACGTGTCCTTTGTTACTGCTCCATCCAGAGGACTTTTTCAGACATCTGATCACATCTGATCTACCTCATCCTGTTGTCCTACTATAGACACGTGAATATTTATTGTGTCCGATTAAGAGATTTTGGGGCGTGAAATGTTCCCCTATGCTTGAAGTGGGGGCCTGAGTGAAACAGTTTAGGAACCCCTGAATTAGATAACTAACGGTGTGTTGTTTACAATGATTTGTTTGTTTTATACATTGTATTGTAAAATTTTTGATTGGGAAAATCCTTTATTGGATTTTTACTTGACTTGGTCATTTTGAATGGCAGCAGCTGACACACATTGCAAAGCACCACTAGGGGATTTATACTTTTTAATTTAATTTATTTGAACAGGAAAAAAGAGGAGTTGATACCATACAAATGAATGTACAACTTTGCATAGTTTTCTATCTTTTAAATATAATTTAAAAAGAATCACCGGCAGTAGCCTTTCCTGCAGGACAATGACCAAATCGACCTCTAGTGGCCTCGTGGGTGGAATGTTATGAAGATTTTTCATAATTTTATAATTAATAAACCTTTTTGTGGGGTGGGAGGCGCAGAAAATCTGTTTTTTCTATGTCAAACGGCTTGGTTATATTTCAGTCTTCTGTGATGTATATAAAGTGTAATATTGGGATGAAAACTCCAAATGTAACACATTTCAACTGTATATCTGACATGGTACAGGTGTCTCCTTTGTTAAGCCCAGAACCATGTGTGTATTTTTGAAGAACAAAACCTACACTACATTGGTAAGAACGACCCAGGCAGGTGAAGAAACACTCTGCGGAAGGTAAAAGGTTCAAACTAATTGGGAAAAGAGAATTAAATTGAACGAGTCATCATTTCCATAGTGTCTGTAAAGTAATTGCTGTTCACACCCGCTCCACTGGGTAAAAACTGGTTGAATCGACGTTGTTGCCACGTCATTTCCACAACAAAAATGTAACGCGATGACGTTGAACCAACGTGGAAAACTGGATTTGCAAAAAAGTCTTCAATGTAAAAGGAATTTAGTCTTTTGTTCACCCAAGTTTCAACCTAAATCCAATGACAGGGTGACATTTTTTGTTGAATTCACGTTGAAATCACGTTAGTTGACAACGCAACCAAATGTAAATCAAAACTAGATGTTGAACCGGTGTCTGTGCCCAGTGGGACATTTATGGTGAGTTCCCGACAGAGTAGACCATGACATCCTGACTATACAGGAGGAGCAGCACGTGTGAAAATACCTCTCATACTCCCAGTGTGCTCTCCCAGCTGTCCCCCAGTACCACGTCTCAGTGTGCTCTCCCAGCTGTCCCCCAGTACCACGTCTCAGTCAGCGCTCCCAGCTGTCCCCCAGTACCACCTCCCAGTGTGCGCTCCCAGCTGTCCCCCAGTACCACCTCCCAGCTGTCCCCCAGTACCACCTCCCAGTGAGCGCTCCCAGCTGTCCCCCAGTACCACCTCCCAGTGAGCGCTCCCAGCTGTCCCCCAGTACCACCTCCCAGTGAGCGCTCCCAGCTGTCCCCCAGTACCACCTCCCAGTGAGCGCTCCCAGCTGTCCCCGAGTACCACCTCCCAGGTGTCCCCCAGTACCACCTCCCAGCTGTCCCCCAGTACCACCTCCCAGTGTGCGCTCCCAGCTGTCCCCCAGTACCACCTCCCAGCTGTCCCCCAGTACCACCTCCCAGTGAGCGCTCCCAGCTGTCCCCCAGTACCACCTCCCAGTGAGCGCTCCCAGCTGTCCCCCAGTACCACCTCCCAGTGAGCGCTCCCAGCTGTCCCCGAGTACCACCTCCCAGCTGTCCCCCAGTACCACCTCCCAGCTGTCCCCCAGTACCACCTCCCAGTGTGCGCTCCCAGCTGTCCCCCAGTACCACCTCCCAGTGAGCGCTCCCAGCTGTCCCCCAGTACCACCTCCCAGTGAGCGTTCCCAGCTGTCCCCCAGTACCACCTCCCAGTGAGCGCTCCCAGCTGTCCCCCAGTACCACCTCCCAGTGAGCGTTCCCAGCTGTCCCCCAGTACCACCTCCCAGCTGTCCCCCAGTACCACCTCCCAGTGAGCGCTCCCAGCTGTCCCCCAGTACCACCTCCCAGTGAGCGCTCCCAGCTGTCCCCCAGTACCACCTCCCAGCTGTCCCCCAGTACCACCTCCCAGTGTGCGCTCCCAGCTGTCCCCCAGTACCACCTCCCAGTGAGCGCTCCCAGCTGTCCCCCAGTACCACCTCCCAGCTGTCCCCCAGTACCACCTCCCAGTGTGCGCTCCCAGCTGTCCCCCAGTACCACCTCCCAGCTGTCCCCCAGTACCACCTCCCAGTGAGCGCTCCCAGCTGTCCCCGAGTACCACCTCCCAGTGTGCGCTCCCAGCTGTCCCCCAGTACCACCTCCCAGTGAGCGTTCCCAGCTGTCCCCCAGTACCACCTCCCAGTGAGCGCTCCCAGCTGTCCCCCAGTACCACCTCTCAGTGAGCGCTCCCAGCTGTCCCCCAGTACCACCTCCCAGTGAGCGCTCCCAGCTGTCCCCCAGTACCACCTCCCAGTGAGCGCTCCCAGCTGTCCCCCAGTACCACCTCCCAGTGAGCGCTAGCAGCTGTCCCCCAGTACCACCTCCCAGTGAGCGCTCCCAGCTGTCCCCCAGTACCACCTCCCAGTGAGCGCTCCCAGCTGTCCCCCAGTACCACCTCCCAGTGAGCGTTCCCAGCTGTCCCCCAGTACCACCTCCCAGTGAGCGCTCCCAGCTGTCCCCCAGTACCATCTCCCAGTGAGCGCTCCCAGCTGTCCCCCAGTACCACCTCTCAGTGAGCGCTCCCAGCTGTCCCCGAGTACCACCTCCCAGTGTGCTCTCCCAGCTGTCCCCCAGTACCACCTCCCAGTGAGCGCTCCCAGCTGTCCCCCAGTACCACCTCCCAGTGAGCGCTCCCAGCTGTCCCCCAGTACCACCTCCCAGTGAGCGCTCCCAGCTGTCCCCCAGTACCACCTCCCAGTGAGCGCTCCCAGCTGTCCCCCAGTACCACCTCCCAGTGTGCTCTCCCAGCTGTCCCCCAGTACCACATGCTGTCTGGCTGCTACTGGGGGTTTAACAATAGCTCAGTCCTACTGCGCCAGAGACCACAGCCGAGCAGAGTAGAGCACAGATAAGCAGAGAGAGACCATGTTGGGATAGGATCTAGTCTGTTACAAGATTACTCTGAGACCCAGAGTAGAGCAGAACAGACTAGAACAGACTAGAGAAGAGAAGAGCAGAGTAGAACAGACTAGAGAAGAGTAGAACAGAGTAGAACAGAGTAGATTAGAACAGACTAGAACAGACTAGAGAAGAGTAGAACAGAGTAGAGCAGAACAGACTAGAGAAGAGTAGAAAAGAGTAGAACAGAGTAGAACAGGGAAGAGAACAGAGTAGAACAGAACAGACTAGAGAAGAGTAGAAAAGAGCAGAACAGAGTAGAACAGGGAAGAGAACAGAGCAGAACAGACTAGAACAGAACAGACTAGAACAGACTAGAGAAGAGTAGAACAGAGTAGAACAGAACAGACTAGAGAAGAGTAGAACAGAGTAGAACAGAGTAGAACAGAACAGACTAGAGAAGAGTAGAACAGAGTAGAACAGAACAGACTAGAGAAGAGTAGAACAGAGTAGAACAGAGTAGAACAGAACAGACTAGAGAAGAGTAGAACAGAGCAGAGCAGAGTAGAACAGGGAAGAGAACAGAGTAGAACAGAACAGAACAGACTAGAGAAGAGTAGAACAGAGTAGAACAGAGTAGAACAGGGAAGAGAACAGAGCAGGTTAGAGGACTCTGAAAGTTTAGCCAACTGTCGTTTGGTTGACAACACAACCCAGGTCATAAAGATATAAACACTCATAGAAAATATAAACCGTCATCTTATTTAACAGATGTTTTATTTGAAGGTACACACTCTTCTTGTTGGGATTCTGGTTGTTTTAGCAGGTAAGTTATAACTTTTTGCCATGCTTTACCTATACCTTTTTACCTATACCTTTTTACCTATACCAGTTTACCTATACCAGTTTACCTATACCTTTTTACCTATACCATTTCACCTATACCAGTTTTACCTATACCAGTTTTGCTGATGTGTGTTTGATTGTAGTTTTTATTGATCAGAAAGACTTTTGAAATGAATCACTTGTTATTCAACCCAAACCCGATAAACATATCAACGTTAAGGAGTCAGTATTGAGTCAGTCTTATGTTAAACCAGAGAGGACATGATTGACAGGTACAAGTGCAAAGTCCCTCCTTCCATCTATAGCTGTGTGTAAATCTCAGCGTGTCTGTTTTTTTGCAACCAGAATGCAGAGCATGTTTTGAAGTGAGTTACGAAGTTACTTAAATGTATACAAATGTGTAGATATATATGGTATGGCACTGATCTCTATAGGATCATTTTCAATGGTAGAAGAGGGTGTAGCCAGTTAGTGATAATGAGGTATATGATGTGTGATAATGAGGTATATAATGTGGGGTATATAATGAGGTATATGATGTGTGCTAATGAGGTATATAATGTGGGATAATGAGGTATATGATGTGTGCTAATGAGGTATATATTGTGGGATAATGAGGTATATAATGTGTGATAATGAGGTATATGATGTGTGATAATGAGGTATACGATGTGTGATAATGAGGTATAGGATGCGTGATAATGAGCTATAGGATGCGTGATAATGAGGTATATGATGTGTTATAATGAGGTATATGATGTGTGATAATGAGGTATATAATGTGGGATAATGAGGTATATAATGTGTTATAATGAGGTATATAAGGTGTGATAATATCAACTTCCTAGTCTATAAATCTTGTGATAATTCAGAACAACTCTTAACAGCATGGTCTCTAAAAATAGGAATAGTCATGGTGGGTCATCTTTCCCAGCCTGACAAATGCTTGGTGTATGTGTCATGAATTCCTGCTAGTCCACGTTGACTCAGCTGCTGTCTGCATCGTTGCTTTAGCCCCATCAGCGCTAAGCCGACACTACAACAAGTAGGCTTAAAGTATGCCCACTTACTTTAGAGAACTTATAAAGTATGGTCGTTCACTTAAGATAATGAAATGAAGAGATAATGCTTCTATACCTGGGTTCTCATGAGTTCCCCATGTGCTTTCTCAGATATCAAATATATATTTGAGTGTGTGCGTGTGTCTATATTAGATATAGTCTTGACTATTCATCTTTGGTGTGTGTGTGTGTGTGTGTGTTCCCTGCAGGTTCAGCCAGGTGTTCAGAAGATGAGACGCGTCTGGTTAAAACCCTGTTCACCGGCTATAACAAGGTGGTCCGCCCTGTCAATCACTTCAGAGATCCGGTGGTGGTGACTGTAGGCTTGCAGCTCATCCAGCTCATTAGTGTGGTGAGGAATACATGACTGCTTCGGACTGGACATGGTTCCTCCTTCTTCTTCTTCTTCTTAAGTCTCTTTCCTTGTCTTTGTCAGGATGAAGTCAATCAAATTGTGACCAGTAATGTGCGGCTGAAACAGGTATGGTTTCTCACTGACCTGCGTGTGTCGTTCTTCTCAATGTTGTTTTTGTTCTTCAATTTAAACCACACTTTTCTGTTGTTGTGTTGTATTCAGATATGACAGGTTGTGTTGTATTCAGATATGACAGGTTGTGTTGTATTCAGATATGGCAGGTTGTGTTGTATTCAGATATGACAGGTTGTGTTGTATTCAGATATGGCAGGTTGTGTTGTATTCAGATACGGCAGGTTGTGTTGTATTCAGATATGACAGGTTGTGTTGTATTCAGATATGACAGGTTGTGTTGTATTCAGATATGGGAGGACGTGAATCTGAAGTGGAACCCTGATGATTATAGTGGAATTAAGAAGATCAGAATCCCTTCCACAGACATCTGGCGTCCTGACCTCGTGCTCTATAACAAGTAAGAACAAGTCCTGCTTTTACCTTGACCGACATACACTATTCATTGACTTGATAAGGCCTATTAGATAAGACCTTTTCAGAAGCTAGTCTATTCCTGAAGGGCAGTTAGTGATAGAGACCAAAGGGGATTACATTTAAATGTTTTATTTATTTAACCTTTATTTAACTGGGCAAGTCAGTTAAGAACAAATTCTTATTTACAATAACGGCCTACGCCGGCCAAACCCTATCCCGGACGACGCCGGGCCCATTGTGCGCCGCCCTATGGGACTCCCAATCATGGCCGGTTGTGATACAGCCTGGAATCGAACCAGGGTGTCTGTAGTGACACCTCTAACACTGATATGCAGTGCCTTAGACAGCTGCGCCTTTAACCCCAAACAGCATGCAATGCAGATATAGATGCACGGTGGCTAGGAAAAACTCCCTAGAAAGGCAGGAACCTAGGAAGAAACCTAGAGAGGAACCAGCCTGAGGGGTGGCCAGTCCTCTTCTGGCTGTGCCAGGTGGAGATTATAACAGAACATGGCCAAGATGTTCAAACGTTCCTAGATGACCAGCAGGGTCAAGGTCACAGTGGTTGTAGAGGGTGCAACAGGTCAGTACCTCAGGAGTAAATGTCAGTTGGCTTTAAATAGCCGAACATTCAGAGTTAGAGACAGCAGGTGCGGTAGAGAGAAAGAGAGTCATAGGTGAAATATTATAGTTCGTGGTTTTATAATTTGATTATGCTATGTTTAGAAAGCATATAAGTCATTTCAAGCCTTATTCATACAGTTTTGTTGAATAGGAAATACATCATATAAAAGATTTCATATTTTTATAATATTTGTACTGTGTACTTGTGTCCTCCAAAGTGACGACACCTCAGCAATTTATAACTATTTTTTACCAGAAATGTGAGATTTTAGCCTTTGAGTATGCAGCATTACTAGTTATTGTTTATGGGCCTCTCAAGAAGTAATATATTTTGGGAATTACGTAGATTACATTTTGGATGACATTTAGTTACATTTAAACTGGCTGTCTTTAAACTACCTCAACTTGTGTCTATCACCCCTGAAACAACATTTTTGGCATAATTGAGTTATTTTCAGCATTCCCTGATTATCTAATCAGGCTAACACAATTCCCCGTAGGAATCTATTGATTCTGATGCTAATGTGTGTAATAGAAAAATTACATACTTACCCAATTTGTTTGATATTAATAGTAAACGATTATGTATTTAACTAAGAGTAAGACTGGCCTGCTAAAGCTGAGTTTTCATGGTGTCCACTCTAGCTTCCTGCAGCTAGTCTGGGCACTGAGGACATGGGTTATACTAGAGGGTGATACATCTTTACTGCCACATTATATTCTATGATCAGTGGTGCTCTGAGGAAGATGTATTCCATGGACATGATGTGGGGTGGTTGTAACTGAGATAGAGATCGCCTGGAGGAACAGAACAAAGGCCTCAGTATTTCTAATTATCCTGGCATCTGGGAGACAGCAGATGACCAGAGGATGAACCCAAAGTGGCTTATGGTGCCCCCAATCTATATGGGAGGGGTGGAACAAAGTATTCTGGATATTAACTATATAAACTGTGCATTGTCTGTAAAGGGAAGTCAAGACAGTCAAGACTGTTGGGCTGACGGTTTCATTATTGCAATAATTAATCA